>NW_028317684.1:598382-907226 GCF_055824585.1 Amblyomma mixtum
GAAGGTGATGCTTGGTACGGTGAAGGTGATGCTTGGTACGGTGAAGGTGATGCTTGGTACGGTGAAGGTGATGCTTGGTACGGTGAAGGTGATGCTTGGTACGGTGAAGGTGATGCTTGGTACGGTGAAGGTGATGCTTGGTACGGTGAAGGTGATGCTTGGTACGGTGAAGGTGATGCTTGGTACGGTGAAGGTGATGCTTGGTACGGTGAAGGTGATGCTTGGTACGGTGAAGGTGATGCTTGGTACGGTGAAGGTGATGCTTGGTACGGTGAAGGTGATGCTTGGTACGGTGAAGGTGATGCTTGCTACGGTGAAGGTGATGCTTGCTACGGTGAAGGTGATGCTTGGTACGGTGAAGGTGATGCTTGGTACGGTGAAGGTGATGCTTGGTACGGTGAAGGTGATGCTTGGTACGGTGAAGGTGATGCTTGGTACGGTGAAGGTGATGCTTGGTACGGTGAAGGTGATGCTTGCTACGGTGAAGGTGATGCTTGCTACGGTGAAGGTGATGCTTGCTACGGTGAAGGTGATGCTTGCTACGGTGAAGGTGATGCTTGCTACGGTGAAGGTGATGCTTGCTACGGTGAAGGTGATGCTTGCTACGGTGAAGGTGATGCTTGCTACGGTGAAGGTGATGCTTGCTACGGTGAAGGTGATGCGCGGTATGGTGGAGGTGATTGCTATGGTGGAGGTGATGCTTGCTATGGTGAAGGTGATGCTTGCTATGGTGAAGGTGATGCTTGCTATGGTGGAGGTGATGCTTGCTATGGTGGAGGTGATGCTTGCTATG
The DNA here is from genome assembly GCF_055824585.1 of Amblyomma mixtum. NCBI lineage: Eukaryota > Metazoa > Arthropoda > Arachnida > Ixodida > Ixodidae > Amblyomma > Amblyomma mixtum. Next base: position 599,176 of record NW_028317684.1, read on the forward strand.
GTGGAGGTGATGCTTGGTATGGTGAAGGTGATGCTTGGTATGGTGAAGGTGATGCTTGGCATGGTGAAGGTGATGCTTGGCATGGTGAAGGTGATGCTTGGCATGGTGAAGGTGATGCTTGGCATGGTGAAGGTGATGCTTGGCATGGTGAAGGTGATGCTTGGTATGGTGAAGGTGATCCTTGGTATGGTGAAGGTGATGCTTGCTATGGTGAAGGTGATGCTTGGTATGGTGAAGGTGATGCTTGGTATGGTGAAGGTGATGCTTGGCATGGTGAAGGTGATGCTTGGCATGGTGAAGGTGATGCTTGGCATGGTGAAGGTGATGCTTGGCATGGTGAAGGTGATGCTTGGCATGGTGAAGGTGGTGCTTGGTATGGTGAAGGTGGTGCTTGGTATGGTGAAGGTGATGCTTGGTATGGTGAAGGTGATGCTTGGTATGGTGAAGGTGATGCTTGGTATGGTGGAGGTGATGCTTGGTATGGTGGAGGTGATGCTTGGTATGGTGGAGGTGATGCTTGCTATGGTGAAGGTGATGCTTGGTATGGTGAAGGTGATGCTTGGTATGGTGAAGGTGATGCTTGGTATGGTGAAGGTGATGCTTGGTATGGTGAAGGTGATGCTTGGTATGGTGAAGGTGATGCTTGGTATGGTGAAGGTGATGCTTGGCATGGTGAAGGTGATGCTTGGCATGGTGAAGGTGATGCTTGGCATGGTGAAGGTGATGCTTGGCATGGTGAAGGTGATGCTTGGCATGGTGAAGGTGATGCTTGGCATGGTGAAGGTGGTGCTTGGCATGGTGAAGGTGATGCTTGGTATGGTGAAGGTGATGCTTGGTATGGTGAAGGTGATGCTTGGTATGGTGAAGGTGATGCTTGGTATGGTGAAGGTGATGCTTGGTATGGTGGAGGTGATGCTTGGTATGGTGGAGGTGATGCTTGCTATGGTGGAGGTGATGCTTGCTATGGTGAAGGTGATGCTTGGTATGGTGAAGGTGATGCTTGGTATGGTGAAGGTGATGCTTGGTATGGTGAAGGTGATGCTTGGTATGGTGAAGGTGATGCTTGGTATGGTGAAGGTGATGCTTGGTATGGTGGAGGTGATGCTTGGTATGGTGGAGGTGATGCTTGCTATGGTGGAGGTGATGCTTGCTATGGTGAAGGTGATGCTTGCTATGGTGAAGGTGATGCTTGCTATGGTGGAGGTGATGCTTGCTATGGTGAAGGTGATGCTTGGTACGGTGAAGGTGATGCTTGGTACGGTGAAGGTGATGCTTGGTACGGTGAAGGTGATGCTTGGTACGGTGAAGGTGATACTTGGTACGGTGAAGGTGATACTTGGTATGGTGAAGGTGATACTTGGTACGGTGAAGGTGATACTTGGTACGGTGAAGGTGATAGTTGGTACGGTGAAGGTGATAGTTGGTACGGTGAAGGTGATAGTTGGTACGGTGAAGGTGATAGTTGGTACGGTGAAGGTGATAGTTGGTACGGTGAAGGTGATAGTTGGTACGGTGAAGGTGATAGTTGGTACGGTGAAGGTGATAGTTGGTACGGTGAAGGTGATAGTTGGTACGGTGAAGGTGATAGTTGGTACGGTGAAGGTGATGCTTGGTACGGTGAAGGTGATGCTTGCTACGGTGAAGGTGATGCTTGCTACGGTGAAGGTGATGCTTGCTACGGTGAAGGTGATGCTTGCTACGGTGAAGGTGATGCTTGCTACGGTGAAGGTGATGCTTGCTACGGTGAAGGTGATGCTTGGTACGGTGAAGGTGATGCTTGGTACGGTGAAGGTGATGCTTGGTACGGTGATGGTGATGCTTGGTACGGTGAAGGTGATGCTTGGTACGGTGAAGGTGATGCTTGGTACGGTGAAGGTGATGCTTGGTACGGTGAAGGTGATGCTTGGTACGGTGAAGGTGATGCTTGGTACGGTGAAGGTGATGCTTGGTACGGTGAAGGTGATGCTTGGTACGGTGAAGGTGATGCTTGGTACGGTGAAGGTGATGCTTGGTATGGTGAAGGTGATGCTTGGTATGTTGAAGGTGATGCTTGGTTTGGTGAAGGTGATGCTTGGTATGGTGAAGGTGATGCTTGGTATGGTGAAGGTGATGCTTGGTACGGTGAAGGTGATGCTTGGTACGGTGAAGGTGATGCTTGGTACGGTGAAGGTGATGCTTGGTACGGTGAAGGTGATGCTTGGTACGGTGAAGGTGATGCTTGGTACGGTGAAGGTGATGCTTGGTACGGTGAAGGTGATGCTTGGTACGGTGAAGGTGATGCTTGGTACGGTGAAGGTGATGCTTGGTACGGTGAAGGTGATGCTTGGTACGGTGAAGGTGATGCTTGGTACGGTGAAGGTGATGCTTGGTACGGTGAAGGTGATGCTTGGTACGGTGAAGGTGATGCTTGGTACGGTGAAGGTGATGCTTGGTACGGTGAAGGTGATGCTTGCTACGGTGAAGGTGATGCTTGCTACGGTGAAGGTGATGCTTGCTACGGTGAAGGGGATGCTTGCTACGGTGAAGGTGATGCTTGCTACGGTGAAGGTGATGCTTGCTACGGTGAAGGTGATGCTTGCTACGGTGAAGGTGATGCTTGCTACGGTGAAGGTGATGCTTGCTACGGTGAAGGTGATGCTTGCTACGGTGAAGGTGATGCGCGGTATGGTGGAGGTGATGCGCGGTATGGTGGAGGTGATGATTGCTATGGTGGAGGTGATGCTTGCTATGGTGAAGGTGATGCTTGCTATGGTGGAGGTGATGCTTGCTATGGTGGAGGTGATGCTTGCTATGGTGGAGGTGATGCTTGCTATGGTGGAGGTGATGCTTGCTATGGTGGAGGTGATGCTTGGTATGGTGAAGGTGATGCTTGGTATGGTGAAGGTGATGCTTGGTATGGTGAAGGTGATGCTTGCTACGGTGAAGGTGATGCTTGCTACGGTGAAGGTGATGCTTGCTACGTGAAGGTGATGCTTGCTACGGTGAAGGTGATGCTTGCTACGGTGAAGGTGATGCTTGCTACGGTGAAGGTGATGCTTGCTACGGTGAAGGTGATGCTTGGTACGGTGAAGGTGATGCTTGGTACGGTGAAGGTGATGCTTGGTACGGTGAAGGTGATGCTTGGTACGGTGAAGGTGATGCTTGGTACGGTGAAGGTGATGCTTGGTACGGTGAAGGTGATGCTTGGTACGGTGAAGGTGATGCTTGGTACGGTGAAGGTGATGCTTGGTACGGTGAAGGTGATGCTTGGTACGGTGAAGGTGATGCTTGGTACGGTGAAGGTGATGCTTGGTACGGTGAAGGTGATGCTTGGTACGGTGAAGGTGATGCTTGGTACGGTGAAGGTGATGCTTGCTACGGTGAAGGTGATGCTTGGTACGGTGAAGGTGATGCTTGCTACGGTGAAGGTGATGCTTGGTACGGTGAAGGTGATGCTTGGTACGGTGAAGGTGATGCTTGGTACGGTGAAGGTGATGCTTGGTACGGTGAAGGTGATGCTTGGTATGGTGAAGGTGATGCTTGGTACGGTGAAGGTGATGCTTGGTACGGTGAAGGTGATGCTTGGTACGGTGAAGGTGATGCTTGGTACGGTGAAGGTGATGCTTGCTACGGTGAAGGTGATGCTTGCTACGGTGAAGGTGATGCTTGCTACGGTGAAGGTGATGCTTGCTACGGTGAAGGTGATGCTTGCTACGGTGAAGGTGATGCTTGCTACGGTGAAGGTGGTGCTTGCTACGGTGAAGGTGGTGCTTGCTACGGTGAAGGTGATGCTTGCTACGGTGGAGGTGGTGCTTGCTACGGTGGAGGTGGTGCTTGCTACGGTGGAGGTGGTGCTTGCTACGGTGGAGGTGGTGCTTGCTACGGTGGAGGTGGTGCTTGCTACGGTGGAGGTGGTGCTTGCTACGGTGGAGGTGGTGCTTGCTACGGTGGAGGTGGTGCTTGCTACGGTGGAGGTGGTGCTTGCTACGGTGGAGGTGGTGCTTGCTACGGTGGAGGTGATGCTTGCTACGGTGGAGGTGATGCTTGCTATGGTGGAGGTGATGCTTGGTACGGTGAAGGTGATGCTTGGTACGGTGAAGGTGATGCTTGGTACGGTGAAGGTGATGCTTGGTATGGTGAAGGTGATGCTTGGTACGGTGAAGGTGATGCTTGGTACGGTGAAGGTGATGCTTGGTACGGTGAAGGTGATGCTTGGTACGGTGAAGGTGATGCTTGGTACGGTGAAGGTGATGCTTGCTACGGTGAAGGTGATGCTTGCTACGGTGAAGGTGATGCTTGCTACGGTGAAGGTGATGCTTGCTACGGTGAAGGTGATGCTTGCTACGGTGAAGGTGGTGCTTGCTACGGTGAAGGTGATGCTTGCTACGGTGGAGGTGGTGCTTGCTACGGTGGAGGTGGTGCTTGCTACGGTGGAGGTGGTGCTTGCTACGGTGGAGGTGGTGCTTGCTACGGTGGAGGTGGTGCTTGCTACGGTGGAGGTGGTGCTTGCTACGGTGGAGGTGGTGCTTGCTACGGTGGAGGTGGTGCTTGCTACGGTGGAGGTGGTGCTTGCTACGGTGGAGGTGGTGCTTGCTACGGTGGAGGTGGTGCTTGCTACGGTGGAGGTGATGCTTGCTACGGTGGAGGTGATGCTTGCTATGGTGGAGGTGATGCTTGGTACGGTGAAGGTGATGCTTGCTATGGTGGAGGTGATGCTTGGTACGGTGAAGGTGATGCTTGGTACGGTGAAGGTGATGCTTGGTACGGTGAAGGTGATGCTTGGTACGGTGAAGGTGATGCTTGGTACGGTGAAGGTGATGCTTGGTACGGTGAAGGTGATGCTTGGTACGGTGAAGGTGATGCTTGGTACGGTGAAGGTGATGCTTGGTACGGTGAAGGTGATGCTTGGTACGGTGAAGGTGATGCTTGGTACGGTGAAGGTGATGCTTGGTACGGTGAAGGTGATGCTTGGTACGGTGAAGGTGATGCTTGGTACGGTGAAGGTGATGCTTGGTACGGTGAAGGTGATGCTTGGTACGGTGAAGGTGATGCTTGGTACGGTGAAGGTGATGCTTGCTACGGTGAAGGTGATGCTTGCTACGGTGAAGGTGATGCTTGGTACGGTGAAGGTGATGCTTGGTACGGTGAAGGTGATGCTTGGTACGGTGAAGGTGATGCTTGGTACGGTGAAGGTGATGCTTGGTACGGTGAAGGTGATGCTTGGTACGGTGAAGGTGATGCTTGCTACGGTGAAGGTGATGCTTGCTACGGTGAAGGTGATGCTTGCTACGGTGAAGGTGATGCTTGCTACGGTGAAGGTGATGCTTGCTACGGTGAAGGTGATGCTTGCTACGGTGAAGGTGATGCTTGCTACGGTGAAGGTGATGCTTGCTACGGTGAAGGTGATGCGCGGTATGGTGGAGGTGATTGCTATGGTGGAGGTGATGCTTGCTATGGTGAAGGTGATGCTTGCTATGGTGAAGGTGATGCTTGCTATGGTGGAGGTGATGCTTGCTATGGTGGAGGTGATGCTTGCTATGGTGGAGGTGATGCTTGGTATGGTGAAGGTGATGCTTGGTATGGTGAAGGTGATGCTTGGCATGGTGAAGGTGATGCTTGGCATGGTGAAGGTGATGCTTGGCATGGTGAAGGTGATGCTTGGCATGGTGAAGGTGATGCTTGGCATGGTGAAGGTGATGCTTGGTATGGTGAAGGTGATCCTTGGTATGGTGAAGGTGATGCTTGCTATGGTGAAGGTGATGCTTGGTATGGTGAAGGTGATGCTTGGTATGGTGAAGGTGATGCTTGGCATGGTGAAGGTGATGCTTGGCATGGTGAAGGTGATGCTTGGCATGGTGAAGGTGATGCTTGGCATGGTGAAGGTGATGCTTGGCATGGTGAAGGTGGTGCTTGGTATGGTGAAGGTGGTGCTTGGTATGGTGAAGGTGATGCTTGGTATGGTGAAGGTGATGCTTGGTATGGTGAAGGTGATGCTTGGTATGGTGAAGGTGATGCTTGGTATGGTGGAGGTGATGCTTGGTATGGTGGAGGTGATGCTTGGTATGGTGGAGGTGATGCTTGCTATGGTGGAGGTGATGCTTGCTATGGTGAAGGTGATGCTTGGTATGGTGAAGGTGATGCTTGGTATGGTGAAGGTGATGCTTGGTATGGTGAAGGTGATGCTTGGTATGGTGAAGGTGATGCTTGGTATGGTGAAGGTGATGCTTGGTATGGTGAAGGTGATGCTTGGCATGGTGAAGGTGATGCTTGGCATGGTGAAGGTGATGCTTGGCATGGTGAAGGTGATGCTTGGCATGGTGAAGGTGATGCTTGGCATGGTGAAGGTGATGCTTGGTATGGTGAAGGTGGTGCTTGGTATGGTGAAGGTGATGCTTGGTATGGTGAAGGTGATGCTTGGTATGGTGAAGGTGATGCTTGGTATGGTGAAGGTGATGCTTGGTATGGTGGAGGTGATGCTTGGTATGGTGGAGGTGATGCTTGCTATGGTGGAGGTGATGCTTGCTATGGTGGAGGTGATGCTTGCTATGGTGAAGGTGATGCTTGGTATGGTGAAGGTGATGCTTGGTATGGTGAAGGTGATGCTTGGTATGGTGAAGGTGATGCTTGGTATGGTGAAGGTGATGCTTGGTATGGTGAAGGTGATGCTTGGTATGGTGGAGGTGATGCTTGGTATGGTGGAGGTGATGCTTGCTATGGTGGAGGTGATGCTTGCTATGGTGAAGGTGATGCTTGCTATGGTGAAGGTGATGCTTGCTATGGTGGAGGTGATGCTTGCTATGGTGAAGGTGATGCTTGGTACGGTGAAGGTGATGCTTGGTACGGTGAAGGTGATGCTTGGTACGGTGAAGGTGATGCTTGGTATGGTGAAGGTGATACTTGGTATGGTGAAGGTGATACTTGGTATGGTGAAGGTGATACTTGGTACGGTGAAGGTGATACTTGGTACGGTGAAGGTGATAGTTGGTACGGTGAAGGTGATAGTTGGTACGGTGAAGGTGATAGTTGGTACGGTGAAGGTGATAGTTGGTACGGTGAAGGTGATAGTTGGTACGGTGAAGGTGATAGTTGGTACGGTGAAGGTGATAGTTGGTACGGTGAAGGTGATAGTTGGTACGGTGAAGGTGATAGTTGGTACGGTGAAGGTGATAGTTGGTACGGTGAAGGTTATACTTGGTACGGTGAAGGTGATGCTTGGTACGGTGAAGGTGATGCTTGCTACGGTGAAGGTGATGCTTGCTACGGTGAAGGTGATGCTTGCTACGGTGAAGGTGATGCTTGCTACGGTGAAGGTGATGCTTGCTACGGTGAAGGTGATGCTTGGTACGGTGAAGGTGATGCTTGGTACGGTGAAGGTGATGCTTGGTACGGTGATGGTGATGCTTGGTACGGTGAAGGTGATGCTTGGTACGGTGAAGGTGATGCTTGGTACGGTGAAGGTGATGCTTGGTACGGTGAAGGTGATGCTTGGTACGGTGAAGGTGATGCTTGGTACGGTGAAGGTGATGCTTGGTACGGTGAAGGTGATGCTTGGTACGGTGAAGGTGATGCTTGGTATGGTGAAGGTGATGCTTGGTATGTTGAAGGTGATGCTTGGTTTGGTGAAGGTGATGCTTGGTATGGTGAAGGTGATGCTTGGTATGGTGAAGGTGATGCTTGGTACGGTGAAGGTGATGCTTGGTACGGTGAAGGTGATGCTTGGTACGGTGAAGGTGATGCTTGGTACGGTGAAGGTGATGCTTGGTACGGTGAAGGTGATGCTTGGTACGGTGAAGGTGATGCTTGGTACGGTGAAGGTGATGCTTGGTACGGTGAAGGTGATGCTTGGTACGGTGAAGGTGATGCTTGGTACGGTGAAGGTGATGCTTGGTACGGTGAAGGTGATGCTTGGTACGGTGAAGGTGATGCTTGGTACGGTGAAGGTGATGCTTGGTACGGTGAAGGTGATGCTTGGTACGGTGAAGGTGATGCTTGGTACGGTGAAGGTGATGCTTGGTACGGTGAAGGTGATGCTTGCTACGGTGAAGGTGATGCTTGCTACGGTGAAGGTGATGCTTGCTACGGTGAAGGGGATGCTTGCTACGGTGAAGGTGATGCTTGCTACGGTGAAGGTGATGCTTGCTACGGTGAAGGTGATGCTTGCTACGGTGAAGGTGATGCTTGCTACGGTGAAGGTGATGCTTGCTACGGTGAAGGTGATGCGCGGTATGGTGGAGGTGATGCGCGGTATGGTGGAGGTGATGATTGCTATGGTGGAGGTGATGCTTGCTATGGTGAAGGTGATGCTTGCTATGGTGGAGGTGATGCTTGCTATGGTGGAGGTGATGCTTGCTATGGTGGAGGTGATGCTTGCTATGGTGGAGGTGATGCTTGCTATGGTGGAGGTGATGCTTGGTATGGTGAAGGTGATGCTTGGTATGGTGAAGGTGATGCTTGGTATGGTGAAGGTGATGCTTGGTATGGTGAAGGTGATGCTTGCTACGGTGAAGGTGATGCTTGCTACGGTGAAGGTGATGCTTGCTACGGTGAAGGTGATGCTTGCTACGGTGAAGGTGATGCTTGCTACGGTGAAGGTGATGCTTGCTACGGTGAAGGTGATGCTTGCTACGGTGAAGGTGATGCTTGGTACGGTGAAGGTGATGCTTGGTACGGTGAAGGTGATGCTTGGTACGGTGAAGGTGATGCTTGGTACGGTGAAGGTGATGCTTGGTACGGTGAAGGTGATGCTTGGTACGGTGAAGGTGATGCTTGGTACGGTGAAGGTGATGCTTGGTACGGTGAAGGTGATGCTTGGTACGGTGAAGGTGATGCTTGGTACGGTGAAGGTGATGCTTGGTACGGTGAAGGTGATGCTTGGTACGGTGAAGGTGATGCTTGGTACGGTGAAGGTGATGCTTGCTACGGTGAAGGTGATGCTTGGTACGGTGAAGGTGATGCTTGCTACGGTGAAGGTGATGCTTGGTACGGTGAAGGTGATGCTTGGTACGGTGAAGGTGATGCTTGGTACGGTGAAGGTGATGCTTGGTACGGTGAAGGTGATGCTTGGTACGGTGAAGGTGATGCTTGGTACGGTGAAGGTGATGCTTGGTACGGTGAAGGTGATGCTTGGTACGGTGAAGGTGATGCTTGGTACGGTGAAGGTGATGCTTGCTACGGTGAAGGTGATGCTTGCTACGGTGAAGGTGATGCTTGCTACGGTGAAGGTGATGCTTGCTACGGTGAAGGTGATGCTTGCTACGGTGAAGGTGATGCTTGCTACGGTGAAGGTGATGCTTGCTACGGTGAAGGTGATGCTTGCTACGGTGAAGGTGATGCTTGCTACGGTGGAGGTGGTGCTTGCTACGGTGAAGGTGATGCTTGCTACGGTGGAGGTGGTGCTTGCTACGGTGGAGGTGGTGCTTGCTACGGTGGAGGTGGTGCTTGCTACGGTGGAGGTGGTGCTTGCTACGGTGGAGGTGGTGCTTGCTACGGTGGAGGTGGTGCTTGCTACGGTGGAGGTGGTGCTTGCTACGGTGGAGGTGGTGCTTGCTACGGTGGAGGTGGTGCTTGCTACGGTGGAGGTGGTGCTTGCTACGGTGGAGGTGATGCTTGCTACGGTGGAGGTGATGCTTGCTATGGTGGAGGTGATGCTTGGTACGGTGAAGGTGATGCTTGCTATGGTGGAGGTGATGCTTGGTACGGTGAAGGTGATGCTTGGTACGGTGAAGGTGATGCTTGGTACGGTGAAGGTGATGCTTGGTACGGTGAAGGTGATGCTTGGTACGGTGAAGGTGATGCTTGGTACGGTGAAGGTGATGCTTGGTACGGTGAAGGTGATGCTTGGTACGGTGAAGGTGATGCTTGGTACGGTGAAGGTGATGCTTGGTACGGTGAAGGTGATGCTTGGTACGGTGAAGGTGATGCTTGGTACGGTGAAGGTGATGCTTGGTACGGTGAAGGTGATGCTTGGTACGGTGAAGGTGATGCTTGGTACGGTGAAGGTGATGCTTGGTACGGTGAAGGTGATGCTTGGTACGGTGAAGGTGATGCTTGCTACGGTGAAGGTGATGCTTGCTACGGTGAAGGTGATGCTTGGTACGGTGAAGGTGATGCTTGGTACGGTGAAGGTGATGCTTGGTACGGTGAAGGTGATGCTTGGTACGGTGAAGGTGATGCTTGGTACGGTGAAGGTGATGCTTGGTACGGTGAAGGTGATGCTTGCTACGGTGAAGGTGATGCTTGCTACGGTGAAGGTGATGCTTGCTACGGTGAAGGTGATGCTTGCTACGGTGAAGGTGATGCTTGCTACGGTGAAGGTGATGCTTGCTACGGTGAAGGTGATGCTTGCTACGGTGAAGGTGATGCTTGCTACGGTGAAGGTGATGCGCGGTATGGTGGAGGTGATTGCTATGGTGGAGGTGATGCTTGCTATGGTGAAGGTGATGCTTGCTATGGTGAAGGTGATGCTTGCTATGGTGGAGGTGATGCTTGCTATGGTGGAGGTGATGCTTGCTATGGTGGAGGTGATGCTTGGTATGGTGAAGGTGATGCTTGGTATGGTGAAGGTGATGCTTGGCATGGTGAAGGTGATGCTTGGCATGGTGAAGGTGATGCTTGGCATGGTGAAGGTGATGCTTGGCATGGTGAAGGTGATGCTTGGCATGGTGAAGGTGATGCTTGGTATGGTGAAGGTGATGCTTGGTATGGTGAAGGTGATGCTTGCTATGGTGAAGGTGATGCTTGGTATGGTGAAGGTGATGCTTGGTATGGTGAAGGTGATGCTTGCATGGTGAAGGTGATGCTTGGCATGGTGAAGGTGATGCTTGGCATGGTGAAGGTGATGCTTGGCATGGTGAAGGTGATGCTTGGCATGGTGAAGGTGGTGCTTGGTATGGTGAAGGTGGTGCTTGGTATGGTGAAGGTGATGCTTGGTATGGTGAAGGTGATGCTTGGTATGGTGAAGGTGATGCTTGGTATGGTGAAGGTGATGCTTGGTATGGTGGAGGTGATGCTTGGTATGGTGGAGGTGATGCTTGGTATGGTGGAGGTGATGCTTGCTATGGTGGAGGTGATGCTTGCTATGGTGAAGGTGATGCTTGGTATGGTGAAGGTGATGCTTGGTATGGTGAAGGTGATGCTTGGTATGGTGAAGGTGATGCTTGGTATGGTGAAGGTGATGCTTGGTATGGTGAAGGTGATGCTTGGTATGGTGAAGGTGATGCTTGGCATGGTGAAGGTGATGCTTGGCATGGTGAAGGTGATGCTTGGCATGGTGAAGGTGATGCTTGGCATGGTGAAGGTGATGCTTGGCATGGTGAAGGTGATGCTTGGTATGGTGAAGGTGGTGCTTGGTATGGTGAAGGTGATGCTTGGTATGGTGAAGGTGATGCTTGGTATGGTGAAGGTGATGCTTGGTATGGTGAAGGTGATGCTTGGTATGGTGAAGGTGATGCTTGGTATGGTGGAGGTGATGCTTGGTATGGTGGAGGTGATGCTTGCTATGGTGGAGGTGATGCTTGCTATGGTGAAGGTGATGCTTGGTATGGTGAAGGTGATGCTTGGTATGGTGAAGGTGATGCTTGGTATGGTGAAGGTGATGCTTGGTATGGTGAAGGTGATGCTTGGTATGGTGAAGGTGATGCTTGGTATGGTGGAGGTGATGCTTGGTATGGTGGAGGTGATGCTTGCTATGGTGGAGGTGATGCTTGCTATGGTGAAGGTGATGCTTGCTATGGTGAAGGTGATGCTTGCTATGGTGGAGGTGATGCTTGCTATGGTGAAGGTGATGCTTGGTACGGTGAAGGTGATGCTTGGTACGGTGAAGGTGATGCTTGGTACGGTGAAGGTGATGCTTGGTATGGTGAAGGTGATACTTGGTATGGTGAAGGTGATACTTGGTATGGTGAAGGTGATACTTGGTACGGTGAAGGTGATACTTGGTACGGTGAAGGTGATAGTTGGTACGGTGAAGGTGATAGTTGGTACGGTGAAGGTGATAGTTGGTACGGTGAAGGTGATAGTTGGTACGGTGAAGGTGATAGTTGGTACGGTGAAGGTGATAGTTGGTACGGTGAAGGTGATAGTTGGTACGGTGAAGGTGATAGTTGGTACGGTGAAGGTGATAGTTGGTACGGTGAAGGTTATACTTGGTACGGTGAAGGTGATGCTTGGTACGGTGAAGGTGATGCTTGGTACGGTGAAGGTGATGCTTGGTACGGTGAAGGTGATGCTTGGTACGGTGAAGGTGATGCTTGGTACGGTGAAGGTGATGCTTGGCACGGTGAAGGTGATGCTTGGCACGGTGAAGGTGATGCTTGGCACGGTGAAGGTGATGCTTGGCACGGTGAAGGTGATGCTTGGCACGGTGAAGGTGATGCTTGGCACGGTGAAGGTGATGCGCGGTATGGTGAAGGTGATGCGCGGTATGGTGAAGGTGATGCTTGGTATGGTGAAGGTGATGATTGATATGGTGAAGGTGATGATTGCTATGGTGGAGGTGATGATTGCTATGGTGGAGGTGATGATTGCTATGGTGGAGGTGATGCTTGGTATGGTGAAGGTGATGCTTGCTGTGGTGAAGGTGATGCTTGCTGTGGTGGAGGTGATGCTTGCTGTGGTGGAGGTGATGCTTGCTATGGTGGAGGTGATGCTTGCTATGGTGGAGGTGATGCTTGGTATGGTGGAGGTGATGCTTGCTATGGTGAAGGTGATGCTTGGTATGGTGAAGGTGATGCTTGCTATGGTGAAGGTGATGCTTGCTATGGTGAAGGTGATGCTTGCTATGGTGAAGGTGATGCTTGCTATGGTGAAGGTGATGCTTGCTATGGTGGAGGTGATGCTTGCTATGGTGGAGGTGATGCTTGCTATGGTGGAGGTGATGCTTGCTATGGTGGAGGTGATGCTTGCTATGGTGGAGGTGATGCTTGCTATGGTGGAGGTGATGCTTGCTATGGTGGAGGTGATGCTTGGTATGGTGAAGGTGATGCTTGGTATGGTGAAGGTGATGCTTGGTATGGTGAAGGTGATGCTTGGTATGGTGAAGGTGATGCTTGCTACGGTGAAGGTGATGCTTGCTACGGTGAAGGTGATGCTTGCTACGGTGAAGGTGATGCTTGGTACGGTGAAGGTGATGCTTGGTACGGTGAAGGTGATGCTTGGTACGGTGAAGGTGATGCTTGGTACGGTGAAGGTGATGCTTGGTACGGTGATGGTGATGCTTGGTACGGTGAAGGTGATGCTTGGTACGGTGAAGGTGATGCTTGGTACGGTGAAGGTGATGCTTGGTACGGTGAAGGTGATGCTTGGTACGGTGAAGGTGATGCTTGGTACGGTGAAGGTGATGCTTGGTACGGTGAAGGTGATGCTTGGTATGGTGAAGGTGATGCTTGGTATGTTGAAGGTGATGCTTGGTACGGTGAAGGTGATGCTTGGTACGGTGAAGGTGATGCTTGGTACGGTGAAGGTGATGCTTGGTACGGTGAAGGTGATGCTTGGTACGGTGAAGGTGATGCTTGGTACGGTGAAGGTGATGCTTGGTACGGTGAAGGTGATGCTTGGTACGGTGAAGGTGATGCTTGGTACGGTGAAGGTGATGCTTGGTACGGTGAAGGTGATGCTTGGTACGGTGAAGGTGATGCTTGGTACGGTGAAGGTGATGCTTGCTACGGTGAAGGTGATGCTTGCTACGGTGAAGGTGATGCTTGCTACGGTGAAGGTGATGCTTGCTACGGTGAAGGTGATGCTTGCTACGGTGAAGGTGATGCGCGGTATGGTGGAGGTGATGCGCGGTATGGTGGAGGTGATGATTGCTATGGTGGAGGTGATGCTTGCTATGGTGAAGGTGATGCTTGCTATGGTGGAGGTGATGCTTGCTATGGTGGAGGTGATGCTTGCTATGGTGGAGGTGATGCTTGCTATGGTGGAGGTGATGCTTGCTATGGTGGAGGTGATGCTTGGTATGGTGAAGGTGATGCTTGGTATGGTGAAGGTGATGCTTGGTATGGTGAAGGTGATGCTTGGTATGGTGAAGGTGATGCTTGCTACGGTGAAGGTCATGCTTGCTACGGTGAAGGTGATGCTTGCTACGGTGAAGGTGATGCTTGCTACGGTGAAGGTGATGCTTGCTACGGTGAAGGTGATGCTTGGTACGGTGAAGCTGATGCTTGGTACGGTGAAGGTGATGCTTGGTACGGTGAAGGTGATGCTTGGTACGGTGAAGGTGATGCTTGGTACGGTGAAGGTGATGCTTGGTACGGTGAAGGTGATGCTTGGTACGGTGAAGGTGATGCTTGGTACGGTGAAGGTGATGCTTGGTACGGTGAAGGTGATGCTTGGTACGGTGAAGGTGATGCTTGGTACGGTGAAGGTGATGCTTGGTACGGTGAAGCTGATGCTTGGTACGGTGAAGGTGATGCTTGGTACGGTGAAGGTGATGCTTGCTACGGTGAAGGTGATGCTTGCTACGGTGAAGGTGATGCTTGGTACGGTGAAGGTGATGCTTGGTACGGTGAAGGTGATGCTTGGTTCGGTGAAGGTGATGCTTGCTACGGTGAAGGTGATGCTTGCTACGGTGAAGGTGATGCTTGCTACGGTGAAGGTGATGCTTGCTACGGTGAAGGTGATGCTTGCTACGGTGAAGGTGATGCTTGCTACGGTGAAGGTGATGCTTGCTACGGTGAAGGTGATGCTTGCTACGGTGAAGGTGATGCTTGCTACGGTGAAGGTGATGCTTGCTACGGTGAAGGTGATGCTTGCTACGGTGAAGGTGATGCGCGGTATGGTGGAGGTGATGCTTGCTATGGTGGAGGTGATGCTTGCTATGGTGGAGGTGACGCTTGCTATGGTGGAGGTGACGCTTGGTATGGTGAAGGTGACGCTTGGTATGGTGAAGGTGACGCTTGGTATGGTGAAGGTGACGCTTGGTATGGTGAAGGTGACGCTTGGTATGGTGAAGGTGACGCTTGGTACGGTGAAGGTGACGCTTGGTACGGTGAAGGTGATGCTTGGTACGGTGAAGGTGATGCTTGCTACGGTGAAGGTGATGCTTGCTACGGTGAAGGTGATGCTTGCTACGGTGAAGGTGATGCTTGGTACGGTGAAGGTGATGCTTGGTACGGTGAAGGTGATGCTTGGTACGGTGAAGGTGATGCTTGGTACGGTGAAGGTGATGCTTGGTACGGTGATGGTGATGCTTGGTACGGTGAAGGTGATGCTTGGTACGGTGAAGGTGATGCTTGGTACGGTGAAGGTGATGCTTGGTACGGTGAAGGTGATGCTTGGTACGGTGAAGGTGATGCTTGGTACGGTGAAGGTGATGCTTGGTATGGTGAAGGTGATGCTTGGTACGGTGAAGGTGATGCTTGGTACGGTGAAGGTGATGCTTGGTACGGTGAAGGTGATGCTTGGTACGGTGAAGGTGATGCTTGGTACGGTGAAGGTGATGCTTGGTACGGTGAAGGTGATGCTTGGTACGGTGAAGGTGATGCTTGCTACGGTGAAGGTGATGCTTGCTACGGTGAAGGGGATGCTTGCTACGGTGAAGGTGATGCTTGCTACGGTGAAGGTGATGCTTGCTACGGTGAAGGTGATGCTTGCTACGGTGAAGGTGATGCTTGCTACGGTGAAGGTGATGCTTGCTACGGTGAAGGTGATGCGCGGTATGGTGGAGGTGATGCGCGGTATGGTGGAGGTGATGATTGCTATGGTGGAGGTGATGCTTGCTATGGTGAAGGTGATGCTTGCTATGGTGGAGGTGATGCTTGCTATGGTGGAGGTGATGCTTGCTATGGTGGAGGTGATGCTTGCTATGGTGGAGGTGATGCTTGCTATGGTAGAGGTGATGCTTGGTATGGTGAAGGTGATGCTTGGTATGGTGAAGGTGATGCTTGGTATGGTGAAGGTGATGCTTGGTATGGTGAAGGTGATGCTTGGTATGGTGAAGGTGATGCTTGCTACGGTGAAGGTGATGCTTGCTACGGTGAAGGTGATGCTTGCTACGGTGAAGGTGATGCTTGCTACGGTGAAGGTGATGCTTGCTACGGTGAAGGTGATGCTTGCTACGGTGAAGGTGATGCTTGGTACGGTGAAGGTGATGCTTGGTACGGTGAAGGTGATGCTTGGTACGGTGAAGGTGATGCTTGGTACGGTGAAGGTGATGCTTGGTACGGTGAAGGTGATGCTTGGTACGGTGAAGGTGATGCTTGGTACGGTGAAGGTGATGCTTGGTACGGTGAAGGTGATGCTTGGTACGGTGAAGGTGATGCTTGGTACGGTGAAGGTGATGCTTGGTACGGTGAAGGTGATGCTTGGTACCGTGAAGGTGATGCTTGGTACGGTGAAGGTGATGCTTGGTACGGTGAAGGTGATGCTTGCTACGGTGAAGGTGATGCTTGGTACGGTGAAGGTGATGCTTGCTACGGTGAAGGTGATGCTTGGTACGGTGAAGGTGATGCTTGGTACGGTGAAGGTGATGCTTGGTACGGTGAAGGTGATGCTTGGTACGGTGAAGGTGATGCTTGGTACGGTGAAGGTGATGCTTGGTACGGTGAAGGTGATGCTTGGTACGGTGAAGGTGATGCTTGGTACGGTGAAGGTGATGCTTGGTACGGTGAAGGTGATGCTTGGTACGGTGAAGGTGATGCTTGGTACGGTGAAGGTGATGCTTGCTACGGTGAAGGTGATGCTTGCTACGGTGAAGGTGATGCTTGCTACGGTGAAGGTGATGCTTGCTACGGTGAAGGTGATGCTTGCTACGGTGAAGGTGATGCTTGCTACGGTGAAGGTGGTGCTTGCTACGGTGAAGGTGATGCTTGCTACGGTGGAGGTGGTGCTTGCTACGGTGGAGGTGGTGCTTGCTACGGTGGAGGTGGTGCTTGCTACGGTGGAGGTGGTGCTTGCTACGGTGGAGGTGGTGCTTGCTACGGTGGAGGTGGTGCTTGCTACGGTGGAGGTGGTGCTTGCTACGGTGGAGGTGGTGCTTGCTACGGTGGAGGTGGTGCTTGCTACGGTGGAGGTGGTGCTTGCTACGGTGGAGGTGATGCTTGCTACGGTGGAGGTGATGCTTGCTACGGTGGAGGTGATGCTTGGTACGGTGAAGGTGATGCTTGGTACGGTGAAGGTGATGCTTGGTACGGTGAAGGTGATGCTTGGTACGGTGAAGGTGATGCTTGGTACGGTGAAGGTGATGCTTGGTACGGTGAAGGTGATGCTTGGTACGGTGAAGGTGATGCTTGGTACGGTGAAGGTGATGCTTGGTACGGTGAAGGTGATGCTTGGTACGGTGAAGGTGATGCTTGGTACGGTGAAGGTGATGCTTGGTACGGTGAAGGTGATGCTTGGTACGGTGAAGGTGATGCTTGGTACGGTGAAGGTGATGCTTGGTACGGTGAAGGTGATGCTTGGTACGGTGAAGGTGATGCTTGGTACGGTGAAGGTGATGCTTGGTACGGTGAAGGTGATGCTTGCTACGGTGAAGGTGATGCTTGCTACGGTGAAGGTGATGCTTGCTACGGTGAAGGTGATGCTTGGTACGGTGAAGGTGATGCTTGGTACGGTGAAGGTGATGCTTGGTACGGTGAAGGTGATGCTTGGTACGGTGAAGGTGATGCTTGGTACGGTGAAGGTGATGCTTGCTACGGTGAAGGTGATGCTTGCTACGGTGAAGGTGATGCTTGCTACGGTGAAGGTGATGCTTGCTACGGTGAAGGTGATGCTTGCTACGGTGAAGGTGATGCTTGCTACGGTGAAGGTGATGCTTGCTACGGTGAAGGTGATGCTTGCTACGGTGAAGGTGATGCTTGCTACGGTGAAGGTGATGCGCGGTATGGTGGAGGTGATTGCTATGGTGGAGGTGATGCTTGCTATGGTGAAGGTGATGCTTGCTATGGTGAAGGTGATGCTTGCTATGGTGGAGGTGATGCTTGCTATGGTGGAGGTGATGCTTGCTATGGTGGAGGTGATGCTTGGTATGGTGAAGGTGATGCTTGGTATGGTGAAGGTGATGCTTGGCATGGTGAAGGTGATGCTTGGCATGGTGAAGGTGATGCTTGGCATGGTGAAGGTGATGCTTGGCATGGTGAAGGTGATGCTTGGCATGGTGAAGGTGATGCTTGGCATGGTGAAGGTGATGCTTGGTATGGTGAAGGTGATGCTTGGTATGGTGAAGGTGATGCTTGCTATGGTGAAGGTGATGCTTGGTATGGTGAAGGTGATGCTTGGTATGGTGAAGGTGATGCTTGGCATGGTGAAGGTGATGCTTGGCATGGTGAAGGTGATGCTTGGCATGGTGAAGGTGATGCTTGGCATGGTGAAGGTGATGCTTGGCATGGTGAAGGTGGTGCTTGGTATGGTGAAGGTGGTGCTTGGTATGGTGAAGGTGATGCTTGGTATGGTGAAGGTGATGCTTGGTATGGTGAAGGTGATGCTTGGTATGGTGGAGGTGATGCTTGGTATGGTGGAGGTGATGCTTGGTATGGTGGAGGTGATGCTTGGTATGGTGGAGGTGATGCTTGCTATGGTGGAGGTGATGCTTGCTATGGTGAAGGTGATGCTTGGTATGGTGAAGGTGATGCTTGGTATGGTGAAGGTGATGCTTGCTATGGTGAAGGTGATGCTTGGTATGGTGAAGGTGATGCTTGGTATGGTGAAGGTGATGCTTGGTATGGTGAAGGTGATGCTTGGCATGGTGAAGGTGATGCTTGGCATGGTGAAGGTGATGCTTGGCATGGTGAAGGTGATGCTTGGCATGGTGAAGGTGATGCTTGGCATGGTGAAGGTGATGCTTGGTATGGTGAAGGTTGTGCTTGGTATGGTGAAGGTGATGCTTGGTATGGTGAAGGTGATGCTTGGTATGGTGAAGGTGATGCTTGGTATGGTGAAGGTGATGCTTGGTATGGTGAAGGTGATGCTTGGTATGGTGGAGGTGATGCTTGGTATGGTGGAGGTGATGCTTGCTATGGTGGAGGTGATGCTTGCTATGGTGAAGGTGATGCTTGGTATGGTGAAGGTGATGCTTGGTATGGTGAAGGTGATGCTTGGTATGGTGAAGGTGATGCTTGGTATGGTGAAGGTGATGCTTGGTATGGTGAAGGTGATGCTTGGTATGGTGGAGGTGATGCTTGGTATGGTGGAGGTGATGCTTGCTATGGTGGAGGTGATGCTTGCTATGGTGAAGGTGATGCTTGCTATGGTGAAGGTGATGCTTGCTATGGTGGAGGTGATGCTTGCTATGGTGAAGGTGATGCTTGGTACGGTGAAGGTGATGCTTGGTACGGTGAAGGTGATGCTTGGTACGGTGAAGGTGATGCTTGGTATGGTGAAGGTGATACTTGGTATGGTGAAGGTGATACTTGGTATGGTGAAGGTGATACTTGGTACGGTGAAGGTGATACTTGGTACGGTGAAGGTGATAGTTGGTACGGTGAAGGTGATAGTTGGTACGGTGAAGGTGATAGTTGGTACGGTGAAGGTGATAGTTGGTACGGTGAAGGTGATAGTTGGTACGGTGAAGGTGATAGTTGGTACGGTGAAGGTGATAGTTGGTACGGTGAAGGTGATAGTTGGTACGGTGAAGGTTATACTTGGTACGGTGAAGGTGATGCTTGGTACGGTGAAGGTGATGCTTGGTACGGTGAAGGTGATGCTTGGTACGGTGAAGGTGATGCTTGGTACGGTGAAGGTGATGCTTGGTACGGTGAAGGTGATGCTTGGCACGGTGAAGGTGATGCTTGGCACGGTGAAGGTGATGCTTGGCACGGTGAAGGTGATGCTTGGCACGGTGAAGGTGATGCTTGGCACGGTGAAGGTGATGCTTGGCACGGTGAAGGTGATGCTTGGTACGGTGAAGGTGATGCTTGCTATGGTGAAGGTGATGCTTGCTATGGTGAAGGTGATGCTTGCTATGGTGAAGGTGATGCTTGCTATGGTGAAGGTGATGCGCGGTATGGTGAAGGTGATGCGCGGTATGGTGAAGGTGATGCTTGGTATGGTGAAGGTGATGCTTGGTATGGTGAAGGTGATGATTGCTATGGTGGAGGTGATGATTGCTATGGTGGAGGTGATGATTGCTATGGTGGAGGTGATGCTTGGTATGGTGAAGGTGATGCTTGCTGTGGTGAAGGTGATGTTTGCTGTGGTGGAGGTGATGCTTGCTGTGGTGGAGGTGATGCTTGCTATGGTGGAGGTGATGCTTGCTATGGTGGAGGTGATGCTTGCTATGGTGGAGGTGATGCTTGCTATGGTGAAGGTGATGCTTGGTATGGTGAAGGTGATGCTTGCTATGGTGAAGGTGATGCTTGCTATGGTGAAGGTGATGCTTGCTATGGTGAAGGTGATGCTTGCTATGGTGAAGGTGATGCTTGCTATGGTGGAGGTGATGCTTGCTATGGTGGAGGTGATGCTTGCTATGGTGGAGGTGACGCTTGCTATGGTGGAGGTGACGCTTGGTATGGTGAAGGTGACGCTTGGTATGGTGAAGGTGACGCTTGGTATGGTGAAGGTGACGCTTGGTATGGTGAAGGTGACGCTTGGTATGGTGAAGGTGACGATTGGTACGGTGAAGGTGACGCTTGGTACGGTGAAGGTGATGCTTGGTACGGTGAAGGTGATGCTTGCTACAGTGAAGGTGATGCTTGCTACGGTGAAGGTGATGCTTGGTACGGTGAAGGTGATGCTTGGTACGGTGAAGGTGATGCTTGGTACGGTGAAGGTGATGCTTGGTACGGTGAAGGTGATGCTTGGTACGGTGATGGTGATGCTTGGTACGGTGAAGGTGATGCTTGGTACGGTGAAGGTGATGCTTGGTACGGTGAAGGTGATGCTTGGTACGGTGAAGGTGATGCTTGGTACGGTGAAGGTGATGCTTGGTACGGTGAAGGTGATGCTTGGTACGGTGAAGGTGATGCTTGGTACGGTGAAGGTGATGCTTGGTACGGTGAAGGTGATGCTTGGTATGTTGAAGGTGATGCTTGGTACGGTGAAGGTGATGCTTGGTACGGTGAAGGTGATGCTTGGTACGGTGAAGGTGATGCTTGGTACGGTGAAGGTGATGCTTGGTACGGTGAAGGTGATGCTTGGTACGGTGAAGGTGATGCTTGGTACGGTGAAGGTGATGCTTGGTACGGTGAAGGTGATGCTTGGTACGGTGAAGGTGATGCTTGGTACGGTGAAGGTGATGCTTGCTACGGTGAAGGTGATGCTTGCTACGGTGAAGGTGATGCTTGCTACGGTGAAGGTGATGCTTGCTACGGTGAAGGTGATGCTTGCTACGGTGAAGGTGATGCTTGCTACGGTGAAGGTGATGCTTGCTACGGTGAAGGTGATGCTTGCTACGGTGAAGGTGATGCGCGGTATGGTGGAGGTGATGCGCGGTATGGTGGAGGTGATGCTTGCTATGGTGGAGGTGATGCTTGCTATGGTGAAGGTGATGCTTGCTATGGTGGAGGTGATGCTTGCTATGGTGGAGGTGATGCTTGCTATGGTGGAGGTGATGCTTGCTATGGTGGAGGTGATGCTTGGTATGGTGAAGGTGATGCTTGGTATGGTGAAGGTGATGCTTGGTATGGTGAAGGTGATGCTTGCTACGGTGAAGGTGATGCTTGCTACAGTGAAGGTGATGCTTGCTACGGTGCAGGTGATGCTTGCTACGGTGAAGGTGATGCTTGCTACGGTGAAGGTGATGCTTGGTACGGTGAAGGTGATGCTTGGTACGGTGAAGGTGATGCTTGGTACGGTGAAGGTGATGCTTGGTACGGTGAAGGTGATGCTTGGTACGGTGAAGGTGATGCTTGGTACGGTGAAGGTGATGCTTGGTACGGTGAAGGTGATGCTTGGTACGGTGAAGGTGATGCTTGGTACGGTGAAGGTGATGCTTGGTACGGTGAAGGTGATGCTTGGTACGGTGAAGGTGATGCTTGGTACGGTGAAGGTGATGCTTGGTACGGTGAAGGTGATGCTTGGTACGGTGAAGGTGATGCTTGGTACGGTGAAGGTGATGCTTGGTACGGTGAAGGTGATGCTTGCTACGGTGAAGGTGATGCTTGCTACGGTGAAGGTGATGCTTGGTACGGTGAAGGTGATGCTTGGTACGGTGAAGGTGATGCTTGGTTCGGTGAAGGTGATGCTTGCTACGGTGAAGGTGATGCTTGCTACGGTGAAGGTGATGCTTGCTACGGTGAAGGTGATGCTTGCTACGGTGAAGGTGATGCTTGCTACGGTGAAGGTGATGCTTGCTACGGTGAAGGTGATGCTTGCTACGGTGAAGGTGATGCTTGCTACGGTGAAGGTGATGCTTGCTACGGTGAAGGTGATGCTTGCTACGGTGAAGGTGATGCTTGCTACGGTGAAGGTGATGCGCGGTATGGTGAAGGTGATGCGCGGTATGGTGGAGGTGATGCTTGCTATGGTGGAGGTGATGCTTGCTATGGTGGAGGTGACGCTTGCTATGGTGGAGGTGACGCTTGGTATGGTGAAGGTGACGCTTGGTATGGTGAAGGTGACGCTTGGTACGGTGAAGGTGACGCTTGGTACGGTGAAGGTGATGCTTGGTACGGTGAAGGTGATGCTTGCTACGGTGAAGGTGATGCTTGCTACGGTGAAGGTGATGCTTGCTACGGTGAAGGTGATGCTTGGTACGGTGAAGGTGATGCTTGGTACGGTGAAGGTGATGCTTGGTACGGTGAAGGTGATGCTTGGTACGGTGATGGTGATGCTTGGTACGGTGAAGGTGATGCTTGGTACGGTGAAGGTGATGCTTGGTACGGTGAAGGTGATGCTTGGTACGGTGAAGGTGATGCTTGGTACGGTGAAGGTGATGCTTGGTACGGTGAAGGTGATGCTTGGTACGGTGAAGGTGATGCTTGGTACGGTGAAGGTGATGCTTGGTACGGTGAAGGTGATGCTTGGTATGTTGAAGGTGATGCTTGGTATGGTGAAGGTGATGCTTGGTACGGTGAAGGTGATGCTTGGTACGGTGAAGGTGATGCTTGGTACGGTGAAGGTGATGCTTGGTACGGTGAAGGTGATGCTTGGTACGGTGAAGGTGATGCTTGGTACGGTGAAGGTGATGCTTGGTACGGTGAAGGTGATGCTTGGTACGGTGAAGGTGATGCTTGGTACGGTGAAGGTGATGCTTGGTACGGTGAAGGTGATGCTTGGTACGGTGAAGGTGATGCTTGGTACGGTGAAGGTGATGCTTGGTACGGTGAAGGTGATGCTCGGTACGGTGAAGGTGATGCTCGGTACGGTGAAGGTGATGCTCGGTACGGTGAAGGTGATGCTTGCTACGGTGAAGGTGATGCTTGCTACGGTGAAGGTGATGCTTGCTACGGTGAAGGTGATGCTTGCTACGGTGAAGGTGATGCTTGCTACGGTGAAGGTGATGCTTGCTACGGTGAAGGTGATGCTTGCTACGGTGAAGGTGATGCTTGCTACGGTGAAGGTGATGCGCGGTATGGTGGAGGTGATGCGCGGTATGGTGGAGGTGATGATTGCTATGGTGGAGGTGATGCTTGCTATGGTGAAGGTGATGCTTGCTATGGTGGAGGTGATGCTTGCTATGGTGGAGGTGATGCTTGCTATGGTGGAGGTGATGCTTGCTATGGTGGAGGTGATGCTTGCTATGGTGGAGGTGATGCTTGGTATGGTGAAGGTGATGCTTGGTATGGTGAAGGTGATGCTTGGTATGGTGAAGGTGATGCTTGCTACGGTGAAGGTGATGCTTGCTACGGTGAAGGTGATGCTTGCTACGGTGAAGGTGATGCTTGCTACGCTGAAGGTGATGCTTGGTACGGTGAAGGTGATGCTTGGTACGGTGAAGGTGATGCTTGGTACGGTGAAGGTGATGCTTGGTACGGTGAAGGTGATGCTTGGTACGGTGAAGGTGATGCTTGGTACGGTGAAGGTGATGCTTGGTACGGTGAAGGTGATGCTTGGTACGGTGAAGGTGATGCTTGGTACGGTGAAGGTGATGCTTGGTACGGTGAAGGTGATGCTTGGTACGGTGAAGGTGATGCTTGGTACGGTGAAGGTGATGCTTGGTACGGTGAAGGTGATGCTTGGTACGGTGAAGGTGATGCTTGGTACGGTGAAGGTGATGCTTGCTACGGTGAAGGTGATGCTTGCTACGGTGAAGGTGATGCTTGGTACGGTGAAGGTGATGCTTGGTACGGTGAAGGTGATGCTTGGTTCGGTGAAGGTGATGCTTGCTACGGTGAAGGTGATGCTTGCTACGGTGAAGGTGATGCTTGCTACGGTGAAGGTGATGCTTGCTACGGTGAAGGTGATGCTTGCTACGGTGAAGGTGATGCTTGCTACGGTGAAGGTGATGCTTGCTACGGTGAAGGTGATGCTTGCTACGGTGAAGGTGATGCTTGCTACGGTGAAGGTGATGCTTGCTACGGTGAAGGTGATGCTTGCTACGGTGAAGGTGATGCTTGCTACGGTGAAGGTGATGCTTGCTACGGTGAAGGTGATGCGCGGTATGGTGAAGGTGATGCGCGGTATGGTGAAGGTGATGCGCGGTATGGTGAAGGTGATGCTTGGTACGGTGAAGGTGATGCTTGGTACGGTGAAGGTGATGCTTGGTACGGTGAAGGTGATGCTTGGTACGGTGAAGGTGATGCTTGGTACGGTGAAGGTGATGCTTGGTATGGTGAAGGTGATGCTTGGTACGGTGAAGGTGATGCTTGGTACGGTGAAGGTGATGCTTGGTACGGTGAAGGTGATGCTTGGTACGGTGAAGGTGATGCTTGGTACGGTGAAGGTGATGCTTGGTACGGTGAAGGTGATGCTTGGTACGGTGAAGGTGATGCTTGCTACGGTGAAGGTGATGCTTGCTACGGTGAAGGTGATGCTTGCTACGGTGAAGGTGATGCTTGCTACGGTGAAGGTGATGCTTGGTACGGTGAAGGTGATGCTTGGTACGGTGAAGGTGATGCTTGCTACGGTGAAGGTGATGCTTGCTACGGTGAAGGTGATGCTTGCTACGGTGAAGGTGATGCTTGCTACGGTGAAGGTGATGCTTGCTACGGTGAAGGTGATGCTTGCTACGGTGAAGGTGATGCTTGCTACGGTGAAGGTGATGCTTGCTACGGTGAAGGTGATGCTTGCTACGGTGAAGGTGATGCTTGCTACGGTGAAGGTGATGCTTGGTATGGTGAAGGTGATACTTGGTACGGTGAAGGTGATACTTGGTACGGTGAAGGTGATACTTGGTACGGTGAAGGTGATGCTTGGTACGGTGAAGGTGATGCTTGGTACGGTGAAGGTGATGCTTGGTACGGTGAAGGTGATGCTTGGTACGGTGAAGGTGATGCTTGGTACGGTGAAGGTGATGCTTGGTACGGTGAAGGTGATGCTTGGTACGGTGAAGGTGATGCTTGCTACGGTGAAGGTGATGCTTGCTACGGTGAAGGTGATGCTTGGTACGGTGAAGGTGATGCTTGGTACGGTGAAGGTGATGCTTGGTACGGTGAAGGTGATGCTTGGTACGGTGAAGGTGATGCTTGGTACGGTGAAGGTGATGCTTGGTACGGTGAAGGTGATGCTTGGCACGGTGAAGGTGATGCTTGGCACGGTGAAGGTGATGCTTGGCACGGTGAAGGTGATGCTTGGCACGGTGAAGGTGATGCTTGGCACGGTGAAGGTGATGCTTGGCACGGTGAAGGTGATGCTTGGTACGGTGAAGTTGATGCTTGGTACGGTGAAGGTGATGCTTGGTACGGTGAAGGTGATGCTTGCTATGGTGAAGGTGATGCTTGCTATGGTGAAGGTGATGCTTGCTATGGTGAAGGTGATGCTTGCTATGGTGAAGGTGATGCGCGGTATGGTGAAGGTGATGCGCGGTATGGTGAAGGTGATGCTTGGTATGGTGAAGGTGATGCTTGATATGGTGAAGGTGATGATTGCTATGGTGGAGGTGATGATTGCTATGGTGGAGGTTGTGGGTTTCTAAGTGGACACAGGCCACCACCCACCGCGGGTTCGAGCTTCGCGCGAGCCAAGGGCCCCGATCAGCCGTCACCACACACACACTGGGACACCGATGCGGCGCACTCAACCTCCGCAGGGAGGAGAGCGATTCGCCGCAAAGAAATAGGCCTCCAAGTTCACAAAGGAGACGTTTATTCACATCGTCCTCCAGCTGATACACACACACTCAATAGTCACCCCGTCCCGGGGGCGCGCGAGGAGCAAGGCTCCGCTGCGCGCACGAAGCGACTTGAGTAATGCGCACCGCTAGCACGCCGCTGCAGGAGAATGTCCCCGCGGCAGTGCTGTGATCTCTCTCTCGTGTCGACCGTTGGGCCGGTTGCGAGAGAGAGTGGGCATTCAACGCAAGGTACGCCTGTCTGAGGTCGCTGGACCCCGCTGAACAGGCTCGAGCCGCTGCAGGTCAGAGGACACGTGCGGGCGAGCTCGAGTAAGCACTGGTCCGAGCGGCAAAGGCCGGCAGGGACAAACAGTAACGTACGCACCTTTCGCTGTCTCGGAGGGATCCCTCTCTCTCTGGGCCCCGCTCGGACGGTCGCGCGGCGCGCGGCCGCCCAAAGCGGGGTCCCGAATTCCCGCCAAAAGGCGCCAATGGCAAAGGCCCTTGGGGAGCCGGGGCGGAGCTGTGGCTAAATGACAGTGATTAGTCACCCAGCCGCCTCTCCACCGCCTGAGGCGGGGGCAAGGGAAAGAGGAGAAACAACGCGGGAGGCCGGCTAGCCGCGCAAAGGCGACGGCGGAAAGCCAGATTCCCACAAGGTGATGATTGCTATGGTGGAGGTGATGCTTGGTATGGTGAAGGTGATGCTTGCTGTGGTGAAGGTGATGCTTGCTGTGGTGAAGGTGATGCTTGCTGTGGTGGAGGTGATGCTTGCTATGGTGGAGGTGATGCTTGCTATGGTGGAGGTGATGCTTGCTATGGTGGAGGTGATGCTTGCTATGGTGGAGGTGATGCTTGCTATGGTGGAGGTGATGCTTGCTATGGTGAAGGTGATGCTTGGTATGGTGAAGG
Organism: Amblyomma mixtum; assembly: GCF_055824585.1. Classification (NCBI taxonomy): domain Eukaryota; kingdom Metazoa; phylum Arthropoda; class Arachnida; order Ixodida; family Ixodidae; genus Amblyomma; species Amblyomma mixtum. The sequence continues at coordinate 626,150 of NW_028317684.1, forward strand.
TGATGCTTGGTATGGTGAAGGTGATGCTTGCTATGGTGAAGGTGATGCTTGGTACGGTGAAGGTGATGCTTGGTACGGTGAAGGTGATGCTTGGTACGGTGAAGGTGATGCTTGGTACGGTGAAGGTGATGCTTGGTACGGTGAAGGTGATGCTTGGTACGGTGAAGGTGATGCTTGCTACGGTGGAGGTGATGCTTGCTACGGTGAAGGTGATGCTTGCTACGGTGAAGGTGATGCTTGCTACGGTGAAGGTGATGCTTGGTACGGTGAAGGTGATGCTTGGTACGGTGAAGGTGATGCTTGGTACGGTGAAGGTGATGCTTGGTACGGTGAAGGTGATGCTTGCTACGGTGAAGGTGATGCTTGCTACGGTGAAGGTGATGCTTGCTACGGTGAAGGTGATGCTTGCTACGGTGAAGGTGATGCTTGCTACGGAGAAGGTGATGCTTGGTACGGTGAAGGTGATGCTTGGTACGGTGAAGGTGATACTTGGTATGGTGAAGGTGATACTTGGTATGGTGAAGGTGATACTTGGTACGGTGAAGGTTATACTTGGTACGGTGAAGGTGATAGTTGGTACGGTGAAGGTGATAGTTGGTACGGTGAAGGTGATAGTTGGTACGGTGAAGGTGATAGTTGGTACGGTGAAGGTGATAGTTGGTACGGTGAAGGTGATAGTTGGTACGGTGAAGGTTATACTTGGTACGGTGAAGGTGATGCTTGGTACGGTGAAGGTGATGCTTGGTACGGTGAAGGTGATGCTTGGTACGGTGAAGGTGATGCTTGGTACGGTGAAGGTGATGCTTGGTACGGTGAAGGTGATGCTTGGTACGGTGAAGGTGATGCTTGGTACGGTGAAGGTGATGCTTGGTACGGTGAAGGTGATGCTTGGTACGGTGAAGGTGATGCTTGCTACGGTGAAGGTGATGCTTGCTACGGTGAAGGTGATGCTTGCTACGGTGAAGGTGATGCTTGCTACGGTGAAGGTGATGCTTGGTACGGTGAAGGTGATGCTTGGTACGGTGAAGGTGATGCTTGCTACGGTGAAGGTGATGCTTGCTACGGTGAAGGTGATGCTTGCTACGGTGAAGGTGATGCTTGCTACGGTGAAGGTGATGCTTGCTACGGTGAAGGTGATGCTTGCTACGGTGAAGGTGATGCTTGCTACGGTGAAGGTGATGCTTGCTACGGTGAAGGTGATGCTTGCTACGGTGAAGGTGATGCTTGCTACGGTGAAGGTGATGCTTGCTACGGTGAAGGTGATGCTTGCTACGGTGAAGGTGATGCGCGGTATGGTGAAGGTGATGCGCGGTATGGTGAAGGTGATGCGCGGTATGGTGAAGGTGATGCTTGGTACGGTGAAGGTGATGCTTGGTACGGTGAAGGTGATGCTTGGTACGGTGAAGGTGATGCTTGGTACGGTGAAGGTGATGCTTGGTATGGTGAAGGTGATGCTTGGTATGGTGAAGGTGATGCTTGGTATGGTGAAGGTGATGCTTGGTACGGTGAAGGTGATGCTTGGTACGGTGAAGGTGATGCTTGGTACGGTGAAGGTGATGCTTGGTACGGTGAAGGTGATGCTTGGTACGGTGAAGGTGATGCTTGCTACGGTGAAGGTGATGCTTGCTACGGTGAAGGTGATGCTTGCTACGGTGAAGGTGATGCTTGCTACGGTGAAGGTGATGCTTGCTACGGTGAAGGTGATGCTTGCTACGGTGAAGGTGGTGCTTGCTACGGTGAAGGTGGTGCTTGCTACGGTGGAGGTGGTGCTTGCTACGGTGGAGGTGGTGCTTGCTACGGTGGAGGTGGTGCTTGCTACGGTGGAGGTGGTGCTTGCTACGGTGGAGGTGGTGCTTGCTACGGTGGAGGTGGTGCTTGCTACGGTGGAGGTGGTGCTTGCTACGGTGGAGGTGGTGCTTGCTACGGTGGAGGTGGTGCTTGCTACGGTGGAGGTGGTGCTTGCTACGGTGGAGGTGATGCTTGCTACGGTGGAGGTGATGCTTGCTACGGTGAAGGTGATGCTTGGTACGGTGAAGGTGATGCTTGGTACGGTGAAGGTGATGCTTGGTACGGTGAAGGTGATGCTTGGTACGGTGAAGGTGATGCTTGGCACGGTGAAGGTGATGCTTGGCACGGTGAAGGTGATGCTTGGCACGGTGAAGGTGATGCTTGGCACGGTGAAGGTGATGCTTGGCACGGTGAAGGTGATGCTTGGCACGGTGAAGGTGATGCTTGGTACGGTGAAGGTGATGCTTGGTACGGTGAAGGTGATGCTTGGTACGGTGAAGGTGATGCTTGCTATGGTGAAGGTGATGCTTGCTATGGTGAAGGTGATGCTTGCTATGGTGAAGGTGATGCTTGCTATGGTGAAGGTGATGCGCGGTATGGTGAAGGTGATGCGCGGTATGGTGAAGGTGATGCTTGGTATGGTGAAGGTGATGCTTGATATGGTGAAGGTGATGATTGCTATGGTGGAGGTGATGATTGCTATGGTGGAGGTTGTGGGTTTCTAAGTGGACACAGGCCACCACCCACCGCGGGTTCGAGCTTCGCGCGAGCCAAGGGCCCCGATCAGCCGTCACCACACACACACTGGGACACCGATGCGGCGCACTCAACCTCCGCAGGGAGGAGAGCGATTCGCCGCAAAGAAATAGGCCTCCAAGTTCACAAAGGAGACGTTTATTCACATCGTCCTCCAGCTGATACACACACACTCAATAGTCACCCCGTCCCGGGGGCGCGCGAGGAGCAAGGCTCCGCTGCGCGCACGAAGCGACTTGAGTAATGCGCACCGCTAGCACGCCGCTGCAGGAGAATGTCCCCGCGGCAGTGCTGTGATCTCTCTCTCGTGTCGACCGTTGGGCCGGTTGCGAGAGAGAGTGGGCATTCAACGCAAGGTACGCCTGTCTGAGGTCGCTGGACCCCGCTGAACAGGCTCGAGCCGCTGCAGGTCAGAGGACACGTGCGGGCGAGCTCGAGTAAGCACTGGTCCGAGCGGCAAAGGCCGGCAGGGACAAACAGTAACGTACGCACCTTTCGCTGTCTCGGAGGGATCCCTCTCTCTCTGGGCCCCGCTCGGACGGTCGCGCGGCGCGCGGCCGCCCAAAGCGGGGTCCCGAATTCCCGCCAAAAGGCGCCAATGGCAAAGGCCCTTGGGGAGCCGGGGCGGAGCTGTGGCTAAATGACAGTGATTAGTCACCCAGCCGCCTCTCCACCGCCTGAGGCGGGGGCAAGGGAAAGAGGAGAAACAACGCGGGAGGCCGGCTAGCCGCGCAAAGGCGACGGCGGAAAGCCAGATTCCCACAAGGTGATGATTGCTATGGTGGAGGTGATGCTTGGTATGGTGAAGGTGATGCTTGCTGTGGTGAAGGTGATGCTTGCTGTGGTGAAGGTGATGCTTGCTGTGGTGGAGGTGATGCTTGCTATGGTGGAGGTGATGCTTGCTATGGTGGAGGTGATGCTTGCTATGGTGGAGGTGATGCTTGCTATGGTGGAGGTGATGCTTGCTATGGTGGAGGTGATGCTTGCTATGGTGAAGGTGATGCTTGGTATGGTGAAGGTGATGCTTGCTATGGTGAAGGTGATGCTTGCTATGGTGAAGGTGATGCTTGGTACGGTGAAGGTGATGCTTGGTACGGTGAAGGTGATGCTTGGTACGGTGAAGGTGATGCTTGGTACGGTGAAGGTGATGCTTGGTACGGTGAAGGTGATGCTTGGTACGGTGAAGGTGATGCTTGGTACGGTGAAGGTGATGCTTGGTACGGTGAAGGTGATGCTTGCTACGGTGAAGGTGATGCTTGCTACGGTGAAGGTGATGCTTGCTACGGTGAAGGTGATGCTTGCTACGGTGAAGGTGATGCTTGGTACGGTGAAGGTGATGCTTGGTACGGTGAAGGTGATGCTTGGTACGGTGAAGGTGATGCTTGCTACGGTGAAGGTGATGCTTGCTACGGTGAAGGTGATGCTTGCTACGGTGAAGGTGATGCTTGCTACGGTGAAGGTGATGCTTGCTACGGTGAAGGTGATGCTTGCTACGGAGAAGGTGATGCTTGGTACGGTGAAGGTGATGCTTGGTACGGTGAAGGTGATACTTGGTACGGTGAAGGTGATACTTGGTATGGTGAAGGTGATACTTGGTACGGTGAAGGTGATACTTGGTACGGTGAAGGTGATAGTTGGTACGGTGAAGGTGATAGTTGGTACGGTGAAGGTGATAGTTGGTACGGTGAAGGTGATAGTTGGTACGGTGAAGGTGATAGTTGGTACGGTGAAGGTGATAGTTGGTACGGTGAAGGTGATGCTTGGTACGGTGAAGGTGATGCTTGGTACGGTGAAGGTGATGCTTGGTACGGTGAAGGTGATGCTTGGTACGGTGAAGGTGATGCTTGGTACGGTGAAGGTGATGCTTGGTACGGTGAAGGTGATGCTTGGTACGGTGAAGGTGATGCTTGGTACGGTGAAGGTGATGCTTGGTACGGTGAAGGTGATGCTTGCTACGGTGAAGGTGATGCTTGCTACGGTGAAGGTGATGCTTGCTACGGTGAAGGTGATGCTTGCTACGGTGAAGGTGATGCTTGGTACGGTGAAGGTGATGCTTGGTACGGTGAAGGTGATGCTTGGTACGGTGAAGGTGATGCTTGCTACGGTGAAGGTGATGCTTGCTACGGTGAAGGTGATGCTTGCTACGGTGAAGGTGATGCTTGCTACGGTGAAGGTGATGCTTGCTACGGTGAAGGTGATGCTTGCTACGGTGAAGGTGATGCTTGCTACGGTGAAGGTGATGCTTGCTACGGTGAAGGTGATGCTTGCTACGGTGAAGGTGATGCTTGCTACGGTGAAGGTGATGCTTGCTACGGTGAAGGTGATGCTTGCTACGGTGAAGGTGATGCTTGCTACGGTGAAGGTGATGCTTGCTACGGTGAAGGTGATGCTTGCTACGGTGAAGGTGATGCGCGGTATGGTGAAGGTGATGCGCGGTATGGTGAAGATGATGCGCGGTATGGTGAAGGTGATGCTTGGTACGGTGAAGGTGATGCTTGGTACGGTGAAGGTGATGCTTGGTACGGTGAAGGTGATGCTTGGTACGGTGAAGGTGATGCTTGGTACGGTGAAGGTGATGCTTGGTATGGTGAAGGTGATGCTTGGTACGGTGAAGGTGATGCTTGGTACGGTGAAGGTGATGCTTGGTACGGTGAAGGTGATGCGTGGTACGGTGAAGGTGATGCTTGCTACGGTGAAGGTGATGCTTGCTACGGTGAAGGTGATGCTTGCTACGGTGAAGGTGATGCTTGCTACGGTGAAGGTGGTGCTTGCTACGGTGAAGGTGGTGCTTGCTACGGTGAAGGTGGTGCTTGCTACGGTGGAGGTGGTGCTTGCTACGGTGGAGGTGGTGCTTGCTACGGTGGAGGTGGTGCTTGCTACGGTGGAGGTGGTGCTTGCTACGGTGGAGGTGGTGCTTGCTACGGTGGAGGTGGTGCTTGCTACGGTGGAGGTGGTGCTTGCTACGGTGGAGGTGGTGCTTGCTACGGTGGAGGTGGTGCTTGCTACGGTGGAGGTGGTGCTTGCTACGGTGGAGGTGATGCTTGCTACGGTGGAGGTGATGCTTGCTACGGTGGAGGTGATGCTTGGTACGGTGAAGGTGATGCTTGGTACGGTGAAGGTGATGCTTGGTACGGTGAAGGTGATGCTTGGTACGGTGAAGGTGATGCTTGGTACGGTGAAGGTGATGCTTGGTACGGTGAAGGTGATGCTTGGTACGGTGAAGGTGATGCTTGGTACGGTGAAGGTGATGCTTGGTACGGTGAAGGTGATGCTTGGTACGGTGAAGGTGATGCTTGGTACGGTGAAGGTGATGCTTGGTACGGTGAAGGTGATGCTTGGTACGGTGAAGGTGATGCTTGGTACGGTGAAGGTGATGCTTGGTACGGTGAAGGTGATGCTTGGTACGGTGAAGGTGATGCTTGGTACGGTGAAGGTGATGCTTGGTACGGTGAAGGTGATGCTTGGTACGGTGAAGGTGATGCTTGCTACGGTGAAGGTGATGCTTGCTACGGTGAAGGTGATGCTTGCTACGGTGAAGGTGATGCTTGCTACGGTGAAGGTGATGCTTGGTACGGTGAAGGTGATGCTTGGTACGGTGAAGGTGATGCTTGGTACGGTGAAGGTGATGCTTGGTACGGTGAAGGTGATGCTTGGTACGGTGAAGGTGATGCTTGGTACGGTGATGGTGATGCTTGGTACGGTGAAGGTGATGCTTGGTACGGTGAAGGTGATGCTTGGTACGGTGAAGGTGATGCTTGGTACGGTGAAGGTGATGCTTGGTACGGTGAAGGTGATGCTTGGTACGGTGAAGGTGATGCTTGGTACGGTGAAGGTGATGCTTGGTATGGTGAAGGTGATGCTTGGTATGGTGAAGGTGATGCTTGGTATGTTGAAGGTGATGCTTGGTATGGTGAAGGTGATGCTTGGTATGGTGAAGGTGATGCTTGGTATGGTGAAGGTGATGCTTGGTACGGTGAAGGTGATGCTTGGTACGGTGAAGGTGATGCTTGGTACGGTGAAGGTGATGCTTGGTACGGTGAAGGTGATGCTTGGTACGGTGAAGGTGATGCTTGGTACGGTGAAGGTGATGCTTGGTACGGTGAAGGTGATGCTTGGTACGGTGAAGGTGATGCTTGGTACGGTGAAGGTGATGCTTGGTACGGTGAAGGTGATGCTTGGTACGGTGAAGGTGATGCTTGGTACGGTGAAGGTCATGCTTGGTACGGTGAAGGTGATGCTTGCTACGGTGAAGGTGATGCTTGCTACGGTGAAGGGGATGCTTGCTACGGTGAAGGTGATGCTTGCTACGGTGAAGGTGATGCTTGCTACGGTGAAGGTGATGCTTGCTACGGTGAAGGTGATGCTTGCTACGGTGAAGGTGATGCTTGCTACGGTGAAGGTGATGCTTGCTACGGTGAAGGTGATGCGCGGTATGGTGGAGGTGATGCGCGGTATGGTGGAGGTGATGATTGCTATGGTGGAGGTGATGCTTGCTATGGTGAAGGTGATGCTTGCTATGGTGGAGGTGATGCTTGCTATGGTGGAGGTGATGCTTGCTATGGTGGAGGTGATGCTTGCTATGGTGGAGGTGATGCTTGCTATGGTGGAGGTGATGCTTGGTATGGTGAAGGTGATGCTTGGTATGGTGAAGGTGATGCTTGGTATGGTGAAGGTGATGCTTGGTATGGTGAAGGTGATGCTTGGTATGGTGAAGGTGATGCTTGCTACGGTGAAGGTGATGCTTGCTACGGTGAAGGTGATGCTTGCTACGGTGAAGGTGATGCTTGCTACGGTGAAGGTGATGCTTGCTACGGTGAAGGTGATGCTTGGTACGGTGAAGGTGATGCTTGGTACGGTGAAGGTGATGCTTGGTACGGTGAAGGTGATGCTTGGTACGGTGAAGGTGATGCTTGGTACGGTGAAGGTGATGCTTGGTACGGTGAAGGTGATGCTTGGTACGGTGAAGGTGATGCTTGGTACGGTGAAGGTGATGCTTGGTACGGTGAAGGTGATGCTTGGTACGGTGAAGGTGATGCTTGGTACGGTGAAGGTGATGCTTGGTACGGTGAAGGTGATGCTTGGTACGGTGAAGGTGATGCTTGGTACGGTGAAGGTGATGCTTGCTACGGTGAAGGTGATGCTTGGTACGGTGAAGGTGATGCTTGCTACGGTGAAGGTGATGCTTGGTACGGTGAAGGTGATGCTTGGTACGGTGAAGGTGATGCTTGGTATGGTGAAGGTGATGCTTGGTATGGTGAAGGTGATGCTTGGTATGGTGAAGGTGATGCTTGGTACGGTGAAGGTGATGCTTGGTACGGTGAAGGTGATGCTTGGTACGGTGAAGGTGATGCTTGGTACGGTGAAGGTGATGCTTGGTACGGTGAAGGTGATGCTTGCTACGGTGAAGGTGATGCTTGCTACGGTGAAGGTGATGCTTGCTACGGTGAAGGTGATGCTTGCTACGGTGAAGGTGATGCTTGCTACGGTGAAGGTGATGCTTGCTACGGTGAAGGTGGTGCTTGCTACGGTGAAGGTGATGCTTGCTACGGTGAAGGTGATGCTTGCTACGGTGAAGGTGATGCTTGCTACGGTGAAGGTGATGCTTGCTACGGTGAAGGTGATGCTTGCTACGGTGAAGGTGATGCTTGCTATGGTGGAGGTGATGCTTGCTATGGTGAAGGTGATGCTTGCTATGGTGAAGGTGATGCTTGCTATGGTGGAGGTGATGCTTGCTATGGTGAAGGTGATGCTTGGTACGGTGAAGGTGATGCTTGGTACGGTGAAGGTGATGCTTGGTACGGTGAAGGTGATGCTTGGTATGGTGAAGGTGATACTTGGTATGGTGAAGGTGATACTTGGTACGGTGAAGGTGATACTTGGTACGGTGAAGGTGATACTTGGTACGGTGAAGGTGATACTTGGTACGGTGAAGGTGATAGTTGGTACGGTGAAGGTGATAGTTGGTACGGTGAAGGTGATAGTTGGTACGGTGAAGGTGATAGTTGGTACGGTGAAGGTGATAGTTGGTACGGTGAAGGTGATAGTTGGTACGGTGAAGGTGATAGTTGGTACGGTGAAGGTGATAGTTGGTACGGTGAAGGTTATACTTGGTACGGTGAAGGTGATGCTTGGTACGGTGAAGGTGATGCTTGGTACGGTGAAGGTGATGCTTGGTACGGTGAAGGTGATGCTTGGTACGGTGAAGGTGATGCTTGGCACGGTGAAGGTGATGCTTGGCACGGTGAAGGTGATGCTTGGCACGGTGAAGGTGATGCTTGGCACGGTGAAGGTGATGCTTGGCACGGTGAAGGTGATGCTTGGCACGGTGAAGGTGATGCTTGGTACGGTGAAGGTGATGCTTGGTACGGTGAAGGTGATGCTTGCTATGGTGAAGGTGATGCTTGCTATGGTGAAGGTGATGCTTGCTATGGTGAAGGTGATGCTTGCTATGGTGAAGGTGATGCGCGGTATGGTGAAGGTGATGCGCGGTATGGTGAAGGTGATGCTTGGTATGGTGAAGGTGATGATTGATATGGTGAAGGTGATGATTGCTATGGTGGAGGTGATGATTGCTAGGTTGGAGGTGATGATTGCTATGGTGGAGGTGATGCTTGGTATGGTGAAGGTGATGCTTGCTGTGGTGAAGGTGATGCTTGCTGTGGTGGAGGTGATGCTTGCTGTGGTGGAGGTGATGCTTGCTATGGTGGAGGTGATGCTTGCTATGGTGGAGGTGATGCTTGCTATGGTGGAGGTGATGCTTGCTATGGTGAAGGTGATGCTTGGTATGGTGAAGGTGATGCTTGCTATGGTGAAGGTGATGCTTGCTATGGTGAAGGTGATGCTTGCTATGGTGAAGGTCATGCTTGCTATGGTGAAGGTGATGCTTGCTATGGTGGAGGTGATGCTTGCTATGGTGGAGGTGATGCTTGCTATGGTGGAGGTGACGCTTGCTATGGTGGAGGTGACGCTTGGTATGGTGAAGGTGACGCTTGGTATGGTGAAGGTGACGCTTGGTATGGTGAAGGTGACGCTTGGTATGGTGAAGGTGACGATTGGTACGGTGAAGGTGACGCTTGGTACGGTGAAGGTGATGCTTGGTACGGTGAAGGTGATGCTTGCTACGGTGAAGGTGATGCTTGCTACGGTGAAGGTGATGCTTGCTACGGTGAAGGTGATGCTTGGTACGGTGAAGGTGATGCTTGGTACGGTGAAGGTGATGCTTGGTACGGTGAAGGTGATGCTTGGTACGGTGAAGGTGATGCTTGGTACGGTGATGGTGATGCTTGGTACGGTGAAGGTGATGCTTGGTACGGTGAAGGTGATGCTTGGTACGGTGAAGGTGATGCTTGGTACGGTGAAGGTGATGCTTGGTACGGTGAAGGTGATGCTTGGTACGGTGAAGGTGATGCTTGGTACGGTGAAGGTGATGCTTGGTACGGTGAAGGTGATGCTTGGTATGGTGAAGGTGATGCTTGGTATGTTGAAGGTGATGCTTGGTACGGTGAAGGTGATGCTTGGTACGGTGAAGGTGATGCTTGGTACGGTGAAGGTGATGCTTGGTACGGTGAAGGTGATGCTTGGTACGGTGAAGGTGATGCTTGGTACGGTGAAGGTGATGCTTGGTACGGTGAAGGTGATGCTTGGTACGGTGAAGGTGATGCTTGGTACGGTGAAGGTGATGCTTGGTACGGTGAAGGTGATGCTTGCTACGGTGAAGGTGATGCTTGCTACGGTGAAGGTGATGCTTGCTACGGTGAAGGTGATGCTTGCTACGGTGAAGGTGATGCTTGCTACGGTGAAGGTGATGCTTGCTACGGTGAAGGTGATGCGCGGTATGGTGGAGGTGATGCGCGGTATGGTGGAGGTGATGATTGCTATGGTGGAGGTGATGCTTGCTATGGTGAAGGTGATGCTTGCTATGGTGGAGGTGATGCTTGCTATGGTGGAGGTGATGCTTGCTATGGTGGAGGTGATGCTTGCTATGGTGGAGGTGATGCTTGCTATGCTGGAGGTGATGCTTGGTATGGTGAAGGTGATGCTTGGTATGGTGAAGGTGATGCTTGGTATGGTGAAGGTGATGCTTGGTATGGTGAAGGTGATGCTTGCTACGGTGAAGGTGATGCTTGCTACGGTGAAGGTGATGCTTGCTACGGTGAAGGTGATGCTTGCTACGGTGAAGGTGATGCTTGGTACGGTGAAGGTGATGCTTGGTACGGTGAAGGTGATGCTTGGTACGGTGAAGGTGATGCTTGGTACGGTGAAGGTGATGCTTGGTACGGTGAAGGTGATGCTTGGTACGGTGAAGGTGATGCTTGGTACGGTGAAGGTGATGCTTGGTACGGTGAAGGTGATGCTTGGTACGGTGAAGGTGATGCTTGGTACGGTGAAGGTGATGCTTGGTACGGTGAAGGTGATGCTTGGTACGGTGAAGGTGATGCTTGGTACGGTGAAGGTGATGCTTGGTACGGTGAAGGTGATGCTTGGTACGGTGAAGGTGATGCTTGCTACGGTGAAGGTGATGCTTGCTACGGTGAAGGTGATGCTTGGTACGGTGAAGGTGATGCTTGGTACGGTGAAGGTGATGCTTGGTTCGGTGAAGGTGATGCTTGCTACGGTGAAGGTGATGCTTGCTACGGTGAAGGTGATGCTTGCTACGGTGAAGGTGATGCTTGCTACGGTGAAGGTGATGCTTGCTACGGTGAAGGTGATGCTTGCTACGGTGAAGGTGATGCTTGCTACGGTGAAGGTGATGCTTGCTACGGTGAAGGTGATGCTTGCTACGGTGAAGGTGATGCTTGCTACGGTGAAGGTGATGCTTGCTACGGTGAAGGTGATGCGCGGTATGGTGAAGGTGATGCGCGGTATGGTGGAGGTGATGCTTGCTATGGTGGAGGTGATGCTTGCTATGGTGGAGGTGACGCTTGCTATGGTGGAGGTGACGCTTGGTATGGTGAAGGTGACACTTGGTATGGTGAAGGTGACGCTTGGTATGGTGAAGGTGACGCTTGGTATGGTGAAGGTGACGCTTGGTATGGTGAAGGTGACGCTTGGTACGGTGAAGGTGACGCTTGGTACGGTGAAGGTGATGCTTGGTACGGTGAAGGTGATGCTTGCTACGGTGAAGGTGATGCTTGCTACGGTGAAGGTGATGCTTGCTACGGTGAAGGTGATGCTTGGTACGGTGAAGGTGATGCTTGGTACGGTGAAGGTGATGCTTGGTACGGTGAAGGTGATGCTTGGTACGGTGATGGTGATGCTTGGTACGGTGAAGGTGATGCTTGGTACGGTGAAGGTGATGCTTGGTACGGTGAAGGTGATGCTTGGTACGGTGAAGGTGATGCTTGGTACGGTGAAGGTGATGCTTGGTACGGTGAAGGTGATGCTTGGTACGGTGAAGGTGATGCTTGGTACGGTGAAGGTGATGCTTGGTACGGTGAAGGTGATGCTTGGTATGTTGAAGGTGATGCTTGGTATGGTGAAGGTGATGCTTGGTATGGTGAAGGTGATGCTTGGTACGGTGAAGGTGATGCTTGGTACGGTGAAGGTGATGCTTGGTACGGTGAAGGTGATGCTTGGTACGGTGAAGGTGATGCTTGGTACGGTGAAGGTGATGCTTGGTACGGTGAAGGTGATGCTTGGTACGGTGAAGGTGATGCTTGGTACGGTGAAGGTGATGCTTGGTACGGTGAAGGTGATGCTTGGTACGGTGAAGGTGATGCTTGGTACGGTGAAGGTGATGCTTGGTACGGTGAAGGTGATGCTTGGTACGGTGAAGGTGATGCTTGGTACGGTGAAGGTGATGCTTGGTACGGTGAAGGTGATGCTTGGTACGGTGAAGGTGATGCTCGGTACGGTGAAGGTGATGCTTGGTACGGTGAAGGTGATGCTTGCTACGGTGAAGGTGATGCTTGCTACGGTGAAGGTGATGCTTGCTACGGTGAAGGTGATGCTTGCTACGGTGAAGGTGATGCTTGCTACGGTGAAGGTGATGCTTGCTACGGTGAAGGTGATGCTTGCTACGGTGAAGGTGATGCTTGCTACGGTGAAGGTGATGCGCGGTATGGTGGAGGTTATGCGCGGTATGGTGGAGGTGATGATTGCTATGGTGGAGGTGATGCTTGCTATGGTGAAGGTGATGCTTGCTATGGTGGAGGTGATGCTTGCTATGGTGGAGGTGATGCTTGCTATGGTGGAGGTGATGCTTGCTATGGTGGAGGTGATGCTTGCTATGGTGGAGGTGATGCTTGGTATGGTGAAGGTGATGCTTGGTATGGTGAAGGTGATGCTTGGTATGGTGAAGGTGATGCTTGGTACGGTGAAGGTGATGCTTGCTACGGTGAAGGTGATGCTTGCTACGGTGAAGGTGATGCTTGCTACGGTGAAGGTGATGCTTGCTACGGTGAAGGTGATGCTTGCTACGGTGAAGGTGATGCTTGGTACGGTGAAGGTGATGCTTGGTACGGTGAAGGTGATGCTTGGTACGGTGAAGGTGATGCTTGGTACGGTGAAGGTGATGCTTGGTACGGTGAAGGTGATGCTTGGTACGGTGAAGGTGATGCTTGGTACGGTGAAGGTGATGCTTGGTACGGTGAAGGTGATGCTTGGTACGGTGAAGGTGATGCTTGGTACGGTGAAGGTGATGCTTGGTACGGTGAAGGTGATGCTTGGTACGGTGAAGGTGATGCTTGGTACGGTGAAGGTGATGCTTGGTACGGTGAAGGTGATGCTTGCTACGGTGAAGGTGATGCTTGGTACGGTGAAGGTGATGCTTGGTACGGTGAAGGTGATGCTTGGTTCGGTGAAGGTGATGCTTGCTACGGTGAAGGTGATGCTTGCTACGGTGAAGGTGATGCTTGCTACGGTGAAGGTGATGCTTGCTACGGTGAAGGTGATGCTTGCTACGGTGAAGGTGATGCTTGCTACGGTGAAGGTGATGCTTGCTACGGTGAAGGTGATGCTTGCTACGGTGAAGGTGATGCTTGCTACGGTGAAGGTGATGCTTGCTACGGTGAAGGTGATGCTTGCTACGGTGAAGGTGATGCTTGCTACGGTGAAGGTGATGCTTGCTACGGTGAAGGTGATGCTTGCTACGGTGAAGGTGATGCTTGCTACGGTGAAGGTGATGCTTGCTACGGTGAAGGTGATGCTTGCTACGGTGAAGGTGATGCGCGGTATGGTGAAGGTGATGCGCGGTATGGTGAAGGTGATGCTTGGTACGGTGATGGTGATGCTTGGTACGGTGAAGGTGATGCTTGGTACGGTGAAGGTGATGCTTGGTACGGTGAAGGTGATGCTTGGTACGGTGAAGGTGATGCTTGGTATGGTGAAGGTGATGCTTGGTATGGTGAAGGTGATGCTTGGTACGGTGAAGGTGATGCTTGGTACGGTGAAGGTGATGCTTGGTACGGTGAAGGTGATGCTTGGTACGGTGAAGGTGATGCTTGGTACGGTGAAGGTGATGCTTGGTACGGTGAAGGTGATGCTTGCTACGGTGAAGGTGATGCTTGCTACGGTGAAGGTGATGCTTGCTACGGTGAAGGTGATGCTTGCTACGGTGAAGGTGATGCTTGCTACGGTGAAGGTGATGCTTGGTACGGTGAAGGTGATGCTTGGTACGGTGAAGGTGATGCTTGCTACGGTGAAGGTGATGCTTGCTACGGTGAAGGTGATGCTTGCTACGGTGAAGGTGATGCTTGCTACGGTGAAGGTGATGCTTGCTACGGTGAAGGTGATGCTTGCTACGGTGAAGGTGATGCTTGCTACGGTGAAGGTGATGCTTGGTATGGTGAAGGTGATACTTGGTATGGTGAAGGTGATACTTGGTACGGTGAAGGTGATACTTGGTACGGTGAAGGTGATGCTTGGTACGGTGAAGGTGATGCTTGGTACGGTGAAGGTGATGCTTGGTACGGTGAAGGTGATGCTTGGTACGGTGAAGGTGATGCTTGGTACGGTGAAGGTGATGCTTGGTACGGTGAAGGTGATGCTTGCTACGGTGAAGGTGATGCTTGCTACGGTGAAGGTGATGCTTGGTACGGTGAAGGTGATGCTTGGTACGGTGAAGGTGATGCTTGGTACGGTGAAGGTGATGCTTGGTACGGTGAAGGTGATGCTTGGTACGGTGAAGGTGATGCTTGGTACGGTGAAGGTGATGCTTGGTACGGTGAAGGTGATGCTTGGTACGGTGAAGGTGATGCTTGGCACGGTGAAGGTGATGCTTGGCACGGTGAAGGTGATGCTTGGCACGATGAAGGTGATGCTTGGCACGGTGAAGGTGATGCTTGGCACGGTGAAGGTGATGCTTGGCACGGTGAAGGTGATGCTTGGTACGGTGAAGGTGATGCTTGGTACGGTGAAGGTGATGCTTGGTACGGTGAAGGTGATGCTTGCTATGGTGAAGGTGATGCTTGCTATGGTGAAGGTGATGCTTGCTATGGTGAAGGTGATGCTTGCTATGGTGAAGGTGATGCGCGGTATGGTGAAGGTGATGCGCGGTATGGTGAAGGTGATGCGCGGTATGGTGAAGGTGATGCTTGATATGGTGAAGGTGATGATTGCTATGGTGGAGGTGATGATTGCTATGGTGGAGGTTGTGGGTTTCTAAGTGGACACAGGCCACCACCCACCGCGGGTTCGAGCTTCGCGCGAGCCAAGGGCCCCGATCAGCCGTCACCACACACACACTGGGACACCGATGCGGCGCACTCAACCTCCGCAGGGAGGAGAGCGATTCGCCGCAAAGAAATAGGCCTCCAAGTTCACAAAGGAGACGTTTATTCACATCGTCCTCCAGCTGATACACACACACTCAATAGTCACCCCGTCCCGGGGGCGCGCGAGGAGCAAGGCTCCGCTGCGCGCACGAAGCGACTTGAGTAATGCGCACCGCTAGCACGCCGCTGCAGGAGAATGTCCCCGCGGCAGTGCTGTGATCTCTCTCTCGTGTCGACCGTTGGGCCGGTTGCGAGAGAGAGTGGGCATTCAACGCAAGGTACGCCTGTCTGAGGTCGCTGGACCCCGCTGAACAGGCTCGAGCCGCTGCAGGTCAGAGGACACGTGCGGGCGAGCTCGAGTAAGCACTGGTCCGAGCGGCAAAGGCCGGCAGGGACAAACAGTAACGTACGCACCTTTCGCTGTCTCGGAGGGATCCCTCTCTCTCTGGGCCCCGCTCGGACGGTCGCGCGGCGCGCGGCCGCCCAAAGCGGGGTCCCGAATTCCCGCCAAAAGGCGCCAATGGCAAAGGCCCTTGGGGAGCCGGGGCGGAGCTGTGGCTAAATGACAGTGATTAGTCACCCAGCCGCCTCTCCACCGCCTGAGGCGGGGGCAAGGGAAAGAGGAGAAACAACGCGGGAGGCCGGCTAGCCGCGCAAAGGCGACGGCGGAAAGCCAGATTCCCACAAGGTGATGATTGCTATGGTGGAGGTGATGCTTGGTATGGTGAAGGTGATGCTTGCTGTGGTGAAGGTGATGCTTGCTGTGGTGAAGGTGATGCTTGCTGTGGTGGAGGTGATGCTTGCTATGGTGGAGGTGATGCTTGCTATGGTGGAGGTGATGCTTGCTATGGTGGAGGTGATGCTTGCTATGGTGGAGGTGATGCTTGCTATGGTGGAGGTGATGCTTGCTATGGTGAAGGTGATGCTTGGTATGGTGAAGGTGATGCTTGGTATGGTGAAGGTGATGCTTGCTATGGTGAAGGTGATGCTTGGTACGGTGAAGGTGATGCTTGGTACGGTGAAGGTGATGCTTGGTACGGTGAAGGTGATGCTTGGTACGGTGAAGGTGATGCTTGGTACGGTGAAGGTGATGCTTGGTACGGTGAAGGTGATGCTTGGTACGGTGAAGGTGATGCTTGGTACGGTGAAGGTGATGCTTGCTACGGTGAAGGTGATGCTTGCTACGGTGAAGGTGATGCTTGCTACGGTGAAGGTGATGCTTGCTACGGTGAAGGTGATGCTTGGTACGGTGAAGGTGATGCTTGGTACGGTGAAGGTGATGCTTGGTACGGTGAAGGTGATGCTTGGTACGGTGAAGGTGATGCTTGCTACGGTGAAGGTGATGCTTGCTACGGTGAAGGTGATGCTTGCTACGGTGAAGGTGATGCTTGCTACGGTGAAGGTGATGCTTGCTACGGAGAAGGTGATGCTTGGTACGGTGAAGGTGATGCTTG
Organism: Amblyomma mixtum; assembly: GCF_055824585.1. Taxonomy (NCBI): domain Eukaryota; kingdom Metazoa; phylum Arthropoda; class Arachnida; order Ixodida; family Ixodidae; genus Amblyomma; species Amblyomma mixtum. The sequence goes on from NW_028317684.1 coordinate 642,861, forward strand.
GTACGGTGAAGGTGATCTTGGTATGGTGAAGGTGATACTTGGTATGGTGAAGGTGATACTTGGTACGGTGAAGGTGATACTTGGTACGGTGAAGGTGATAGTTGGTACGGTGAAGGTGATAGTTGGTACGGTGAAGGTGATAGTTGGTACGGTGAAGGTGATAGTTGGTACGGTGAAGGTGATAGTTGGTACGGTGAAGGTGATAGTTGGTACGGTGAAGGTTATACTTGGTACGGTGAAGGTGATGCTTGGTACGGTGAAGGTGATGCTTGGCACGGTGAAGGTGATGCCTGGCACGGTGAAGGTGATGCTTGGCACGGTGAAGGTGATGCTTGGCACGGTGAAGGTGATGCTTGGCACGGTGAAGGTGATGCTTGGCACGGTGAAGGTGATGCTTGGCACGGTGAAGGTGATGCTTGGTACGGTGAAGGTGATGCTTGGTACGGTGAAGGTGATGCTTGGTACGGTGAAGGTGATGCTTGCTATGGTGAAGGTGATGCTTGCTATGGTGAAGGTGATGCTTGCTATGGTGAAGGTGATGCTTGCTATGGTGAAGGTGATGCGCGGTATGGTGAAGGTGATGCGCGGTATGGTGAAGGTGATGCTTGGTATGGTGAAGGTGATGCTTGATATGGTGAAGGTGATGATTGCTATGGTGGAGGTGATGATTGCTATGGTGGAGGTGATGATTGCTATGGTGGAGGTGATGCTTGGTATGGTGAAGGTGATGCTTGCTGTGGTGAAGGTGATGCTTGCTGTGGTGAAGGTGATGCTTGCTGTGGTGGAGGTGATGCTTGCTATGGTGGAGGTGATGCTTGCTATGGTGGAGGTGATGCTTGGTATGGTGAAGGTGATGCTTGGTATGGTGAAGGTGATGCTTGGTATGGTGAAGGTGATGCTTGGTACGGTGAAGGTGATGCTTGGTACGGTGAAGGTGATGCTTGGTACGGTGAAGGTGATGCTTGGTACGGTGAAGGTGATGCTTGGTACGGTGAAGGTGATGCTTGGTACGGTGAAGGTGATGCTTGGTACGGTGAAGGTGATGCTTGGTACGGTGAAGGTGATGCTTGCTACGGTGAAGGTGATGCTTGCTACGGTTAAGGTGATGCTTGCTACGGTGAAGGTGATGCTTGCTACGGTGAAGGTGATGCTTGCTACGGTGAAGGTGATGCTTGCTACGGTGAAGGTGGTGCTTGCTACGGTGAAGGTGGTGCTTGCTACGGTGAAGGTGGTGCTTGCTACGGTGGAGGTGGTGCTTGCTACGGTGGAGGTGGTGCTTGCTACGGTGGAGGTGGTGCTTGCTACGGTGGAGGTGGTGCTTGCTACGGTGGAGGTGGTGCTTGCTACGGTGGAGGTGGTGCTTGCTACGGTGGAGGTGGTGCTTGCTACGGTGAAGGTGATGCTTGCTACGGTGAAGGTGATGCTTGCTACGGTGAAGGTGATGCTTGCTACGGTGAAGGTGATGCTTGCTACGGTGAAGGTGATGCTTGCTACGGTGAAGGTGATGCTTGCTACGGTGAAGGTGATGCTTGCTACGGTGAAGGTGATGCTTGCTACGGTGAAGGTGATGCTTGCTACGGTGAAGGTGATGCTTGCTACGGTGAAGGTGATGCTTGCTACGGTGAAGGTGATGCTTGCTACGGTGAAGGTGATGCGCGGTATGGTGAAGGTGATGCGCGGTATGGTGAAGGTGATGCGCGGTATGGTGAAGGTGATGCTTGGTACGGTGAAGGTGATGCTTGGTACGGTGAAGGTGATGCTTGGTACGGTGAAGGTGATGCTTGGTACGGTGAAGGTGATGCTTGGTATGGTGAAGGTGATGCTTGGTATGGTGAAGGTGATGCTTGGTACGGTGAAGGTGATGCTTGGTACGGTGAAGGTGATGCTTGGTACGGTGAAGGTGATGCTTGGTACGGTGAAGGTGATGCTTGGTACGGTGAAGGTGATGCTTGGTACGGTGAAGGTGATGCTTGGTACGGTGAAGGTGATGCTTGGTACGGTGAAGGTGATGCTTGGTACGGTGAAGGTGATGCTTGGTACGGTGAAGGTGATGCTTGGTACGGTGAAGGTGATGCTTGCTACGGTGAAGGTGATGCTTGCTACGGTGAAGGTGATGCTTGGTACGGTGAAGGTGATGCTTGGTACGGTGAAGGTGATGCTTGCTACGGTGAAGGTGATGCTTGCTACGGTGAAGGTGATGCTTGCTACGGTGAAGGTGATGCTTGCTACGGTGAAGGTGATGCTTGCTACGGTGAAGGTGATGCTTGCTACGGTGAAGGTGATGCTTGCTACGGTGAAGGTGATGCTTGGTATGGTGAAGGTGATACTTGGTATGGTGAAGGTGATACTTGGTACGGTGAAGGTGATACTTGGTACGGTGAAGGTGATGCTTGGTACGGTGAAGGTGATGCTTGGTACGGTGAAGGTGATGCTTGGTACGGTGAAGGTGATGCTTGGTACGGTGAAGGTGATGCTTGGTACGGTGAAGGTGATGCTTGGTACGGTGAAGGTGATGCTTGGTACGGTGAAGGTGATGCTTGCTACGGTGAAGGTGATGCTTGCTACGGTGAAGGTGATGCTTGGTACGGTGAAGGTGATGCTTGGTACGGTGAAGGTGATGCTTGGTACGGTGAAGGTGATGCTTGGTACGGTGAAGGTGATGCTTGGTACGGTGAAGGTGATGCTTGGTACGGTGAAGGTGATGCTTGGTACGGTGAAGGTGATGCTTGGTACGGTGAAGGTGATGCTTGGCACGGTGAAGGTGATGCTTGGCACGGTGAAGGTGATGCTTGGCACGATGAAGGTGATGCTTGGCACGGTGAAGGTGATGCTTGGCACGGTGAAGGTGATGCTTGGCACGGTGAAGGTGATGCTTGGTACGGTGAAGGTGATGCTTGGTACGGTGAAGGTGATGCTTGGTACGGTGAAGGTGATGCTTGCTATGGTGAAGGTGATGCTTGCTATGGTGAAGGTGATGCTTGCTATGGTGAAGGTGATGCTTGCTATGGTGAAGGTGATGCGCGGTATGGTGAAGGTGATGCGCGGTATGGTGAAGGTGATGCGCGGTATGGTGAAGGTGATGCTTGATATGGTGAAGGTGATGATTGCTATGGTGGAGGTGATGATTGCTATGGTGGAGGTTGTGGGTTTCTAAGTGGACACAGGCCACCACCCACCGCGGGTTCGAGCTTCGCGCGAGCCAAGGGCCCCGATCAGCCGTCACCACACACACACTGGGACACCGATGCGGCGCACTCAACCTCCGCAGGGAGGAGAGCGATTCGCCGCAAAGAAATAGGCCTCCAAGTTCACAAAGGAGACGTTTATTCACATCGTCCTCCAGCTGATACACACACACTCAATAGTCACCCCGTCCCGGGGGCGCGCGAGGAGCAAGGCTCCGCTGCGCGCACGAAGCGACTTGAGTAATGCGCACCGCTAGCACGCCGCTGCAGGAGAATGTCCCCGCGGCAGTGCTGTGATCTCTCTCTCGTGTCGACCGTTGGGCCGGTTGCGAGAGAGAGTGGGCATTCAACGCAAGGTACGCCTGTCTGAGGTCGCTGGACCCCGCTGAACAGGCTCGAGCCGCTGCAGGTCAGAGGACACGTGCGGGCGAGCTCGAGTAAGCACTGGTCCGAGCGGCAAAGGCCGGCAGGGACAAACAGTAACGTACGCACCTTTCGCTGTCTCGGAGGGATCCCTCTCTCTCTGGGCCCCGCTCGGACGGTCGCGCGGCGCGCGGCCGCCCAAAGCGGGGTCCCGAATTCCCGCCAAAAGGCGCCAATGGCAAAGGCCCTTGGGGAGCCGGGGCGGAGCTGTGGCTAAATGACAGTGATTAGTCACCCAGCCGCCTCTCCACCGCCTGAGGCGGGGGCAAGGGAAAGAGGAGAAACAACGCGGGAGGCCGGCTAGCCGCGCAAAGGCGACGGCGGAAAGCCAGATTCCCACAAGGTGATGATTGCTATGGTGGAGGTGATGCTTGGTATGGTGAAGGTGATGCTTGCTGTGGTGAAGGTGATGCTTGCTGTGGTGAAGGTGATGCTTGCTGTGGTGGAGGTGATGCTTGCTATGGTGGAGGTGATGCTTGCTATGGTGGAGGTGATGCTTGCTATGGTGGAGGTGATGCTTGCTATGGTGGAGGTGATGCTTGCTATGGTGGAGGTGATGCTTGCTATGGTGAAGGTGATGCTTGGTATGGTGAAGGTGATGCTTGGTATGGTGAAGGTGATGCTTGCTATGGTGAAGGTGATGCTTGGTACGGTGAAGGTGATGCTTGGTACGGTGAAGGTGATGCTTGGTACGGTGAAGGTGATGCTTGGTACGGTGAAGGTGATGCTTGGTACGGTGAAGGTGATGCTTGGTACGGTGAAGGTGATGCTTGGTACGGTGAAGGTGATGCTTGGTACGGTGAAGGTGATGCTTGCTACGGTGAAGGTGATGCTTGCTACGGTGAAGGTGATGCTTGCTACGGTGAAGGTGATGCTTGCTACGGTGAAGGTGATGCTTGGTACGGTGAAGGTGATGCTTGGTACGGTGAAGGTGATGCTTGGTACGGTGAAGGTGATGCTTGGTACGGTGAAGGTGATGCTTGCTACGGTGAAGGTGATGCTTGCTACGGTGAAGGTGATGCTTGCTACGGTGAAGGTGATGCTTGCTACGGTGAAGGTGATGCTTGCTACGGAGAAGGTGATGCTTGGTACGGTGAAGGTGATGCTTGGTACGGTGAAGGTGATACTTGGTATGGTGAAGGTGATACTTGGTATGGTGAAGGTGATACTTGGTACGGTGAAGGTGATACTTGGTACGGTGAAGGTGATAGTTGGTACGGTGAAGGTGATAGTTGGTACGGTGAAGGTGATAGTTGGTACGGTGAAGGTGATAGTTGGTACGGTGAAGGTGATAGTTGGTACGGTGAAGGTGATAGTTGGTACGGTGAAGGTTATACTTGGTACGGTGAAGGTGATGCTTGGTACGGTGAAGGTGATGCTTGGCACGGTGAAGGTGATGCCTGGCACGGTGAAGGTGATGCTTGGCACGGTGAAGGTGATGCTTGGCACGGTGAAGGTGATGCTTGGCACGGTGAAGGTGATGCTTGGCACGGTGAAGGTGATGCTTGGCACGGTGAAGGTGATGCTTGGTACGGTGAAGGTGATGCTTGGCACGGTGAAGGTGATGCTTGGCACGGTGAAGGTGATGCTTGGTACGGTGAAGGTGATGCTTGGTACGGTGAAGGTGATGCTTGGTACGGTGAAGGTGATGCTTGCTATGGTGAAGGTGATGCTTGCTATGGTGAAGGTGATGCTTGCTATGGTGAAGGTGATGCTTGCTATGGTGAAGGTGATGCGCGGTATGGTGAAGGTGATGCGCGGTATGGTGAAGGTGATGCGCGGTATGGTGAAGGTGATGCTTGATATGGTGAAGGTGATGATTGCTATGGTGGAGGTGATGATTGCTATGGTGGAGGTTGTGGGTTTCTAAGTGGACACAGGCCACCACCCACCGCGGGTTCGAGCTTCGCGCGAGCCAAGGGCCCCGATCAGCCGTCACCACACACACACTGGGACACCGATGCGGCGCACTCAACCTCCGCAGGGAGGAGAGCGATTCGCCGCAAAGAAATAGGCCTCCAAGTTCACAAAGGAGACGTTTATTCACATCGTCCTCCAGCTGATACACACACACTCAATAGTCACCCCGTCCCGGGGGCGCGCGAGGAGCAAGGCTCCGCTGCGCGCACGAAGCGACTTGAGTAATGCGCACCGCTAGCACGCCGCTGCAGGAGAATGTCCCCGCGGCAGTGCTGTGATCTCTCTCTCGTGTCGACCGTTGGGCCGGTTGCGAGAGAGAGTGGGCATTCAACGCAAGGTACGCCTGTCTGAGGTCGCTGGACCCCGCTGAACAGGCTCGAGCCGCTGCAGGTCAGAGGACACGTGCGGGCGAGCTCGAGTAAGCACTGGTCCGAGCGGCAAAGGCCGGCAGGGACAAACAGTAACGTACGCACCTTTCGCTGTCTCGGAGGGATCCCTCTCTCTCTGGGCCCCGCTCGGACGGTCGCGCGGCGCGCGGCCGCCCAAAGCGGGGTCCCGAATTCCCGCCAAAAGGCGCCAATGGCAAAGGCCCTTGGGGAGCCGGGGCGGAGCTGTGGCTAAATGACAGTGATTAGTCACCCAGCCGCCTCTCCACCGCCTGAGGCGGGGGCAAGGGAAAGAGGAGAAACAACGCGGGAGGCCGGCTAGCCGCGCAAAGGCGACGGCGGAAAGCCAGATTCCCACAAGGTGATGATTGCTATGGTGGAGGTGATGCTTGGTATGGTGAAGGTGATGCTTGCTGTGGTGAAGGTGATGCTTGCTGTGGTGAAGGTGATGCTTGCTGTGGTGGAGGTGATGCTTGCTATGGTGGAGGTGATGCTTGCTATGGTGGAGGTGATGCTTGCTATGGTGGAGGTGATGCTTGCTATGGTGGAGGTGATGCTTGCTATGGTGGAGGTGATGCTTGCTATGGTGAAGGTGATGCTTGGTATGGTGAAGGTGATGCTTGGTATGGTGAAGGTGATGCTTGCTATGGTGAAGGTGATGCTTGGTACGGTGAAGGTGATGCTTGGTACGGTGAAGGTGATGCTTGGTACGGTGAAGGTGATGCTTGGTACGGTGAAGGTGATGCTTGGTACGGTGAAGGTGATGCTTGGTACGGTGAAGGTGATGCTTGGTACGGTGAAGGTGATGCTTGGTACGGTGAAGGTGATGCTTGCTACGGTGAAGGTGATGCTTGCTACGGTGAAGGTGATGCTTGCTACGGTGAAGGTGATGCTTGCTACGGTGAAGGTGATGCTTGGTACGGTGAAGGTGATGCTTGGTACGGTGAAGGTGATGCTTGGTACGGTGAAGGTGATGCTTGGTACGGTGAAGGTGATGCTTGCTACGGTGAAGGTGATGCTTGCTACGGTGAAGGTGATGCTTGCTACGGTGAAGGTGATGCTTGCTACGGTGAAGGTGATGCTTGCTACGGAGAAGGTGATGCTTGGTACGGTGAAGGTGATGCTTGGTACGGTGAAGGTGATACTTGGTATGGTGAAGGTGATACTTGGTATGGTGAAGGTGATACTTGGTACGGTGAAGGTGATACTTGGTACGGTGAAGGTGATAGTTGGTACGGTGAAGGTGATAGTTGGTACGGTGAAGGTGATAGTTGGTACGGTGAAGGTGATAGTTGGTACGGTGAAGGTGATAGTTGGTACGGTGAAGGTGATAGTTGGTACGGTGAAGGTTATACTTGGTACGGTGACGGTGATGCTTGGTACGGTGAAGGTGATGCTTGGCACGGTGAAGGTGATGCCTGGCACGGTGAAGGTGATGCTTGGCACGGTGAAGGTGATGCTTGGCACGGTGAAGGTGATGCTTGGCACGGTGAAGGTGATGCTTGGCACGGTGAAGGTGATGCTTGGCACGGTGAAGGTGATGCTTGGTACGGTGAAGGTGATGCTTGGTACGGTGAAGGTGATGCTTGGTACGGTGAAGGTGATGCTTGCTATGGTGAAGGTGATGCTTGCTATGGTGAAGGTGATGCTTGCTATGGTGAAGGTGATGCTTGCTATGGTGAAGGTGATGCGCGGTATGGTGAAGGTGATGCGCGGTATGGTGAAGGTGATGCTTGGTATGGTGAAGGTGATGCTTGATATGGTGAAGGTGATGATTGCTATGGTGGAGGTGATGATTGCTATGGTGGAGGTGATGATTGCTATGGTGGAGGTGATGCTTGGTATGGTGAAGGTGATGCTTGCTGTGGTGAAGGTGATGCTTGCTGTGGTGAAGGTGATGCTTGCTGTGGTGGAGGTGATGCTTGCTATGGTGGAGGTGATGCTTGCTATGGTGGAGGTGATGCTTGTTATGGTGAAGGTGATGCTTGGTATGGTGAAGGTGATGCTTGGTATGGTGAAGGTGATGCTTGGTACGGTGAAGGTGATGCTTGGTACGGTGAAGGTGATGCTTGGTACGGTGAAGGTGATGCTTGGTACGGTGAAGGTGATGCTTGGTACGGTGAAGGTGATGCTTGGTACGGTGAAGGTGATGCTTGGTACGGTGAAGGTGATGCTTGGTACGGTGAAGGTGATGCTTGCTACGGTGAAGGTGATGCTTGCTACGGTTAAGGTGATGCTTGCTACGGTGAAGGTGATGCTTGCTACGGTGAAGGTGATGCTTGCTACGGTGAAGGTGGTGCTTGCTACGGTGAAGGTGGTGCTTGCTACGGTGAAGGTGATGCTTGCTACGGTGGAGGTGGTGCTTGCTACGGTGGAGGTGGTGCTTGCTACGGTGGAGGTGGTGCTTGCTACGGTGGAGGTGGTGCTTGCTACGGTGGAGGTGGTGCTTGCTACGGTGGAGGTGGTGCTTGCTACGGTGGAGGTGGTGCTTGCTACGGTGGAGGTGGTGCTTGCTACGGTGGAGGTGGTGCTTGCTACGGTGGAGGTGGTGCTTGCTACGGTGGAGGTGGTGCTTGCTACGGTGGAGGTGGTGCTTGCTACGGTGGAGGTGGTGCTTGCTACGGTGGAGGTGGTGCTTGCTACGGTGGAGGTGGTGCTTGCTACGGTGGAGGTGATGCTTGCTACGGTGGAGGTGATGCTTGCTATGGTGGAGGTGATGCTTGGTACGGTGAAGGTGATGCTTGGTACGGTGAAGGTGATGCTTGGTACGGTGAAGGTGATGCTTGGTACGGTGAAGGTGATGCTTGCTACGGTGAAGGTGATGCTTGCTACGGTGAAGGTGATGCTTGCTACGGTGAAGGTGATGCTTGGTACGGTGAAGGTGATGCTTGCTACGGTGAAGGTGATGCTTGCTACGGTGAAGGTGATGCTTGCTACGGTGAAGGTGATGCTTGGTACGGTGAAGGTGATGCTTGGTACGGTGAAGGTGATGCTTGGTACGGTGAAGGTGATGCTTGGTACGGTGAAGGTGATGCTTGGTACGGTGAAGGTGATGCTTGGTATGGTGAAGGTGATGCTTGCTACGGTGAAGGTGATGCTTGCTACGGTGAAGGTGATGCTTGCTACGGTGAAGGTGATGCTTGCTACGGTGAAGGTGATGCTTGCTACGGTGAAGGTGATGCTTGCTACGGTGAAGGTGATGCTTGCTACGGTGAAGGTGATGCTTGCTACGGTGAAGGTGATGCGCGGTATGGTGGAGGTGATTGCTATGGTGGAGGTGATGCTTGCTATGGTGAAGGTGATGCTTGCTATGGTGAAGGTGATGCTTGCTATGGTGGAGGTGATGCTTGCTATGGTGGAGGTGATGCTTGGTATGGTGGAGGTGATGCTTGGTATGGTGAAGGTGATGCTTGGTATGGTGAAGGTGATGCTTGCTATGGTGGAGGTGATGCTTGCTATGGTGGAGGTGATGCTTGCTATGGTGGAGGTGATGCTTGCTATGGTGAAGGTGATGCTTGGTATGGTGAAGGTGATGCTTGGTATGGTGAAGGTGATGCTTGCTATGGTGAAGGTGATGCTTGCTATGGTGAAGGTGATGCTTGCTTTGGTGAAGGTGATGCTTGCTATGGTGGAGGTGATGCTTGCTATGGTGGAGGTGATGCTTGCTATGGTGGAGGTGACGCTTGCTATGGTGGAGGTGACGCTTGCTATGGTGGAGGTGACGCTTGGTATGGTGAAGGTGACGCTTGGTATGGTGAAGGTGACGCTTGGTATGGTGAAGGTGACGCTTGGTATGGTGAAGGTGACGCTTGGTACGGTGAAGGTGACGCTTGTTACGGTGAAGGTGATGCTTGGTACGGTGAAGGTGATGCTTGCTACGGTGAAGGTGATGCTTGCTACGGTGAAGGTGATGCTTGCTACGGTGAAGGTGATGCTTGGTACGGTGAAGGTGATGCTTGGTACGGTGAAGGTGATGCTTGGTACGGTGAAGGTGATGCCTGGTACGGTGAAGGTGATGCTTGGTACGGTGATGGTGATGCTTGGTACGGTGAAGGTGATGCTTGGTACGGTGAAGGTGATGCTTGGTACGGTGAAGGTGATGCTTGGTACGGTGAAGGTGATGCTTGGTACGGTGAAGGTGATGCTTGGTACGGTGAAGGTGATGCTTGGTACGGTGAAGGTGATGCTTGGTACGGTGAAGGTGATGCTTGGTATGGTGAAGGTGATGCTTGGTATGGTGAAGGTGATGCTTGGTATGGTGAAGGTGATGCTTGGTACGGTGAAGGTGATGCTTAGTACGGTGAAGGTGATGCTTGGTACGGTGAAGGTGATGCTTGGTACGGTGAAGGTGATGCTTGGTACGGTGAAGGTGATGCTTGGTACGGTGAAGGTGATGCTTGGTACGGTGAAGGTGATGCTTGGTACGGTGAAGGTGATGCTTGGTACGGTGAAGGTGATGCTTGCTACGGTTAAGGTGATGCTTGCTACGGTGAAGGTGATGCTTGCTACGGTGAAGGTGATGCTTGCTACGGTGAAGGTGGTGCTTGCTACGGTGAAGGTGATGCTTGCTACGGTGGAGGTGGTGCTTGCTACGGTGGAGGTGGTGCTTGCTACGGTGGAGGTGGTGCTTGCTACGGTGGAGGTGGTGCTTGCTACGGTGGAGGTGGTGCTTGCTACGGTGGAGGTGGTGCTTGCTACGGTGGAGGTGGTGCTTGCTACGGTGGAGGTGGTGCTTGCTACGGTGGAGGTGGTGCTTGCTACGGCGGAGGTGGTGCTTGCTACGGTGGAGGTGGTGCTTGCTACGGTGGAGGTGGTGCTTGCTACGGTGGAGGTGGTGCTTGCTACGGTGGAGGTGGTGCTTGCTACGGTGGAGGTGGTGCTTGCTACGGTGGAGGTGGTGCTTGCTACGGTGGAGGTGGTGCTTGCTACGGTGGAGGTGGTGCTTGCTACGGTGGAGGTGATGCTTGCTACGGTGGAGGTGATGCTTGCTATGGTGGAGGTGATGCTTGGTACGGTGAAGGTGATGCTTGGTACGGTGAAGGTGATGCTTGGTACGGTGAAGGTGATGCTTGGTACGGTGAAGGTGATGCTTGCTACGGTGAAGGTGATGCTTGCTACGGTGAAGGTGATGCTTGCTACGGTGAAGGTGATGCTTGCTACGGTGAAGGTGATGCTTGGTACGGTGAAGGTGATGCTTGCTACGGTGAAGGTGATGCTTGCTACGGTGAAGGTGATGCTTGCTACGGTGAAGGTGATGCTTGGTACGGTGAAGGTGATGCTTGGTACGGTGAAGGTGATGCTTGGTACGGTGAAGGTGATGCTTGGTACGGTGAAGGTGATGCTTGGTACGGTGAAGGTGATGCTTGGTACGGTGAAGGTGATGCTTGGTATGGTGAAGGTGATGCTTGCTACGGTGAAGGTGATGCTTGCTACGGTGAAGGTGATGCTTGCTACGGTGAAGGTGATGCTTGCTACGGTGAAGGTGATGCTTGCTACGGTGAAGGTGATGCTTGCTACGGTGAAGGTGATGCTTGCTACGGTGAAGGTGATGCTTGCTACGGTGAAGGTGATGCGCGGTATGGTGGAGGTGATTGCTATGGTGGAGGTGATGCTTGCTATGGTGAAGGTGATGCTTGCTATGGTGAAGGTGATGCTTGCTATGGTGGAGGTGATGCTTGCTATGGTGGAGGTGATGCTTGGTATGGTGGAGGTGATGCTTGGTATGGTGAAGGTGATGCTTGGTATGGTGAAGGTGATGCTTGCTATGGTGGAGGTGATGCTTGCTATGGTGGAGGTGATGCTTGCTATGGTGGAGGTGATGCTTGCTATGGTGAAGGTGATGCTTGGTATGGTGAAGGTGATGCTTGCTATGGTGAAGGTGATGCTTGCTATGGTGAAGGTGATGCTTGCTTTGGTGAAGGTGATGCTTGCTATGGTGGAGGTGATGCTTGCTATGGTGGAGGTGATGCTTGCTATGGTGGAGGTGACGCTTGCTATGGTGGAGGTGACGCTTGCTATGGTGGAGGTGACGCTTGGTATGGTGAAGGTGACGCTTGGTATGGTGAAGGTGACGCTTGGTATGGTGAAGGTGACGCTTGGTATGGTGAAGGTGACGCTTGGTACGGTGAAGGTGACGCTTGTTACGGTGAAGGTGATGCTTGGTACGGTGAAGGTGATGCTTGCTACGGTGAAGGTGATGCTTGCTACGGTGAAGGTGATGCTTGCTACGGTGAAGGTGATGCTTGGTACGGTGAAGGTGATGCTTGGTACGGTGAAGGTGATGCTTGGTACGGTGAAGGTGATGCCTGGTACGGTGAAGGTGATGCTTGGTACGGTGATGGTGATGCTTGGTACGGTGAAGGTGATGCTTGGTACGGTGAAGGTGATGCTTGGTACGGTGAAGGTGATGCTTGGTACGGTGAAGGTGATGCTTGGTACGGTGAAGGTGATGCTTGGTACGGTGAAGGTGATGCTTGGTACGGTGAAGGTGATGCTTGGTACGGTGAAGGTGATGCTTGGTATGGTGAAGGTGATGCTTGGTATGGTGAAGGTGATGCTTGGTATGTTGAAGGTGATGCTTGGTACGGTGAAGGTGATGCTTGGTACGGTGAAGGTGATGCTTGGTACGGTGAAGGTGATGCTTGGTACGGTGAAGGTGATGCTTGGTACTGTGAAGGTGATGCTTGGTACGGTGAAGGTGATGCTTGGTACGGTGAAGGTGATGCTTGGTACGGTGAAGGTGATGCTCTGTACGGTGAAGGTGATGCTTGGTACGGTGAAGGTGATGCTTGGTACGGTGAAGGTGATGCTTGGTACGGTGAAGGTGATGCTTGGTACGGTGAAGGTGATGCTTGGTACGGTGAAGGTGATGCTTGGTACGGTGAAGGTGATGCTTGGTACGGTGAAGGTGATGCTTGGTACGGTGAAGGTGATGCTTGGTACGGTGAAGGTGATGCTTGGTACGGTGAAGGTGATGCTTGGTACGGTGAAGGTGATGCTTGGTACGGTGAAGGTGATGCTTGGTACGGTGAAGGTGATGCTTGCTACGGTGAAGGTGATGCTTGCTACGGTGAAGGTGATGCTTGCTACGGTGAAGGTGATGCTTGCTACGGTGAAGGTGATGCTTGCTACGGTGAAGGTGATGCTTGCTACGGTGAAGGTGATGCTTGCTACGGTGAAGGTGATGCTTGCTACGGTGAAGGTGATGCTTGCTACGGTGAAGTTGATGCTTGCTACGGTGAAGGTGATGCGCGGTATGGTGGAGGTGATGCGCGGTATGGTGGAGGTGATGATTGCTATGGTGGAGGTGATGCTTGCTATGGTGAAGGTGATGCTTGCTATGGTGGAGGTGATGCTTGCTATGGTGGAGGTGATGCTTGCTATGGTGGAGGTGATGCTTGCTATGGTGGAGGTGATGCTTGCTATGGTGGAGGTGATACTTGGTATGGTGAAGGTGATGCTTGGTATGGTGAAGGTGATGCTTGGTATGGTGAAGGTGATGCTTGGTATGGTGAAGGTGATGCTTGGTATGGTGAAGGTGATGCTTGCTACGGTGAAGGTGATGCTTGCTACGGTGAAGGTGATGCTTGCTACGGTGAAGGTGATGCTTGCTACGGTGAAGGTGATGCTACGGTGAAGGTGATGCTTGGTACGGTGAAGGTGATGCTTGGTACGGTGAAGGTGATGCTTGGTACGGTGAAGGTGATGCTTGGTACGGTGAAGGTGATGCTTGGTACGGTGAAGGTGATGCTTGGTACGGTGAAGGTGATGCTTGGTACGGTGAAGGTGATGCTTGGTACGGTGAAGGTGATGCTTGGTACGGTGAAGGTGATGCTTGGTACGGTGAAGGTGATGCTTGGTACGGTGAAGGTGATGCTTGGTACGGTGAAGGTGATGCTTGGTACGGTGAAGGTGATGCTTGGTACGGTGAAGGTGATGCTTGGTACGGTGAAGGTGATGCTTGCTACGGTGAAGGTGATGCTTGCTACGGTGAAGGTGATGCTTGCTACGGTGAAGGTGATGCTTGCTACGGTGAAGGTGATGCTTGCTACGGTGAAGGTGATGCTTGCTACGGTGAAGGTGATGCTTGCTACGGTGAAGGTTATGCTTGCTACGGTGAAGGTGATGCGCGGTATGGTGAAGGTGATGCGCGGTATGGTGAAGGTGATGCGCGGTATGGTGAAGGTGATGCGCGGTATGGTGAAGGTGATGCTTGGTACGGTGAAGGTGATGCTTGGTACGGTGAAGGTGATGCTTGCTACGGTGAAGGTGATGCTTGCTACGGTGAAGGTGATGCTTGCTACGGTGAAGGTGATGCTTGCTACGGTGAAGGTTATGCTTGCTACGGTGAAGGTGATGCGCGGTATGGTGAAGGTGATGCGCGGTATGGTGAAGGTGATGCGCGGTATGGTGAAGGTGATGCTTGGTACGGTGAAGGTGATGCTTGGTACGGTGAAGGTGATGCTTGGTACGGTGAAGGTGATGCTTGGTACGGTGAAGGTGATGCTTGGTATGGTGAAGGTGATGCTTGGTACGGTGAAGGTGATGCTTGGTACGGTGAAGGTGATGCTTGGTACGGTGAAGGTGATGCCTGGTACGGTGAAGGTGATGCTTGGTACGGTGATGGTGATGCTTGGTACGGTGAAGGTGATGCTTGGTACGGTGAAGGTGATGCTTGGTACGGTGAAGGTGATGCTTGGTACGGTGAAGGTGATGCTTGGTACGGTGAAGGTGATGCTTGGTACGGTGAAGGTGATGCTTGGTACGGTGAAGGTGATGCTTGGTACGGTGAAGGTGATGCTTGGTATGGTGAAGGTGATGCTTGGTATGGTGAAGGTGATGCTTGGTATGTTGAAGGTGATGCTTGGTACGGTGAAGGTGATGCTTGGTACGGTGAAGGTGATGCTTGGTACGGTGAAGGTGATGCTTGGTACGGTGAAGGTGATGCTTGGTACTGTGAAGGTGATGCTTGGTACGGTGAAGGTGATGCTTGGTACGGTGAAGGTGATGCTTGGTACGGTGAAGGTGATGCTCTGTACGGTGAAGGTGATGCTTGGTACGGTGAAGGTGATGCTTGGTACGGTGAAGGTGATGCTTGGTACGGTGAAGGTGATGCTTGGTACGGTGAAGGTGATGCTTGGTACGGTGAAGGTGATGCTTGGTACGGTGAAGGTGATGCTTGGTACGGTGAAGGTGATGCTTGGTACGGTGAAGGTGATGCTTGGTACGGTGAAGGTGATGCTTGGTACGGTGAAGGTGATGCTTGGTACGGTGAAGGTGATGCTTGGTACGGTGAAGGTGATGCTTGGTACGGTGAAGGTGATGCTTGCTACGGTGAAGGTGATGCTTGCTACGGTGAAGGTGATGCTTGCTACGGTGAAGGTGATGCTTGCTACGGTGAAGGTGATGCTTGCTACGGTGAAGGTGATGCTTGCTACGGTGAAGGTGATGCTTGCTACGGTGAAGGTGATGCTTGCTACGGTGAAGGTGATGCTTGCTACGGTGAAGTTGATGCTTGCTACGGTGAAGGTGATGCGCGGTATGGTGGAGGTGATGCGCGGTATGGTGGAGGTGATGATTGCTATGGTGGAGGTGATGCTTGCTATGGTGAAGGTGATGCTTGCTATGGTGGAGGTGATGCTTGCTATGGTGGAGGTGATGCTTGCTATGGTGGAGGTGATGCTTGCTATGGTGGAGGTGATGCTTGCTATGGTGGAGGTGATACTTGGTATGGTGAAGGTGATGCTTGGTACGGTGAAGGTGATGCTTGCTACGGTGAAGGTGATGCTTGCTACGGTGAAGGTGATGCTTGCTACGGTGAAGGTGATGCTTGCTACGGTGAAGGTGATGCTTGCTACGGTGAAGGTGATGCTTGCTACGGTGAAGGTGATGCTTGCTACGGTGAAGGTGATGCTTGCTACGGTGAAGGTGATGCTTGCTACGGTGAAGTTGATGCTTGCTACGGTGAAGGTGATGCGCGGTATGGTGGAGGTGATGCGCGGTATGGTGGAGGTGATGATTGCTATGGTGGAGGTGATGCTTGCTATGGTGAAGGTGATGCTTGCTATGGTGGAGGTGATGCTTGCTATGGTGGAGGTGATGCTTGCTATGGTGGAGGTGATGCTTGCTATGGTGGAGGTGATGCTTGCTATGGTGGAGGTGATACTTGGTATGGTGAAGGTGATGCTTGGTATGGTGAAGGTGATGCTTGGTATGGTGAAGGTGATGCTTGGTATGGTGAAGGTGATGCTTGGTATGGTGAAGGTGATGCTTGCTACGGTGAAGGTGATGCTTGCTACGGTGAAGGTGATGCTTGCTACGGTGAAGGTGATGCTTGCTACGGTGAAGGTGATGCTTGCTACGGTGAAGGTGATGCTTGGTACGGTGAAGGTGATGCTTGGTACGGTGAAGGTGATGCTTGGTACGGTGAAGGTGATGCTTGGTACGGTGAAGGTGATGCTTGGTACGGTGAAGGTGATGCTTGGTACGGTGAAGGTGATGCTTGGTACGGTGAAGGTGATGCTTGGTACGGTGAAGGTGATGCTTGGTACGGTGAAGGTGATGCTTGGTACGGTGAAGGTGATGCTTGGTACGGTGAAGGTGATGCTTGGTACGGTGAAGGTGATGCTTGGTACGGTGAAGGTGATGCTTGCTACGGTGAAGGTGATGCTTGCTACGGTGAAGGTGATGCTTGCTACGGTGAAGGTGATGCTTGCTACGGTGAAGGTGATGCTTGCTACGGTGAAGGTGATGCTTGCTACGGTGAAGGTGATGCTTGCTACGGTGAAGGTGATGCTTGCTACGGTGAAGGTGATGCTTGCTACGGTGAAGGTTATGCTTGCTACGGTGAAGGTGATGCGCGGTATGGTGAAGGTGATGCGCGGTATGGTGAAGGTGATGCGCGGTATGGTGAAGGTGATGCGCGGTATGGTGAAGGTGATGCTTGGTACGGTGAAGGTGATGCTTGGTACGGTGAAGGTGATGCTTGGTACGGTGAAGGTGATGCTTGGTACGGTGAAGGTGATGCTTGGTATGGTGAAGGTGATGCTTGGTATGGTGAAGGTGATGCTTGGTATGGTGAAGGTGATGCTTGGTATGGTGAAGGTGATGCTTGGTACGGTGAAGGTGATGCTTGGTACGGTGAAGGTGATGCTTGGTACGGTGAAGGTGATGCTTGGTACGGTGAAGGTGATGCTTGGTACGGTGAAGGTGATGCTTGCTACGGTGAAGGTGATGCTTGCTACGGTGAAGGTGATGCTTGCTACGGTGAAGGTGATGCTTGCTACGGTGAAGGTGATGCTTGCTACGGTGAAGGTGGTGCTTGCTACGGTGAAGGTGGTGCTTGCTACGGTGGAGGTGATGCTTGCTACGGTGGAGGTGGTGCTTGCTACGGTGGAGGTGGTGCTTGCTACGGTGGAGGTGGTGCTTGCTACGGTGGAGGTGGTGCTTGCTACGGTGGAGGTGGTGCTTGCTACGGTGGAGGTGGTGCTTGCTACGGTGGAGGTGGTGCTTGCTACGGTGGAGGTGGTGCTTGCTACGGTGGAGGTGATGCTTGCTATGGTGGAGGTGATGCTTGCTATGGTGGAGGTGATGCTTGGTACGGTGAAGGTGATGCTTGGTACGGTGAAGGTGATGCTTGGTACGGTGAAGGTGATGCTTGGTACGGTGAAGGTGATGCTTGGTACGGTGAAGGTGATGCTTGCTACGGTGAAGGTGATGCTTGCTACGGTGAAGGTGATGCTTGCTACGGTGAAGGTGATGCTTGCTACGGTGAAGGTGATGCGCGGTATGGTGGAGGTGATTGCTATGGTGGAGGTGATGCTTGCTATGGTGAAGGTGATGCTTGCTATGGTGAAGGTGATGCTTGCTATGGTGGAGGTGATGCTTGCTATGGTGGAGGTGATGCTTGGTATGGTGGAGGTGATGCTTGGTATGGTGAAGGTGATGCTTGGTATGGTGAAGGTGATGCTTGCTATGGTGGAGGTGATGCTTGCTATGGTGGAGGTGATGCTTGCTATGGTGGAGGTGATGCTTGCTATGGTGAAGGTGATGCTTGGTATGGTGAAGGTGATGCTTGGTATGGTGAAGGTGATGCTTGCTATGGTGAAGGTGATGCTTGCTATGGTGAAGGTGATGCTTGCTTTGGTGAAGGTGATGCTTGCTATGGTGGAGGTGATGCTTGCTATGGTGGAGGTGATGCTTGCTATGGTGGAGGTGACGCTTGCTATGGTGGAGGTGACGCTTGCTATGGTGGAGGTGACGCTTGGTATGGTGAAGGTGACGCTTGGTATGGTGAAGGTGACGCTTGGTATGGTGAAGGTGACGCTTGGTATGGTGAAGGTGACGCTTGGTACGGTGAAGGTGACGCTTGTTACGGTGAAGGTGATGCTTGGTACGGTGAAGGTGATGCTTGCTACGGTGAAGGTGATGCTTGCTACGGTGAAGGTGATGCTTGCTACGGTGAAGGTGATGCTTGGTACGGTGAAGGTGATGCTTGGTACGGTGAAGGTGATGCTTGGTACGGTGAAGGTGATGCCTGGTACGGTGAAGGTGATGCTTGGTACGGTGATGGTGATGCTTGGTACGGTGAAGGTGATGCTTGGTACGGTGAAGGTGATGCTTGGTACGGTGAAGGTGATGCTTGGTACGGTGAAGGTGATGCTTGGTACGGTGAAGGTGATGCTTGGTACGGTGAAGGTGATGCTTGGTACGGTGAAGGTGATGCTTGGTACGGTGAAGGTGATGCTTGGTATGGTGAAGGTGATGCTTGGTATGGTGAAGGTGATGCTTGGTATGGTGAAGGTGATGCTTGGTACGGTGAAGGTGATGCTTAGTACGGTGAAGGTGATGCTTGGTACGGTGAAGGTGATGCTTGGTACGGTGAAGGTGATGCTTGGTACGGTGAAGGTGATGCTTGGTACGGTGAAGGTGATGCTTGGTACGGTGAAGGTGATGCTTGGTACGGTGAAGGTGATGCTTGGTACGGTGAAGGTGATGCTTGCTACGGTTAAGGTGATGCTTGCTACGGTTAAGGTGATGCTTGCTACGGTGAAGGTGATGCTTGCTACGGTGAAGGTGATGCTTGCTACGGTGAAGGTGGTGCTTGCTACGGTGAAGGTGGTGCTTGCTACGGTGAAGGTGATGCTTGCTACGGTGGAGGTGGTGCTTGCTACGGTGGAGGTGGTGCTTGCTACGGTGAAGGTGATGCGCGGTATGGTGGAGGTGATGCGCGGTATGGTGGAGGTGATGATTGCTATGGTGGAGGTGATGCTTGCTATGGTGAAGGTGATGCTTGCTATGGTGGAGGTGATGCTTGCTATGGTGGAGGTGATGCTTGCTATGGTGGAGGTGATGCTTGCTATGGTGGAGGTGATGCTTGCTATGGTGGAGGTGATACTTGGTATGGTGAAGGTGATGCTTGGTATGGTGAAGGTGATGCTTGGTATGGTGAAGGTGATGCTTGGTATGGTGAAGGTGATGCTTGGTATGGTGAAGGTGATGCTTGCTACGGTGAAGGTGATGCTTGCTACGGTGAAGGTGATGCTTGCTACGGTGAAGGTGATGCTTGCTACGGTGAAGGTGATGCTTGCTACGGTGAAGGTGATGCTTGGTACGGTGAAGGTGATGCTTGGTACGGTGAAGGTGATGCTTGGTACGGTGAAGGTGATGCTTGCTACGGTGAAGGTGATGCTTGCTACGGTGAAGGTGATGCTTGCTACGGTGAAGGTGATGCTTGCTACGGTGAAGGTGATGCGCGGTATGGTGGAGGTGATTGCTATGGTGGAGGTGATGCTTGCTATGGTGAAGGTGATGCTTGCTATGGTGAAGGTGATGCTTGCTATGGTGGAGGTGATGCTTGCTATGGTGGAGGTGATGCTTGGTATGGTGGAGGTGATGCTTGGTATGGTGAAGGTGATGCTTGGTATGGTGAAGGTGATGCTTGCTATGGTGGAGGTGATGATTGCTATGGTGGAGGTGATGCTTGCTATGGTGGAGGTGATGCTTGCTATGGTGAAGGTGATGCTTGGTATGGTGAAGGTGATGCTTGGTATGGTGAAGGTGATGCTTGCTATGGTGAAGGTGATGCTTGCTATGGTGAAGGTGATGCTTGCTTTGGTGAAGGTGATGCTTGCTATGGTGGAGGTGATGCTTGCTATGGTGGAGGTGATGCTTGCTATGGTGGAGGTGACGCTTGCTATGGTGGAGGTGACGCTTGCTATGGTGGAGGTGACGCTTGGTATGGTGAAGGTGACGCTTGGTATGGTGAAGGTGACGCTTGGTATGGTGAAGGTGACGCTTGGTATGGTGAAGGTGACGCTTGGTACGGTGAAGGTGACGCTTGTTACGGTGAAGGTGATGCTTGGTACGGTGAAGGTGATGCTTGCTACGGTGAAGGTGATGCTTGCTACGGTGAAGGTGATGCTTGCTACGGTGAAGGTGATGCTTGGTACGGTGAAGGTGATGCTTGGTACGGTGAAGGTGATGCTTGGTACGGTGAAGGTGATGCCTGGTACGGTGAAGGTGATGCTTGGTACGGTGATGGTGATGCTTGGTACGGTGAAGGTGATGCTTGGTACGGTGAAGGTGATGCTTGGTACGGTGAAGGTGATGCTTGGTACGGTGAAGGTGATGCTTGGTACGGTGAAGGTGATGCTTGGTACGGTGAAGGTGATGCTTGGTACGGTGAAGGTGATGCTTGGTACGGTGAAGGTGATGCTTGGTATGGTGAAGGTGATGCTTGGTATGGTGAAGGTGATGCTTGGTATGGTGAAGGTGATGCTTGGTACGGTGAAGGTGATGCTTAGTACGGTGAAGGTGATGCTTGGTACGGTGAAGGTGATGCTTGGTACGGTGAAGGTGATGCTTGGTACGGTGAAGGTGATGCTTGGTACGGTGAAGGTGATGCTTGGTACGGTGAAGGTGATGCTTGGTACGGTGAAGGTGATGCTTGGTACGGTGAAGGTGATGCTTGCTACGGTTAAGGTGATGCTTGCTACGGTTAAGGTGATGCTTGCTACGGTGAAGGTGATGCTTGCTACGGTGAAGGTGATGCTTGCTACGGTGAAGGTGGTGCTTGCTACGGTGAAGGTGGTGCTTGCTACGGTGAAGGTGATGCTTGCTACGGTGGAGGTGGTGCTTGCTACGGTGGAGGTGGTGCTTGCTACGGTGAAGGTGATGCGCGGTATGGTGGAGGTGATGCGCGGTATGGTGGAGGTGATGATTGCTATGGTGGAGGTGATGCTTGCTATGGTGGAGGTGATGCTTGCTATGGTGGAGGTGATGCTTGCTATGGTGGAGGTGATGCTTGCTATGGTGGAGGTGATACTTGGTATGGTGAAGGTGATGCTTGGTATGGTGAAGGTGATGCTTGGTATGGTGAAGGTGATGCTTGGTATGGTGAAGGTGATGCTTGGTATGGTGAAGGTGATGCTTGCTACGGTGAAGGTGATGCTTGCTACGGTGAAGGTGATGCTTGCTACGGTGAAGGTGATGCTTGCTACGGTGAAGGTGATGCTTGCTACGGTGAAGGTGATGCTTGGTACGGTGAAGGTGATGCTTGGTACGGTGAAGGTGATGCTTGGTACGGTGAAGGTGATGCTTGGTACGGTGAAGGTGATGCTTGGTACGGTGAAGGTGATGCTTGGTACGGTGAAGGTGATGCTTGGTACGGTGAAGGTGATGCTTGGTACGGTGAAGGTGATGCTTGGTACGGTGAAGGTGATGCTTGGTACGGTGAAGGTGATGCTTGGTACGGTGAAGGTGATGCTTGGTACGGTGAAGGTGATGCTTGGTACGGTGAAGGTGATGCTTGGTACGGTGAAGGTGATGCTTGGTACGGTGAAGGTGATGCTTGCTACGGTGAAGGTGATGCTTGCTACGGTGAAGGTGATGCTTGCTACGGTGAAGGTGATGCTTGCTACGGTGAAGGTGATGCTTGCTACGGTGAAGGTGATGCTTGCTACGGTGAAGGTGATGCTTGCTACGGTGAAGGTGATGCTTGCTACGGTGAAGGTGATGCTTGCTACGGTGAAGGTTATGCTTGCTACGGTGAAGGTGATGCGCGGTATGGTGAAGGTGATGCGCGGTATGGTGAAGGTGATGCGCGGTATGGTGAAGGTGATGCGCGGTATGGTGAAGGTGATGCTTGGTACGGTGAAGGTGATGCTTGGTACGGTGAAGGTGATGCTTGGTACGGTGAAGGTGATGCTTGGTACGGTGAAGGTGATGCTTGGTATGGTGAAGGTGATGCTTGGTATGGTGAAGGTGATGCTTGGTATGGTGAAGGTGATGCTTGGTACGGTGAAGGTGATGCTTGGTACGGTGAAGGTGATGCTTGGTACGGTGAAGGTGATGCTTGGTACGGTGAAGGTGATGCTTGGTACGGTGAAGGTGATGCTTGCTACGGTGAAGGTGATGCTTGCTACGGTGAAGGTGATGCTTGCTACGGTGAAGGTGATGCTTGCTACGGTGAAGGTGATGCTTGCTACGGTGAAGGTGGTGCTTGCTACGGTGAAGGTGGTGCTTGCTACGGTGGAGGTGATGCTTGCTACGGTGGAGGTGGTGCTTGCTACGGTGGAGGTGGTGCTTGCTACGGTGGAGGTGGTGCTTGCTACGGTGGAGGTGGTGCTTGCTACGGTGGAGGTGGTGCTTGCTACGGTGGAGGTGGTGCTTGCTACGGTGGAGGTGGTGCTTGCTACGGTGGAGGTGGTGCTTGCTACGGTGGAGGTGATGCTTGCTACGGTGGAGGTGATGCTTGCTATGGTGGAGGTGATGCTTGGTACGGTGAAGGTGATGCTTGGTACGGTGAAGGTGATGCTTGGTACGGTGAAGGTGATGCTTGGTACGGTGAAGGTGATGCTTGGTACGGTGAAGGTGATGCTTGGTACGGTGAAGGTGATGCTTGCTACGGTGAAGGTGATGCTTGCTACGGTGAAGGTGATGCTTGCTACGGTGAAGGTGATGCTTGCTACGGTGAAGGTGATGCGCGGTATGGTGGAGGTGATTGCTATGGTGGAGGTGATGCTTGCTATGGTGAAGGTGATGCTTGCTATGGTGAAGGTGATGCTTGCTATGGTGGAGGTGATGCTTGCTATGGTGGAGGTGATGCTTGGTATGGTGGAGGTGATGCTTGGTATGGTGAAGGTGATGCTTGGTATGGTGAAGGTGATGCTTGCTATGGTGGAGGTGATGCTTGCTATGGTGGAGGTGATGCTTGCTATGGTGGAGGTGATGCTTGCTATGGTGAAGGTGATGCTTGGTATGGTGAAGGTGATGCTTGGTATGGTGAAGGTGATGCTTGCTATGGTGAAGGTGATGCTTGCTATGGTGAAGGTGATGCTTGCTTTGGTGAAGGTGATGCTTGCTATGGTGGAGGTGATGCTTGCTATGGTGGAGGTGATGCTTGCTATGGTGGAGGTGACGCTTGCTATGGTGGAGGTGACGCTTGCTATGGTGGAGGTGACGCTTGGTATGGTGAAGGTGACGCTTGGTATGGTGAAGGTGACGCTTGGTATGGTGAAGGTGACGCTTGGTATGGTGAAGGTGACGCTTGGTACGGTGAAGGTGACGCTTGTTACGGTGAAGGTGATGCTTGCTACGGTGAAGGTGATGCTTGCTACGGTGAAGGTGATGCTTGCTACGGTGAAGGTGATGCTTGCTACGGTGAAGGTGATGCTTGGTACGGTGAAGGTGATGCTTGGTACGGTGAAGGTGATGCTTGGTACGGTGAAGGTGATGCCTGGTACGGTGAAGGTGATGCTTGGTACGGTGATGGTGATGCTTGGTACGGTGAAGGTGATGCTTGGTACGGTGAAGGTGATGCTTGGTACGGTGAAGGTGATGCTTGGTACGGTGAAGGTGATGCTTGGTACGGTGAAGGTGATGCTTGGTACGGTGAAGGTGATGCTTGGTACGGTGAAGGTGATGCTTGGTACGGTGAAGGTGATGCTTGGTACGGTGAAGGTGATGCTTGGTATGGTGAAGGTGATGCTTGGTATGGTGAAGGTGATGCTTGGTATGGTGAAGGTGATGCTTGGTACGGTGAAGGTGATGCTTGGTACGGTGAAGGTGATGCTTGGTACGGTGAAGGTGATGCTTGGTACGGTGAAGGTGATGCTTGGTACGGTGAAGGTGATGCTTGGTACGGTGAAGGTGATGCTTGGTACGGTGAAGGTGATGCTTGGTACGGTGAAGGTGATGCTTGGTACGGTGAAGGTGATGCTTGCTACGGTTAAGGTGATGCTTGCTACGGTTAAGGTGATGCTTGCTACGGTGAAGCTGATGCTTGCTACGGTGAAGGTGATGCTTGCTACGGTGAAGGTGGTGCTTGCTACGGTGAAGGTGGTGCTTGCTACGGTGGAGGTGGTGCTTGCTACGGTGGAGGTGGTGCTTGCTACGGTGGAGGTGGTGCTTGCTACGGTGGAGGTGGTGCTTGCTACGGTGGAGGTGGTGCTTGCTACGGTGGAGGTGGTGCTTGCTACGGTGGAGGTGGTGCTTGCTACGGTGGAGGTGGTGCTTGCTACGGTGGAGGTGGTGCTTGCTACGGTGGAGGTGGTGCTTGCTACGGTGGAGGTGGTGCTTGCTACGGTGGAGGTGGTGCTTGCTACGGTGGAGGTGGTGCTTGCTACGGTGGAGGTGGTGCTTGCTACGGTGGAGGTGGTGCTTGCTACGGTGGAGGTGGTGCTTGCTACGGTGGAGGTGGTGCTTGCTACGGTGGAGGTGGTGCTTGCTACGGTGGAGGTGATGCTTGCTACGGTGGAGGTGATGCTTGCTATGGTGGAGGTGATGCTTGGTACGGTGAAGGTGATGCTTGGTACGGTGAAGGTGATGCTTGGTACGGTGAAGGTGATGCTTGGTACGGTGAAGGTGATGCTTGCTACGGTGAAGGTGATGCTTGCTACGGTGAAGGTGATGCTTGCTACGGTGAAGGTGATGCTTGCTACGGTGAAGGTGATGCTTGGTACGGTGAAGGTGATGCTTGCTACGGTGAAGGTGATGCTTGCTACGGTGAAGGTGATGCTTGCTACGGTGAAGGTGATGCTTGGTACGGTGAAGGTGATGCTTGGTACGGTGAAGGTGATGCTTGGTACGGTGAAGGTGATGCTTGGTACGGTGAAGGTGATGCTTGGTACGGTGAAGGTGATGCTTGGTACGGTGAAGGTGATGCTTGGTATGGTGAAGGTGATGCTTGCTACGGTGAAGGTGATGCTTGCTACGGTGAAGGTGATGCTTGCTACGGTGAAGGTGATGCTTGCTACGGTGAAGGTGATGCTTGCTACGGTGAAGGTGATGCTTGCTACGGTGAAGGTGATGCTTGCTACGGTGAAGGTGATGCGCGGTATGGTGGAGGTGATTGCTATGGTGGAGGTGATGCTTGCTATGGTGAAGGTGATGCTTGCTATGGTGAAGGTGATGCTTGCTATGGTGGAGGTGATGCTTGCTATGGTGGAGGTGATGCTTGGTATGGTGGAGGTGATGCTTGGTATGGTGAAGGTGATGCTTGGTATGGTGAAGGTGATGCTTGCTATGGTGGAGGTGATGCTTGCTATGGTGGAGGTGATGCTTGCTATGGTGGAGGTGATGCTTGCTATGGTGAAGGTGATGCTTGGTATGGTGAAGGTGATGCTTGGTATGGTGAAGGTGATGCTTGCTATGGTGAAGGTGATGCTTGCTATGGTGAAGGTGATGCTTGCTTTGGTGAAGGTGATGCTTGCTATGGTGGAGGTGATGCTTGCTATGGTGGAGGTGATGCTTGCTATGGTGGAGGTGACGCTTGCTATGGTGGAGGTGACGCTTGGTATGGTGAAGGTGACGCTTGGTATGGTGAAGGTGACGCTTGGTATGGTGAAGGTGACGCTTGGTATGGTGAAGGTGACGCTTGGTACGGTGAAGGTGACGCTTGTTACGGTGAAGGTGATGCTTGGTACGGTGAAGGTGATGCTTGCTACGGTGAAGGTGATGCTTGCTACGGTGAAGGTGATGCTTGCTACGGTGAAGGTGATGCTTGGTACGGTGAAGGTGATGCTTGGTACGGTGAAGGTGATGCTTGGTACGGTGAAGGTGATGCCTGGTACGGTGAAGGTGATGCTTGGTACGGTGATGGTGATGCTTGGTACGGTGAAGGTGATGCTTGGTACGGTGGAGGTGGTGCTTGCTACGGTGAAGGTGATGCGCGGTATGGTGGAGGTGATGCGCGGTATGGTGGAGGTGATGATTGCTATGGTGGAGGTGATGCTTGCTATGGTGGAGGTGATGCTTGCTATGGTGGAGGTGATGCTTGCTATGGTGGAGGTGATACTTGGTATGGTGAAGGTGATGCTTGGTATGGTGAAGGTGATGCTTGGTATGGTGAAGGTGATGCTTGGTATGGTGAAGGTGATGCTTGGTATGGTGAAGGTGATGCTTGCTACGGTGAAGGTGATGCTTGCTACGGTGAAGGTGATGCTTGCTACGGTGAAGGTGATGCTTGCTACGGTGAAGGTGATGCTTGCTACGGTGAAGGTGATGCTTGGTACGGTGAAGGTGATGCTTGGTACGGTGAAGGTGATGCTTGGTACGGTGAAGGTGATGCTTGGTACGGTGAAGGTGATGCTTGGTACGGTGAAGGTGATGCTTGGTACGGTGAAGGTGATGCTTGGTACGGTGAAGGTGATGCTTGGTACGGTGAAGGTGATGCTTGGTACGGTGAAGGTGATGCTTGGTACGGTGAAGGTGATGCTTGGTACGGTGAAGGTGATGCTTGGTACGGTGAAGGTGATGCTTGGTACGGTGAAGGTGATGCTTGGTACGGTGAAGGTGATGCTTGGTACGGTGAAGGTGATGCTTGCTACGGTGAAGGTGATGCTTGCTACGGTGAAGGTGATGCTTGCTACGGTGAAGGTGATGCTTGCTACGGTGAAGGTGATGCTTGCTACGGTGAAGGTGATGCTTGCTACGGTGAAGGTGATGCTTGCTACGGTGAAGGTGATGCTTGCTACGGTGAAGGTGATGCTTGCTACGGTGAAGGTGATGCTTGCTACGGTGAAGGTTATGCTTGCTACGGTGAAGGTGATGCGCGGTATGGTGAAGGTGATGCGCGGTATGGTGAAGGTGATGCGCGGTATGGTGAAGGTGATGCGCGGTATGGTGAAGGTGATGCTTGGTACGGTGAAGGTGATGCTTGGTACGGTGAAGGTGATGCTTGGTACGGTGAAGGTGATGCTTGGTACGGTGAAGGTGATGCTTGGTATGGTGAAGGTGATGCTTGGTATGGTGAAGGTGATGCTTGGTATGGTGAAGGTGATGCTTGGTACGGTGAAGGTGATGCTTGGTACGGTGAAGGTGATGCTTGGTACGGTGAAGGTGATGCTTGGTACGGTGAAGGTGATGCTTGGTACGGTGAAGGTGATGCTTGCTACGGTGAAGGTGATGCTTGCTACGGTGAAGGTGATGCTTGCTACGGTGAAGGTGATGCTTGCTACGGTGAAGGTGATGCTTGCTACGGTGAAGGTGGTGCTTGCTACGGTGAAGGTGGTGCTTGCTACGGTGGAGGTGATGCTTGCTACGGTGGAGGTGGTGCTTGCTACGGTGGAGGTGGTGCTTGCTACGGTGGAGGTGGTGCTTGCTACGGTGGAGGTGGTGCTTGCTACGGTGGAGGTGGTGCTTGCTACGGTGGAGGTGGTGCTTGCTACGGTGGAGGTGGTGCTTGCTACGGTGGAGGTGGTGCTTGCTACGGTGGAGGTGATGCTTGCTACGGTGGAGGTGATGCTTGCTATGGTGGAGGTGATGCTTGGTACGGTGAAGGTGATGCTTGGTACGGTGAAGGTGATGCTTGGTACGGTGAAGGTGATGCTTGGTACGGTGAAGGTGATGCTTGGTACGGTGAAGGTGATGCTTGGTACGGTGAAGGTGATGCTTGCTACGGTGAAGGTGATGCTTGCTACGGTGAAGGTGATGCTTGCTACGGTGAAGGTGATGCTTGCTACGGTGAAGGTGATGCGCGGTATGGTGGAGGTGATTGCTATGGTGGAGGTGATGCTTGCTATGGTGAAGGTGATGCTTGCTATGGTGAAGGTGATGCTTGCTATGGTGGAGGTGATGCTTGCTATGGTGGAGGTGATGCTTGGTATGGTGGAGGTGATGCTTGGTATGGTGAAGGTGATGCTTGGTATGGTGAAGGTGATGCTTGCTATGGTGGAGGTGATGCTTGCTATGGTGGAGGTGATGCTTGCTATGGTGGAGGTGATGCTTGCTATGGTGAAGGTGATGCTTGGTATGGTGAAGGTGATGCTTGGTATGGTGAAGGTGATGCTTGCTATGGTGAAGGTGATGCTTGCTATGGTGAAGGTGATGCTTGCTTTGGTGAAGGTGATGCTTGCTATGGTGGAGGTGATGCTTGCTATGGTGGAGGTGATGCTTGCTATGGTGGAGGTGACGCTTGCTATGGTGGAGGTGACGCTTGCTATGGTGGAGGTGACGCTTGGTATGGTGAAGGTGACGCTTGGTATGGTGAAGGTGACGCTTGGTATGGTGAAGGTGACGCTTGGTATGGTGAAGGTGACGCTTGGTACGGTGAAGGTGACGCTTGTTACGGTGAAGGTGATGCTTGCTACGGTGAAGGTGATGCTTGCTACGGTGAAGGTGATGCTTGCTACGGTGAAGGTGATGCTTGCTACGGTGAAGGTGATGCTTGGTACGGTGAAGGTGATGCTTGGTACGGTGAAGGTGATGCTTGGTACGGTGAAGGTGATGCCTGGTACGGTGAAGGTGATGCTTGGTACGGTGATGGTGATGCTTGGTACGGTGAAGGTGATGCTTGGTACGGTGAAGGTGATGCTTGGTACGGTGAAGGTGATGCTTGGTACGGTGAAGGTGATGCTTGGTACGGTGAAGGTGATGCTTGGTACGGTGAAGGTGATGCTTGGTACGGTGAAGGTGATGCTTGGTACGGTGAAGGTGATGCTTGGTACGGTGAAGGTGATGCTTGGTATGGTGAAGGTGATGCTTGGTATGGTGAAGGTGATGCTTGGTATGGTGAAGGTGATGCTTGGTACGGTGAAGGTGATGCTTGGTACGGTGAAGGTGATGCTTGGTACGGTGAAGGTGATGCTTGGTACGGTGAAGGTGATGCTTGGTACGGTGAAGGTGATGCTTGGTACGGTGAAGGTGATGCTTGGTACGGTGAAGGTGATGCTTGGTACGGTGAAGGTGATGCTTGGTACGGTGAAGGTGATGCTTGCTACGGTTAAGGTGATGCTTGCTACGGTTAAGGTGATGCTTGCTACGGTGAAGCTGATGCTTGCTACGGTGAAGGTGATGCTTGCTACGGTGAAGGTGGTGCTTGCTACGGTGAAGGTGGTGCTTGCTACGGTGGAGGTGGTGCTTGCTACGGTGGAGGTGGTGCTTGCTACGGTGGAGGTGGTGCTTGCTACGGTGGAGGTGGTGCTTGCTACGGTGGAGGTGGTGCTTGCTACGGTGGAGGTGGTGCTTGCTACGGTGGAGGTGGTGCTTGCTACGGTGGAGGTGGTGCTTGCTACGGTGGAGGTGGTGCTTGCTACGGTGGAGGTGGTGCTTGCTACGGTGGAGGTGGTGCTTGCTACGGTGGAGGTGGTGCTTGCTACGGTGGAGGTGGTGCTTGCTACGGTGGAGGTGGTGCTTGCTACGGTGGAGGTGGTGCTTGCTACGGTGGAGGTGGTGCTTGCTACGGTGGAGGTGGTGCTTGCTACGGTGGAGGTGGTGCTTGCTACGGTGGAGGTGATGCTTGCTACGGTGGAGGTGATGCTTGCTATGGTGGAGGTGATGCTTGGTACGGTGAAGGTGATGCTTGGTACGGTGAAGGTGATGCTTGGTACGGTGAAGGTGATGCTTGGTACGGTGAAGGTGATGCTTGCTACGGTGAAGGTGATGCTTGCTACGGTGAAGGTGATGCTTGCTACGGTGAAGGTGATGCTTGCTACGGTGAAGGTGATGCTTGGTACGGTGAAGGTGATGCTTGGTACGGTGAAGGTGATGCTTGCTACGGTGAAGGTGATGCTTGCTACGGTGAAGGTGATGCTTGGTACGGTGAAGGTGATGCTTGGTACGGTGAAGGTGATGCTTGGTACGGTGAAGGTGATGCTTGGTACGGTGAAGGTGATGCTTGGTACGGTGAAGGTGATGCTTGGTATGGTGAAGGTGATGCTTGCTACGGTGAAGGTGATGCTTGCTACGGTGAAGGTGATGCTTGCTACGGTGAAGGTGATGCTTGCTACGGTGAAGGTGATGCTTGCTACGGTGAAGGTGATGCTTGCTACGGTGAAGGTGATGCTTGCTACGGTGAAGGTGATGCTTGCTACGGTGAAGGTGATGCGCGGTATGGTGGAGGTGATTGCTATGGTGGAGGTGATGCTTGCTATGGTGAAGGTGATGCTTGCTATGGTGAAGGTGATGCTTGCTATGGTGGAGGTGATGCTTGCTATGGTGGAGGTGATGCTTGGTATGGTGGAGGTGATGCTTGGTATGGTGAAGGTGATGCTTGGTATGGTGAAGGTGATGCTTGCTATGGTGGAGGTGATGCTTGCTATGGTGGAGGTGATGCTTGCTATGATGGAGGTGATGCTTGCTATGGTGAAGGTGATGCTTGGTATGGTGAAGGTGATGCTTGGTATGGTGAAGGTGATGCTTGCTATGGTGAAGGTGATGCTTGCTATGGTGAAGGTGATGCTTGCTTTGGTGAAGGTGATGCTTGCTATGGTGGAGGTGATGCTTGCTATGGTGGAGGTGATGCTTGCTATGGTGGAGGTGACGCTTGCTATGGTGGAGGTGACGCTTGCTATGGTGGAGGTGACGCTTGGTATGGTGAAGGTGACGCTTGGTATGGTGAAGGTGACGCTTGGTATGGTGAAGGTGACGCTTGGTATGGTGAAGGTGACGCTTGGTACGGTGAAGGTGACGCTTGTTACGGTGAAGGTGATGCTTGGTACGGTGAAGGTGATGCTTGCTACGGTGAAGGTGATGCTTGCTACGGTGAAGGTGATGCTTGCTACGGTGAAGGTGATGCTTGGTACGGTGAAGGTGATGCTTGGTACGGTGAAGGTGATGCTTGGTACGGTGAAGGTGATGCCTGGTACGGTGAAGGTGATGCTTGGTACGGTGATGGTGATGCTTGGTACAGTGAAGGTGATGCTTGGTACGGTGAAGGTGATGCTTGGTACGGTGAAGGTGATGCTTGGTACGGTGAAGGTGATGCTTGGTACGGTGAAGGTGATGCTTGGTACGGTGAAGGTGATGCTTGGTACGGTGAAGGTGATGCTTGGTACGGTGAAGGTGATGCTTGGTATGGTGAAGGTGATGCTTGGTATGGTGAAGGTGATGCTTGGTATGTTGAAGGTGATGCTTGGTACGGTGAAGGTGATGCTTGGTACGGTGAAGGTGATGCTTGGTACGGTGAAGGTGATGCTTGGTACGGTGAAGGTGATGCTTGGTACTGTGAAGGTGATGCTTGGTACGGTGAAGGTGATGCTTGGTACGGTGAAGGTGATGCTTGGTACGGTGAAGGTGATGCTCTGTACGGTGAAGGTGATGCTTGGTACGGTGAAGGTGATGCTTGGTACGGTGAAGGTGATGCTTGGTACGGTGAAGGTGATGCTTGGTACGGTGAAGGTGATGCTTGGTACGGTGAAGGTGATGCTTGGTACGGTGAAGGTGATGCTTGGTACGGTGAAGGTGATGCTTGGTACGGTGAAGGTGATGCTTGGTACGGTGAAGGTGATGCTTGGTACGGTGAAGGTGATGCTTGGTACGGTGAAGGTGATGCTTGCTACGGTGAAGGTGATGCTTGCTACGGTGAAGGTGATGCTTGCTACGGTGAAGGTGATGCTTGCTACGGTGAAGGTGATGCTTGCTACGGTGAAGGTGATGCTTGCTACGGTGAAGGTGATGCTTGCTACGGTGAAGGTGATGCTTGCTACGGTGAAGGTGATGCTTGCTACGGTGAAGGTGATGCTTGCTACGGTGAAGTTGATGCTTGCTACGGTGAAGGTGATGCGCGGTATGGTGGAGGTGATGCGCGGTATGGTGGAGGTGATGATTGCTATGGTGGAGGTGATGCTTGCTATGGTGAAGGTGATGCTTGCTATGGTGGAGGTGATGCTTGCTATGGTGGAGGTGATGCTTGCTATGGTGGAGGTGATGCTTGCTATGGTGGAGGTGATGCTTGCTATGGTGGAGGTGATACTTGGTATGGTGAAGGTGATGCTTGGTATGGTGAAGGTGATGCTTGGTATGGTGAAGGTGATGCTTGGTATGGTGAAGGTGATGCTTGGTATGGTGAAGGTGATGCTTGCTACGGTGAAGGTGATGCTTGCTACGGTGAAGGTGATGCTTGCTACGGTGAAGGTGATGCTTGCTACGGTGAAGGTGATGCTTGCTACGGTGAAGGTGATGCTTGGTACGGTGAAGGTGATGCTTGGTACGGTGAAGGTGATGCTTGGTACGGTGAAGGTGATGCTTGGTACGGTGAAGGTGATGCTTGGTACGGTGAAGGTGATGCTTGGTACGGTGAAGGTGATGCTTGGTACGGTGAAGGTGATGCTTGGTACGGTGAAGGTGATGCTTGGTACGGTGAAGGTGATGCTTGGTACGGTGAAGGTGATGCTTGGTACGGTGAAGGTGATGCTTGGTACGGTGAAGGTGATGCTTGGTACGGTGAAGGTGATGCTTGGTACGGTGAAGGTGATGCTTGCTACGGTGAAGGTGATGCTTGCTACGGTGAAGGTGATGCTTGCTACGGTGAAGGTGATGCTTGCTACGGTGAAGGTGATGCTTGCTACGGTGAAGGTGATGCTTGCTACGGTGAAGGTGATGCTTGCTACGGTGAAGGTTATGCTTGCTACGGTGAAGGTTATGCTTGCTACGGTGAAGGTTATGCGCGGTATGGTGAAGGTGATGCGCGGTATGGTGAAGGTGATGCGCGGTATGGTGAAGGTGATGCGCGGTATGGTGAAGGTGATGCTTGGTACGGTGAAGGTGATGCTTGGTACGGTGAAGGTGATGCTTGGTACGGTGAAGGTGATGCTTGGTACGGTGAAGGTGATGCTTGGTATGGTGAAGGTGATGCTTGGTATGGTGAAGGTGATGCTTGGTATGGTGAAGGTGATGCTTGGTACGGTGAAGGTGATGCTTGGTACGGTGAAGGTGATGCTTGGTACGGTGAAGGTGATGCTTGGTACGGTGAAGGTGATGCTTGCTACGGTGAAGGTGATGCTTGCTACGGTGAAGGTGATGCTTGCTACGGTGAAGGTGATGCTTGCTACGGTGAAGGTGATGCTTGCTACGGTGAAGGTGGTGCTTGCTACGGTGAAGGTGGTGCTTGCTACGGTGGAGGTGATGCTTGCTACGGTGGAGGTGGTGCTTGCTACGGTGGAGGTGGTGCTTGCTACGGTGGAGGTGGTGCTTGCTACGGTGGAGGTGGTGCTTGCTACGGTGGAGGTGGTGCTTGCTACGGTGGAGGTGGTGCTTGCTACGGTGGAGGTGGTGCTTGCTACGGTGGAGGTGGTGCTTGCTACGGTGGAGGTGGTGCTTGCTACGGTGGAGGTGATGCTTGCTACGGTGGAGGTGATGCTTGCTATGGTGGAGGTGATGCTTGGTACGGTGAAGGTGATGCTTGGTACGGTGAAGGTGATGCTTGGTACGGTGAAGGTGATGCTTGGTACGGTGAAGGTGATGCTTGGTACGGTGAAGGTGATGCTTGGTACGGTGAAGGTGATGCTTGGTACGGTGAAGGTGATGCTTGGTACGGTGAAGGTGATGCTTGGTACGGTGAAGGTGATGCTTGGTACGGTGAAGGTGATGCTTGGTACGGTGAAGGTGATGCTTGCTACGGTGAAGGTGATGCTTGCTACGGTGAAGGTGATGCTTGCTACGGTGAAGGTGATG
The DNA here is from genome assembly GCF_055824585.1 of Amblyomma mixtum. Lineage (NCBI taxonomy): Eukaryota > Metazoa > Arthropoda > Arachnida > Ixodida > Ixodidae > Amblyomma > Amblyomma mixtum. The sequence goes on from NW_028317684.1 coordinate 676,666, forward strand.
CTTGCTACGGTGAAGGTGATGCTTGGTACGGTGAAGGTGATGCTTGGTACGGTGAAGGTGATGCTTGGTACGGTGAAGGTGATGCTTGGTATGGTGAAGGTGATGCTTGGTACGGTGAAGGTGATGCTTGGTACGGTGAAGGTGATGCTTGCTACGGTGAAGGTGATGCTTGCTACGGTGAAGGTGATGCTTGCTACGGTGAAGGTGATGCTTGCTACGGTGAAGGTGATGCTTGCTACGGTGAAGGTGATGCTTGCTACGGTGAAGGTGATGCGCGGTATGGTGGAGGTGATTGCTATGGTGAAGGTGATGCTTGCTATGGTGAAGGTGATGCTTGCTATGGTGGAGGTGATGCTTGCTATGGTGGAGGTGATGCTTGCTATGGTGGAGGTGATGCTTGCTATGGTGGAGGTGATGCTTGCTATGGTGAAGGTGATGCTTGGTATGGTGAAGGTGATGCTTGGTATGGTGAAGGTGATGCTTGCTACGGTGAAGGTGATGCTTGCTACGGTGAAGGTGATGCTTGCTACGGTGAAGGTGATGCTTGCTACGGTGAAGGTGATGCTTGCTACGGTGGAGGTGATGCTTGCTACGGTGGAGGTGATGCTTGCTACGGTGGAGGTGATGCTTGCTACGTTGGAGGTGATGCTTGGTATGGTGAAGGTGATGCTTGGTATGGTGAAGGTGATGCTTGGTATGGTGAAGGTGATGCTTGGTATGGTGAAGGTGATGCTTGGTATGGTGAAGGTGATGCTTGGTATGGTGAAGGTGATGCTTGGTATGGTGAAGGTGATGCTTGCTACGGTGAAGGTGATGCTTGCTACGGTGAAGGTGATGCTTGCTACGGTGAAGGTGATGCTTGCTACGGTGAAGGTGATGCTTGCTACGGTGAAGGTGATGCTTGCTACGGTGAAGGTGATGCTTGGTACGGTGAAGGTGATGCTTGGTACGGTGAAGGTGATGCTTGGTACGGTGAAGGTGATGCTTGGTACGGTGAAGGTGATGCTTGGTACGGTGAAGGTGATGCTTGGTACGGTGAAGGTGATGCTTGGTACGGTGAAGGTGATGCTTGGTACGGTGAAGGTGATGCTTGGTACGGTGAAGGTGATGCTTGGTACGGTGAAGGTGATGCTTGGTACGGTGAAGGTGATGCTTGGTACGGTGAAGGTGATGCTTGGTACGGTGAAGGTGATGCTTGGTACGGTGAAGGTGATGCTTGGTACGGTGAAGGTGATGCTTGGTACGGTGAAGGTGATGCTTGGTACGGTGAAGGTGATGCTTGGTACGGTGAAGGTGATGCTTGGTACGGTGAAGGTGATGCTTGGTACGGTGAAGGTGATGCTTGGTACGGTGAAGGTGATGCTTGCTACGGTGAAGGTGATGCTTGCTACGGTGAAGGTGATGCTTGCTACGGTGAAGGTGATGCTTGCTACGGTGAAGGTGATGCTTGGTACGGTGAAGGTGATGCTTGGTACGGTGAAGGTGATGCTTGGTACGGTGAAGGTGATGCTTGGTACGGTGAAGGTGATGCTTGGTACGGTGAAGGTGATGCTTGGTACGGTGAAGGTGATGCTTGGTACGGTGAAGGTGATGCTTGGTACGGTGAAGGTGATGCTTGGTACGGTGAAGGTGATGCTTGGTACGGTGAAGGTGATGCTTGGTACGGTGAAGGTGATGCTTGGTACGGTGAAGGTGATGCTTGCTACGGTGAAGGTGATGCTTGCTACGGTGAAGGTGATGCTTGCTACGGTGAAGGTGATGCTTGCTACGGTGAAGGTGATGCTTGCCACGGTGAAGGTGATGCTTGCTACGGTGAAGGTGATGCGCGGTATGGTGAAGGTGATGCGCGGTATGGTGAAGGTGATGCGCGGTATGGTGAAGGTGATGCTTGGTACGGTGAAGGTGATGCTTGGTACGGTGAAGGTGATGCTTGGTACGGTGAAGGTGATGCTTGGTACGGTGAAGGTGATGCTTGGTACGGTGAAGGTGATGCTTGGTATGGCGAAGGTGATGCTTGGTATGGTGAAGGTGATGCTTGGTACGGTGAAGGTGATGCTTGGTACGGTGAAGGTGATGCTTGGTACGGTGAAGGTGATGCTTGGTACGGTGAAGGTGATGCTTGGTACGGTGAAGGTGATGCTTGGTACGGTGAAGGTGATGCTTGGTACGGTGAAGGTGATGCTTGGTACGGTGAAGGTGATGCTTGGTACGGTGAAGGTGATGCTTGGTACGGTGAAGGTGATGCTTGGTACGGTGAAGGTGATGCTTGGTACGGTGAAGGTGATGCTTGGTACGGTGAAGGTGATGCTTGGTACGGTGAAGGCGATGCTTGGTACGGTGAAGGCGATGCTTGGTACGGTGAAGGCGATGCTTGGTACGGTGAAGGTGATGCTTGGTACGGTGAAGGTGATGCTTGCTACGGTGAAGGTGATGCTTGCTACGGTGAAGGTGATGCTTGGTACGGTGAAGGTTATGCTTGGTACGGTGAAGGTGATGCTTGGTACGGTGAAGGTGATGCTTGGTACGGTGAAGGTGATGCTTGGTACGGTGAAGGTGATGCTTGCTACGGTGAAGGTGATGCTTGCTACGGTGAAGGTGATGCTTGCTACGGTGAAGGTGATGCTTGCTACGGTGAAGGTGATGCTTGCTACGGTGAAGGTGATGCTTGCTACGGTGAAGGTGATGCTTGCTACGGTGAAGGTGATGCTTGCTACGGTGAAGGTGATGCTTGCTACGGTGAAGGTGATGCTTGCTACGGTGAAGGTGATGCGCGGTATGGTGAAGGTGATGCGCGGTATGGTGAAGGTGATGCGCGGTATGGTGAAGGTGATGCTTGCTACGGTGAAGGTGATGCTTGCTACGGTGAAGGTGATGCTTGCTACGGTGAAGGTGATGCTTGCTACGGTGAAGGTGATGCTTGCTACGGTGGAGGTGATGCTTGCTACGGTGGAGGTGATGCTTGCTACGGTGGAGGTGATGCTTGCTACGGTGGAGGTGATGCTTGCTACGGTGGAGGTGATGCTTGGTATGGTGAAGGTGATGCTTGGTATGGTGAAGGTGATGCTTGGTATGGTGAAGGTGATGCTTGGTATGGTGAAGGTGATGCTTGCTACGGTGAAGGTGATGCTTGCTACGGTGAAGGTGATGCTTGCTACGGTGAAGGTGATGCTTGCTACGGTGAAGGTGATGCTTGCTACGGTGAAGGTGATGCTTGGTACGGTGAAGGTGATGCTTGGTACGGTGAAGGTGATGCTTGGTACGGTGAAGGTGATGCTTGGTACGGTGAAGGTGATGCTTGGTACGGTGAAGGTGATGCTTGGTACGGTGAAGGTGATGCTTGGTACGGTGAAGGTGATGCTTGGTACGGTGAAGGTGATGCTTGGTACGGTGAAGGTGATGCTTGGTACGGTGAAGGTGATGCTTGGTACGGTGAAGGTGATGCTTGGTACGGTGAAGGTGATGCTTGGTACGGTGAAGGTGATGCTTGGTACGGTGAAGGCGATGCTTGGTACGGTGAAGGCGATGCTTGGCACGGTGAAGGTGATGCTTGGTACGGTGAAGGTGATGCTTGCTACGGTGAAGGTGATGCTTGCTACGGTGAAGGTGATGCTTGCTACGGTGAAGGTGATGCTTGCTACGGTGAAGGTGATGCTTGGTACGGTGAAGGTGATGCTTGCTACGGTGAAGGTGATGCTTGCTACGGTGAAGGTGATGCTTGCTACGGTGAAGGTGATGCTTGCTACGGTGAAGGTGATGCTTGCTACGGTGAAGGTGATGCTTGCTACGGTGAAGGTGATGCTTGCTACGGTGAAGGTGATGCTTGCTACGGTGAAGGTGATGCTTGCTACGGTGAAGGTGATGCTTGCTACGGTGAAGGTGATGCTTGCTACGGTGAAGGTGATGCTTGCTACGGTGAAGGTGATGCTTGCTACGGTGAAGGTGATGCGCGGTATGCTGAAGGTGATGCGCGGTATGGTGAAGGTGATGCGCGGTATGGTGAAGGTGATGCGCGGTATGGTGAAGGTGATGCTTGGTACGGTGAAGGTGATGCTTGGTACGGTGAAGGTGATGCTTGGTACGGTGAAGGTGATGCTTGGTACGGTGAAGGTGATGCTTGGTATGGTGAAGGTGATGCTTGCTACGGTGAAGGTGATGCTTGCTACGGTGAAGGTGATGCTTGCTACGGTGAAGGTGATGCTTGCTACGGTGGAGGTGGTGCTTGCTACGGTGGAGGTGGTGCTTGCTACGGTGGAGGTGGTGCTTGCTACGGTGGAGGTGGTGCTTGCTACGGTGGAGGTGGTGCTTGCTACGGTGGAGGTGGTGCTTGCTACGGTGGAGGTGGTGCTTGCTACGGTGGAGGTGGTGCTTGCTACGGTGGAGGTGGTGCTTGCTACGGTGGAGGTGGTGCTTGCTACGGTGGAGGTGATGCTTGCTATGGTGGAGGTGATGCTTGCTATGGTGGAGGTGATGCTTGGTACGGTGAAGGTGATGCTTGGTACGGTGAAGGTGATGCTTGGTACGGTGAAGGTGATGCTTGGTACGGTGAAGGTGATGCTTGGTACGGTGAAGGTGATGCTTGGTACGGTGAAGGTGATGCTTGGTACGGTGAAGGTGATGCTTGGTACGGTGAAGGTGATGCTTGGTACGGTGAAGGTGATGCTTGGTACGGTGAAGGTGATGCTTGGTACGGTGAAGGTGATGCTTGGTACGGTGAAGGTGATGCTTGGTACGGTGAAGGTGATGCTTGGTACGGTGAAGGTGATGCTTGCTACGGTGAAGGTGATGCTTGCTACGGTGAAGGTGATGCTTGCTACGGTGAAGGTGATGCTTGCTACGGTGAAGGTGATGCTTGCTACGGTGAAGGTGATGCTTGGTACGGTGAAGGTGATGCTTGGTACGGTGAAGGTGATGCTTGGTACGGTGAAGGTGATGCTTGGTACGGTGAAGGTGATGCTTGCTACGGTGAAGGTGATGCTTGCTACGGTGAAGGTGATGCTTGCTACGGTGAAGGTGATGCTTGCTACGGTGAAGGTGATGCTTGCTACGGTGAAGGTGATGCTTGCTACGGTGAAGGTGATGCGCGGTATGGTGGAGGTGATGATTGCTATGGTGGAGGTGATGCTTGCTATGGTGAAGGTGATGCTTGCTATGGTGAAGGTGATGCTTGCTATGGTGGAGGTGATGCTTGCTATGGTGGAGGTGATGCTTGGTATGGTGAAGGTGATGCTTGGTATGGTGAAGGTGATGCTTGCTACGGTGAAGGTGATGCTTGCTACGGTGAAGGTGATGCTTGCTACGGTGAAGGTGATGCTTGCTACGGTGAAGGTGATGCTTGCTACGGTGAAGGTGATGCTTGCTACGGTGAAGGTGATGCTTGCTACGGTGGAGGTGATGCTTGCTACGGTGAAGGTGATGCTTGCTACGGTGAAGGTGATGCTTGCTACGGTGAAGGTGATGCTTGGTACGGTGAAGGTGATGCTTGGTACGGTGAAGGTGATGCTTGGTACGGTGAAGGTGATACTTGGTACGGTGAAGGTGATGCTTGGTACGGTGAAGGTGATGCTTGGTACGGTGAAGGTGATGCTTGGTACGGTGAAGGTGATGCTTGGTACGGTGAAGGTGATGCTTGGTACGGTGAAGGTGATGCTTGGTACGGTGAAGGTGATGCTTGGTACGGTCAAGGTGATGCTTGGTACGGTGAAGGTGATGCTTGGTACGGTGAAGGTGATGCTTGCTACGGTGAAGGTGATGCTTGCTACGGTGAAGGTGATGCTTGCTACGGTGAAGGTGATGCTTGCTACGGTGAAGGTGATGCTTGCTACGGTGAAGGTGATGCTTGCTACGGTGAAGGTGATGCTTGCTACGGTGAAGGTGATGCTTGCTACGGTGAAGGTGATGCGCGGTATGGTGAAGGTGATGCGCGGTATGGTGAAGGTGATGCGCGGTATGGTGAAGGTGATGCGCGGTATGGTGAAGGTGATGCTTGGTACGGTGAAGGTGATGCTTGGTACGGTGAAGGTGATGCTTGGTACGGTGAAGGTGATGCTTGGTACGGTGAAGGTGATGCTTGGTACGGTGAAGGTGATGCTTGGTATGGTGAAGGTGATGCTTGGTATGGTGAAGGTGATGCTTGGTACGGTGAAGGTGATGCTTGGTACGGTGAAGGTGATGCTTGGTACGGTGAAGGTGATGCTTGGTACGGTGAAGGTGATGCTTGGTACGGTGAAGGTGATGCTTGGTACGGTGAAGGTGATGCTTGGTACGGTGAAGGTGATGCTTGGTACGGTGAAGGTGATGCTTGCTACGGTGAAGGTGATGCTTGCTACGGTGAAGGTGATGCTTGCTACGGTGAAGGTGATGCTTGCTACGGTGAAGGTGATGCTTGCTACGGTGAAGGTGATGCTTGCTACGGTGAAGGTGATGCTTGCTACGGTGAAGGTGATGCTTGCTACGGTGAAGGTGATGCTTGCTACGGTGAAGGTGATGCTTGCTACGGTGAAGGTGGTGCTTGCTACGGTGGAGGTGGTGCTTGCTACGGTGGAGGTGGTGCTTGCTACGGTGGAGGTGGTGCTTGCTACGGTGGAGGTGGTGCTTGATACGGTGGAGGTGGTGCTTGCTACGGTGGAGGTGGTGCTTGCTACGGTGGAGGTGATGCTTGCTACGGTGGAGGTGATGCTTACTATGGTGGAGGTGATGCTTGCTATGGTGGAGGTGATGCTTGGTACGGTGGAGGTGATGCTTGGTACGGTGAAGGTGATGCTTGGTACGGTGAAGGTGATGCTTGGTACGGTGAAGGTGATGCTTGGTACGGTGAAGGTGATGCTTGGTACGGTGAAGGTGATGCTTGGTACGGTGAAGGTGATGCTTGGTACGGTGAAGGTGATGCTTGGTACGGTGAAGGTGATGCTTGGTACGGTGAAGGTGATGCTTGGTACGGTGAAGGTGATGCTTGGTACGGTGAAGGTGATGCTTGGTACGGTGAAGGTGATGCTTGGTACGGTGAAGGTGATGCTTGGTACGGTGAAGGTGATGCTTGGTACGGTGAAGGTGATGCTTGGTACGGTGAAGGTGATGCTTGGTACGGTGAAGGTGATGCTCGGTACGGTGAAGGTGATGCTTGGTACGGTGAAAGTGATGCTTGGTACGGTGAAGGTGATGCTTGCTACGGTGAAGGTGATGCTTGCTACGGTGAAGGTGATGCTTGCTACGGTGAAGGTGATGCTTGGTACGGTGAAGGTGATGCTTGGTACGGTGAAGGTGATGCTTGGTACGGTGAAGGTGATGCTTGGTACGGTGAAGGTGATGCTTGGTACGGTGAAGGTGATGCTTGGTACGGTGAAGGTGATGCTTGGTACGGTGAAGGTGATGCTTGGTACGGTGAAGGTGATGCTTGCTACGGTGAAGGTGATGCTTGCTACGGTGAAGGTGATGCTTGCTACGGTGAAGGTGATGCTTGCTACGGTGAAGGTGATGCTTGCTACGGTGAAGGTGATGCTTGGTACGGTGAAGGTGATGCTTGGTACGGTGAAGGTGATGCTTGGTACGGTGAAGGTGATGCTTGGTACGGTGAAGGTGATGCTTGCTACGGTGAAGGTGATGCTTGCTACGGTGAAGGTGATGCTTGCTACGGTGAAGGTGATGCTTGCTACGGTGAAGGTGATGCTTGCTACGGTGAAGGTGATGCTTGCTACGGTGAAGGTGATGCGCGGTATGGTGGAGGTGATGATTGCTATGGTGGAGGTGATGCTTGCTATGGTGAAGGTGATGCTTGCTATGGTGAAGGTGATGCTTGCTATGGTGGAGGTGATGCTTGCTATGGTGGAGGTGATGCTTGGTATGGTGAAGGTGATGCTTGGTATGGTGAAGGTGATGCTTGCTACGGTGAAGGTGATGCTTGCTACGGTGAAGGTGATGCTTGCTACGGTGAAGGTGATGCTTGCTACGGTGAAGGTGATGCTTGCTACGGTGAAGGTGATGCTTGCTACGGTGGAGGTGATGCTTGCTACGGTGAAGGTGATGCTTGCTACGGTGAAGGTGATGCTTGCTACGGTGAAGGTGATGCTTGGTACGGTGAAGGTGATGCTTGGTACGGTGAAGGTGATGCTTGGTACGGTGAAGGTGATGCTTGGTACGGTGAAGGTGATGCTTGGTACGGTGAAGGTGATGCTTGGTACGGTGAAGGTGATGCTTGGTACGGTGAAGGTGATGCTTGGTACGGTGAAGGTGATGCTTGGTACGGTGAAGGTGATGCTTGGTACGGTGAAGGTGATGCTTGGTACGGTGAAGGTGATGCTTGGTACGGTGAAGGTGATGCTTGGTACGGTGAAGGTGATGCTTGCTACGGTGAAGGTGATGCTTGCTACGGTGAAGGTGATGCTTGCTACGGTGAAGGTGATGCTTGCTACGGTGAAGGTGATGCTTGCTACGGTGAAGGTGATGCTTGCTACGGTGAAGGTGATGCTTGCTACGGTGAAGGTGATGCTTGCTACGGTGAAGGTGATGCTTGCTACGGTGAAGGTGATGCGCGGTATGGTGAAGGTGATGCGCGGTATGGTGAAGGTGATGCGCGGTATGGTGAAGGTGATGCGCGGTATGGTGAAGGTGATGCTTGGTACGGTGAAGGTGATGCTTGGTACGGTGAAGGTGATGCTTGGTACGGTGAAGGTGATGCTTGGTACGGTGAAGGTGATGCTTGGTACGGTGAAGGTGATGCTTGGTATGGTGAAGGTGATGCTTGGTACGGTGAAGGTGATGCTTGGTACGGTGAAGGTGATGCTTGGTACGGTGAAGGTGATGCTTGGTACGGTGAAGGTGATGCTTGGTACGGTGAAGGTGATGCTTGGTACGGTGAAGGTGATGCTTGGTACGGTGAAGGTGATGCTTGGTACGGTGAAGGTGATGCTTGGTACGGTGAAGGTGATGGTTGCTACGGTGAAGGTGATGCTTGCTACGGTGAAGGTGATGCTTGCTACGGTGAAGGTGATGCTTGCTACGGTGAAGGTGATGCTTGCTACGGTGAAGGTGATGCTTGCTACGGTGAAGGTGATGCTTGCTACGGTGAAGGTGATGCTTGCTACGGTGAAGGTGATGCTTGCTACGGTGAAGGTGATGCTTGCTACGGTGAAGGTGGTGCTTGCTACGGTGGAGGTGGTGCTTGCTACGGTGGAGGTGGTGCTTGCTACGGTGGAGGTGGTGCTTGCTACGGTGGAGGTGGTGCTTGATACGGTGGAGGTGGTGCTTGCTACGGTGGAGGTGGTGCTTGCTACGGTGGAGGTGATGCTTGCTACGGTGGAGGTGATGCTTACTATGGTGGAGGTGATGCTTGCTATGGTGGAGGTGATGCTTGGTACGGTGGAGGTGATGCTTGGTACGGTGAAGGTGATGCTTGGTACGGTGAAGGTGATGCTTGGTACGGTGAAGGTGATGCTTGGTACGGTGAAGGTGATGCTTGGTACGGTGAAGGTGATGCTTGGTACGGTGAAGGTGATGCTTGGTACGGTGAAGGTGATGCTTGGTACGGTGAAGGTGATGCTTGGTACGGTGAAGGTGATGCTTGGTACGGTGAAGGTGATGCTTGGTACGGTGAAGGTGATGCTTGGTACGGTGAAGGTGATGCTTGGTACGGTGAAGGTGATGCTTGGTACGGTGAAGGTGATGCTTGGTACGGTGAAGGTGATGCTTGGTACGGTGAAGGTGATGCTTGGTACGGTGAAGGTGATGCTCGGTACGGTGAAGGTGATGCTTGGTACGGTGAAAGTGATGCTTGGTACGGTGAAGGTGATGCTTGCTACGGTGAAGGTGATGCTTGCTACGGTGAAGGTGATGCTTGCTACGGTGAAGGTGATGCTTGGTACGGTGAAGGTGATGCTTGGTACGGTGAAGGTGATGCTTGGTACGGTGAAGGTGATGCTTGCTACGGTGAAGGTGATGCTTGCTACGGTGAAGGTGATGCTTGCTACGGTGAAGGTGATGCTTGCTACGGTGAAGGTGATGCTTGCTACGGTGAAGGTGATGCTTGCTACGGTGAAGGTGATGCTTGCTACGGTGAAGGTGATGCTTGCTACGGTGAAGGTGATGCGCGGTATGGTGAAGGTGATGATTGCTATGGTGGAGGTGATGCTTGCTATGGTGAAGGTGATGCTTGCTATGGTGGAGGTGATGCTTGCTATGGTGGAGGTGATGCTTGCTATGGTGGAGGTGATGCTTGCTATGGTGGAGGTGATGCTTGCTATGGTGAAGGTGATGCTTGGTATGGTGAAGGCGATGCTTGGTATGGTGAAGGTGATGCTTGGTATGGTGAAGGTGATGCTTGGTATGGTGAAGGTGATGCTTGGTATGGTGAAGGTGATGCTTGGTATGGTGAAGGTGATGCTTGCTACGGTGAAGGTGATGCTTGCTACGGTGAAGGTGATGCTTGCTACGGTGAAGGTGATGCTTGCTACGGTGAAGGTGATGCTTGGTACGGTGAAGGTGATGCTTGGTACGGTGAAGGTGATGCTTGGTACGGTGAAGGTGATGCTTGGTACGGTGAAGGTGATGCTTGGTACGGTGAAGGTGATGCTTGGTACGGTGAAGGTGATGCTTGGTACGGTGAAGGTGATGCTTGGTACGGTGAAGGTGATGCTTGGTACGGTGAAGGTGATGCTTGGTACGGTGAAGGTGATGCTTGGTACGGTGAAGGTGATGCTTGGTACGGTGAAGGTGATGCTTGGTACGGTGAAGGTGATGCTTGGTACGGTGAAGGTGATGCTTGGTACGGTGAAGGTGATGCTTGGTACGGTGAAGGTGATGCTTGGTACGGTGAAGGTGATGCTTGGTACGGTGAAGGTGATGCTTGGTACGGTGAAGGTGATGCTTGGTATGGTGAAGGTGATGCTTGGTATGGTGGAGGTGATGCTTGCTATGGTGGAGGTGATGCTTGCTATGGTGGAGGTGATGCTTGGTATGGTGAAGGTGATGCTTGCTATGGTGAAGGTGATGCTTGCTATGGTGAAGGTGATGCTTGCTATGGTGAAGGTGATGCTTGCTATGGTGAAGGTGATGCTTGCTATGGTGAAGGTGATGCTTGCTATGGTGAAGGTGATGCTTTGCTATGGTGGAGGTGATGCTTTGCTATGGTGGAGGTGATGCTTGCTATGGTGGAGGTGATGCTTGCTATGGTGGAGGTGATGCTTGCTATGGTGGAGGTGATGCTTGCTATGGTGAAGGTGACGCTTGCTATGGTGAAGGTGACGCTTGGTACGGTGAAGGTGATGCTTGGTACGGTGAAGGTGATGCTTGCTATGGTGAAGGTGATGCTTGCTATGGTGAAGGTGATGCTTGCTATGGTGAAGGTGATGCTTGCTATGGTGAAGGTGATGCTTGGTATGGTGAAGGTGATGCTTGGTACGGTGAAGGTGATGCTTGGTACGGTGAAGGTGATGCTTGCTATGGTGAAGGTGATGCTTGGTATGGTGAAGGTGATGCTTGGTATGCTGAAGGTGATGCTTGGTATGGTGAAGGTGATGCTTGGTATGGTGAAGGTGATGCTTGGTATGGTGAAGGTGATGCTTGGTATGGTGAAGGTGATGCTTGGTATGGTGAAGGTGATGCTTGGTATGGTGAAGGTGATGCTTGGTATGGTGAAGGTGATGCTTGCTATGGTGAAGGTGATGCTTGGTATGGTGAAGGTGATGCTTGCTATGGTGAAGGTGATGCTTGGTATGGTGAAGGTGATGCTTGGTATGGTGAAGGTGATGCTTGGTATGGTGAAGGTGATGCTTGGTATGCTGAAGGTGATGCTTGGTATGGTGAAGGTGATGCTTGCTATGGTGGAGGTGATGCTTGCTATGGTGGAGGTGATGCTTGCTATGGTGGAGGTGATGCTTGGTATGGTGGAGGTGATGCTTCCTATGGTGAAGGTGATGCTTGCTATGGTGAAGGTGATGCTTGCTATGGTGAAGGCGATGCTTGCTATGGTGAAGGCGATGCTTGCTATGGTGAAGGCGATGCTTGCTATGGTGAAGGCGATGCTTGCTATGGTGAAGGCGATGCTTGCTATGGTGAAGGCGATGCTTGCTATGGTGAAGGCGATGCTTGCTATGGTGAAGGCGATGCTTGGTATGGTGAAGGCGATGCTTGGTATGGTGAAGGTGATGCTTGCTATGGTGAAGGTGATGCTTGGTATGGTGAAGGTGATGCTTGGTATGGTGGAGGTGATGCTTGCTATGGTGGAGGTGATGCTTGCTATGGTGGAGGTGATGCTTGCTATGGTGGAGGTGATGCTTGCTATGGTGGAGGTGATGCTTGCTATGGTGGAGGTGATGCTTGCTATGGTGGAGGTGATGCTTGCTATGGTGGAGGTGATGCTTGCTATGGTCGAGGTGATGCTTGCTATGGTCGAGGTGATGCTTGCTATGGTCGAGGTGATGCTTGCTATGGTCGAGGTGATGCTTGCTATGGTCGAGGTGATGCTTGCTATGGTGAAGGTGATGCTTGCTATGGTGAAGGTGATGCTTGGTATGGTGAAGGTGATGCTTGGTACGGTGAAGGTGATGCTTGGTACGGTGAAGGTGATGCTTGGTACGGTGAAGGTGATGCTTGGTACGGTGAAGGTGATGCTTGGTACGGTGAAGGTGATACTTGGTACGGTGAAGGTGATGCTTGGTACGGTGAAGGTGATGCTTGGTACGGTGAAGGTGATGCTTGCTACGGTGAAGGTGATGCTTGCTATGGTGAAGGTGATGCTTGCTATGGTGAAGGCGATGCTTGCTATGGTGAAGGCGATGCTTGCTATGGTGAAGGCGATGCTTGCTATGGTGAAGGCGATGCTTGCTATGGTGAAGGTGATGCTTGGTATGGTGAAGGCGATGCTTGGTATGGTGAAGGCGATGTTTGGTATGGTGAAGGCGATGTTTGGTATGGTGAAGGCGATGATTGCTATGGTGAAGGCGATGCTTGCTATGGTGAAGGTGATGCTTGCTATGGTGAAGGTGATGCTTGCTATGGTGGAGGTGATGCTTGCTATGGTGGAGGTGATGCTTGCTATGGTGGAGGTGATGCTTGCTATGGTGGAGGTGATGCTTGCTATGGTGGAGGTGATGCTTGCTATGGTGGAGGTGATGCTTGCTATGGTCGAGGTGATGCTTGCTATGGTGAAGGTGATGCTTGCTATGGTGAAGGTGATGCTTGGTACGGTGAAGGTGATGCTTGGTACGGTGAAGGTGATGCTTGGTACGGTGAAGGTGATGCTTGGTACGGTGAAGGTGATGCTTGGTACGGTGAAGGTGATGCTTGCTACGGTGAAGGTGATGGTTGCTACGGTGAAGGTGATGGTTGCTACGGTGAAGGTGATGCTTGCTACGGTGAAGGTGATGCTTGCTACGGTGAAGGTGATGCTTGCTACGGTGAAGGTGATGCTTGCTACGGTGAAGGTGATGCTTGCTACGGTGAAGGTGATGCTTGCTACGGTGAAGGTGATGCTTGCTACGGTGAAGGTGATGCTTGCTACGGTGAAGGTGATGCTTGCTACGGTGAAGGTGATGCTTGCTACGGTGAAGGTGGTGCTTGCTACGGTGGAGGTGGTGCTTGCTACGGTGGAGGTGGTGCTTGCTACGGTGGAGGTGGTGCTTGCTACGGTGGAGGTGGTGCTTGCTACGGTGGAGGTGGTGCTTGCTACGGTGGAGGTGATGCTTGCTACGGTGGAGGTGATGCTTGCTACGGTGGAGGTGATGCTTGCTATGGTGAAGGTGATGCTTGGTATGGTGAAGGTGATGCTTGGTACGGTAAAGGTGATGCTTGGTACGGTGAAGGTGATGCTTGGTACGGTGGAGGTGATGCTTGGTATGGTTGAGGTGATGCTTGCTATGGTGCAGGTGATGCTTGCTATGGTGGAGGTGATGCTTGCTATGGTGGAGGTGATGCTTGCTATGGTGGAGGTGATGCTTGCTATGGTGGAGGTGATGCTTGCTATGGTGGAGGTGATGCTTGCTATGGTGAAGGCGATGCTTGCTATGGTGAAGGCGATGCTTGCTATGGTGAAGGCGATGCTTGCTATGGTGAAGGCGATGCTTGCTATGGTGAAGGCGATGCTTGGTATGGTGAAGGCGATGCTTGGTATGGTGAAGGCGATGTTTGGTATGGTGAAGGCGATGTTTGGTATGGTGAAGGCGATGATTGCTATGGTGAAGGTGATGCTTGGTACGGTGAAGGTGATGCTTGGTACGGTGAAGGTGATGCTTGGTACGGTGAAGGTGATGCTTGGTACGGTGAAGGTGATACTTGGTACGGTGAAGGTGATGCTTGGTACGGTGAAGGTGATGCTTGGTACGGTGAAGGTGATGCTTGGTACGGTGAAGGTGATGCTTGGTACGGTGAAGGTGATGCTTGGTACGGTGAAGGTGATGCTTGGTACGGTGAAGGTGATGCTTGGTACGGTGAAGGTGATGCTTGGTACGGTGAAGGTGATGCTTGGTACGGTGAAGGTGATGCTTGGTACGGTGAAGGTGATGCTTGGTACGGTGAAGGTGATGCTTGGTACGGTGAAGGTGATGCTTGGTACGGTGAAGGTGATGCTTGGTACGGTAAAGGTGATGCTTGGTACGGTGAAGGTGATGCTTGGTACGGTGAAGGTGATGCTTGGTACGGTGAAGGTGATGCTTGGTACGGTGAAGGTGATGCTTGGTACGGTGAAGGTGATGCTTGGTACGGTGAAGGTGATGCTTGGTACAGTGAAGGTGATGCTTGGTACGGTGAAGGTGATGCTTGGTACGGTGAAGGTGATGCTTGCTACGGTGAAGGTGATGCTTGCTACGGTGGAGGTGGTGCTTGCTACGGTGGAGGTGGTGCTTGCTACGGTGGAGGTGGTGCTTGCTACGGTGGAGGTGGTGCTTGCTACGGTGGAGGTGATGCTTGCTACGGTGGAGGTGATGCTTGCTACGGTGGAGGTGATGCTTGCTATGGTGAAGGTGATGCTTGGTATGGTGAAGGTGATGCTTGGTACGGTAAAGGTGATGCTTGGTACGGTGAAGGTGATGCTTGGTACGGTGGAGGTGATGCTTGGTATGGTTGAGGTGATGCTTGCTATGGTGCCGGTGATGCTTGCTATGGTGGAGGTGATGCTTGCTATGGTGGAGGTGATGCTTGCTATGGTGGAGGTGATGCTTGCTATGGTGGAGGTGATGCTTGCTATGGTGGAGGTGATGCTTGCTATGGTGGAGGTGATGCTTGCTATGGTCGAGGTGATGCTTGCTATGGTCGAGGTGATGCTTGCTATGGTCGAGGTGATGCTTGCTATGGTCGAGGTGATGCTTGCTATGGTCGAGGTGATGCTTGCTATGGTGAAGGTGATGCTTGCTATGGTGAAGGTGATGCTTGGTATGGTGAAGGTGATGCTTGGTACGGTGAAGGTGATGCTTGGTACGGTGAAGGTGATGCTTGGTACGGTGAAGGTGATGCTTGGTACGGTGAAGGTGATGCTTGGTACGGTGAAGGTGATGCTTGGTACGGTGAAGGTGATGCTTGGTACGGTGAAGGTGATGCTTGGTACGGTGAAGGTGATGCTTGGTACGGTGAAGGTGATGCTTGGTACGGTGAAGGTGATGCTTGGTACGGTGAAGGTGATGCTTGGTACGGTGAAGGTGATGCTTGGTACGGTGAAGGTGATGCTTGGTACGGTGAAGGTGATGCTTGGTACGGTGAAGGTGATGCTTGGTACGGTGAAGGTGATGCTTGGTACGGTGAAGGTGATGCTTGGTACGGTGAAGGTGATGCTTGGTACGGTGAAGGTGATGCTTGGTACGGTAAAGGTGATGCTTGGTACGGTGAAGGTGATGCTTGGTACGGTGAAGGTGATGCTTGGTACGGTGAAGGTGATGCTTGGTACGGTGAAGGTGATGCTTGGTACGGTGAAGGTGATGCTTGGTACGGTGAAGGTGATGCTTGGTACGGTGAAGGTGATGCTTGGTACGGTGAAGGTGATGCTTGGTACGGTGAAGGTGATGCTTGGTACGGTGAAGGTGATGCTTGCTACGGTGAAGGTGATGCTTGCTACGGTGAAGGTGATGCTTGGTACGGTGAAGGTGATGCTTGGTACGGTGAAGGTGATGCTTGGTACGGTGAAGGTGATGCTTGGTACGGTGAAGGTGATGCTTGCTACGGTGAAGGTGATGCTTGCTACGGTGAAGGTGATGCTTGCTACGGTGAAGGTGATGCTTGCTACGGTGAAGGTGATGCTTGCTACGGTGAAGGTGATGCTTGCTACGGTGAAGGTGATGCTTGCTACGGTGAAGGTGATGCTTGCTACGGTGAAGGTGATGCGCGGTATGGTGAAGGTGATGATTGCTATGGTGGAGGTGATGCTTGCTATGGTGAAGGTGATGCTTGCTATGGTGGAGGTGATGCTTGCTATGGTGGAGGTGATGCTTGCTATGGTGGAGGTGATGCTTGCTATGGTGAAGGTGATGCTTGGTATGGTGAAGGTGATGCTTGGTATGGTGAAGGTGATGCTTGGTATGGTGAAGGTGATGCTTGGTATGGTGAAGGTGATGCTTGGTATGGTGAAGGTGATGCTTGCTACGGTGAAGGTTATGCTTGCTACGGTGAAGGTGATGCTTGCTACGGTGAAGGTGATGCTTGGTACGGTGAAGGTGATGCTTGGTACGGTGAAGGTGATGCTTGGTACGGTGAAGGTGATGCTTGGTACGGTGAAGGTGATGCTTGGTACGGTGAAGGTGATGCTTGGTACGGTGAAGGTGATGCTTGGTACGGTGAAGGTGATGCTTGGTACGGTGAAGGTGATGCTTGGTACGGTGAAGGTGATGCTTGGTACGGTGAAGGTGATGCTTGGTACGGTGAAGGTGATGCTTGGTACGGTGAAGGTGATGCTTGGTACGGTGAAGGTGATGCTTGGTACGGTGAAGGTGATGCTTGCTATGGTGAAGGTGATGCTTGGTATGGTGGAGGTGATGCTTGGTATGGTGGAGGTGATGCTTGCTATGGTGGAGGTGATGCTTGCTATGGTGGAGGTGATGCTTGGTATGGTGAAGGTGATGCTTGCTATGGTGAAGGTGATGCTTGCTATGGTGAAGGTGATGCTTGCTATGGTGAAGGTGATGCTTGCTATGGTGAAGGTGATGCTTGCTATGGTGAAGGTGATGCTTTGCTATGGTGGAGGTGATGCTTGCTATGGTGGAGGTGATGCTTGCTATGGTGGAGGTGATGCTTGCTATGGTGGAGGTGATGCTTGCTATGGTGGAGGTGATGCTTGCTATGGTGAAGGTGATGCTTGCTATGGTGAAGGTGATGCTTGGTACGGTGAAGGTGATGCTTGGTACGGTGAAGGTGATGCTTGGTACGGTGAAGGTGATGCTTGCTATGGTGAAGGTGATGCTTGCTATGGTGAAGGTGATGCTTGCTATGGTGAAGGTGATGCTTGGTATGGTGAAGGTGATGCTTGGTACGGTGAAGGTGATGCTTGGTACGGTGAAGGTGATGCTTGCTATGGTGAAGGTGATGCTTGGTATGGTGAAGGTGATGCTTGGTATGGTGAAGGTGATGCTTGGTATGGTGAAGGTGATGCTTGGTATGGTGAAGGTGATGCTTGGTATAGTGAAGGTGATGCTTGGTATGGTGAAGGTGATGCTTGGTATGGTGAAGGTGATGCTTGGTATGGTGAAGGTGATGCTTGCTATGGTGAAGGTGATGCTTGGTATGGTGAAGGTGATGCTTGCTATGGTGAAGGTGATGCTTGGTATGGTGAAGGTGATGCTTGGTATGGTGAAGGTGATGCTTGGTATGGTGAAGGTGATGCTTGGTATGCTGAAGGTGATGCTTGGTATGGTGAAGGTGATGCTTGCTATGGTGGAGGTGATGCTTGCTATGGTGAAGGTGATGCTTGCTATGGTGGAGGTGATGCTTGGTATGGTGGAGGTGATGCTTCCTATGGTGAAGGTGATGCTTGCTATGGTGAAGGCGATGCTTGCTATGGTGAAGGCGATGCTTGCTATGGTGAAGGCGATGCTTGCTATGGTGAAGGCGATGCTTGCTATGGTGAAGGCGATGCTTGCTATGGTGAAGGCGATGCTTGCTATGGTGAAGGCGATGCTTGCTATGGTGAAGGCGATGCTTGCTATGGTGAAGGCGATGCTTGCTATGGTGAAGGCGATGCTTGGTATGGTGAAGGTGATGCTTGCTATGGTGAAGGTGATGCTTGGTATGGTGAAGGTGATGCTTGGTATGGTGGAGGTGATGCTTGGTATGGTGGAGGTGATGCTTGCTATGGTGGAGGTGATGCTTGCTATGGTGGAGGTGATGCTTGCTATGGTGGAGGTGATGCTTGCTATGGTGGAGGTGATGCTTGCTATGGTGGAGGTGATGCTTGCTATGGTGGAGGTGATGCTTGGTACGGTGAAGGTGATGCTTGGTACGGTGAAGGTGATGCTTGGTACGGTGAAGGTGATGCTTGGTACGGTGAAGGTGATGCTTGCTACGGTGAAGGTGATGCTTGCTACGGTGAAGGTGATGCTTGCTACGGTGAAGGTGATGCTTGCTACGGTGAAGGTGATGCTTGCTACGGTGAAGGTGATGCTTGCTACGGTGAAGGTGATGCTTGCTACGGTGAAGGTGATGCTTGCTACGGTGAAGGTGATGCGCGGTATGGTGAAGGTGATGATTGCTATGGTGGAGGTGATGCTTGCTATGGTGAAGGTGATGCTTGCTATGGTGGAGGTGATGCTTGCTATGGTGAAGGTGATGCTTGGTACGGTGAAGGTGATGCTTGGTACGGTGAAGGTGATGCTTGGTACGGTGAAGGTGATGCTTGGTACGGTGAAGGTGATGGTTGCTACGGTGAAGGTGATGCTTGCTACGGTGAAGGTGATGCTTGCTACGGTGAAGGTGATGCTTGCTACGGTGAAGGTGATGCTTGCTACGGTGAAGGTGATGCTTGCTACGGTGAAGGTGATGCTTGCTACGGTGAAGGTGATGCTTGCTACGGTGAAGGTGATGCTTGCTACGGTGAAGGTGATGCTTGCTACGGTGAAGGTGGTGCTTGCTACGGTGGAGGTGGTGCTTGCTACGGTGGAGGTGGTGCTTGCTACGGTGGAGGTGGTGCTTGCTACGGTGGAGGTGGTGCTTGATACGGTGGAGGTGGTGCTTGCTACGGTGGAGGTGGTGCTTGCTACGGTGGAGGTGATGCTTGCTACGGTGGAGGTGATGCTTACTATGGTGGAGGTGATGCTTGCTATGGTGGAGGTGATGCTTGGTACGGTGGAGGTGATGCTTGGTACGGTGAAGGTGATGCTTGGTACGGTGAAGGTGATGCTTGGTACGGTGAAGGTGATGCTTGGTACGGTGAAGGTGATGCTTGGTACGGTGAAGGTGATGCTTGGTACGGTGAAGGTGATGCTTGGTACGGTGAAGGTGATGCTTGGTACGGTGAAGGTGATGCTTGGTACGGTGAAGGTGATGCTTGGTACGGTGAAGGTGATGCTTGGTACGGTGAAGGTGATGCTTGGTACGGTGAAGGTGATGCTTGGTACGGTGAAGGTGATGCTTGGTACGGTGAAGGTGATGCTTGGTACGGTGAAGGTGATGCTTGGTACGGTGAAGGTGATGCTTGGTACGGTGAAGGTGATGCTCGGTACGGTGAAGGTGATGCTCGGTACGGTGAAGGTGATGCTTGGTACGGTGAAGGTGATGCTTGCTACGGTGAAGGTGATGCTTGCTACGGTGAAGGTGATGCTTGCTACGGTGAAGGTGATGCTTGGTACGGTGAAGGTGATGCTTGGTACGGTGAAGGTGATGCTTGGTACGGTGAAGGTGATGCTTGGTACGGTGAAGGTGATGCTTGCTACGGTGAAGGTGATGCTTGCTACGGTGAAGGTGATGCTTGCTACGGTGAAGGTGATGCTTGCTACGGTGAAGGTGATGCTTGCTACGGTGAAGGTGATGCTTGCTACGGTGAAGGTGATGCTTGCTACGGTGAAGGTGATGCTTGCTACGGTGAAGGTGATGCGCGGTATGGTGAAGGTGATGATTGCTATGGTGGAGGTGATGCTTGCTATGGTGAAGGTGATGCTTGCTATGGTGGAGGTGATGCTTGCTATGGTGGAGGTGATGCTTGCTATGGTGGAGGTGATGCTTGCTATGGTGGAGGTGATGCTTGCTATGGTGAAGGTGATGCTTGGTATGGTGAAGGCGATGCTTGGTATGGTGAAGGTGATGCTTGGTATGGTTGGTATGGTGAAGGCGATGCTTGGTATGGTGAAGGTGATGCTTGGTATGGTGAAGGTGATGCTTGGTATGGTGAAGGTGATGCTTGGTATGGTGAAGGTGATGCTTGCTACGGTGAAGGTGATGCTTGCTACGGTGAAGGTGATGCTTGCTACGGTGAAGGTGATGCTTGGTACGGTGAAGGTGATGCTTGGTACGGTGAAGGTGATGCTTGGTACGGTGAAGGTGATGCTTGGTACGGTGAAGGTGATGCTTGGTACGGTGAAGGTGATGCTTGGTACGGTGAAGGTGATGCTTGGTACGGTGAAGGTGATGCTTGGTACGGTGAAGGTGATGCTTGGTACGGTGAAGGTGATGCTTGGTACGGTGAAGGTGATGCTTGGTACGGTGAAGGTGATGCTTGGTACGGTGAAGGTGATGCTTGGTACGGTGAAGGTGATGCTTGGTACGGTGAAGGTGATGCTTGGTACGGTGAAGGTGATGCTTGGTACGGTGAAGGTGATGCTTGGTACGGTGAAGGTGATGCTTGGTACGGTGAAGGTGATGCTTGGTATGGTGAAGGTGATGCTTGGTATGGTGGAGGTGATGCTTGCTATGGTGGAGGTGATGCTTGCTATGGTGGAGGTGATGCTTGGTATGGTGAAGGTGATGCTTGCTATGGTGAAGGTGATGCTTGCTATGGTGAAGGTGATGCTTGCTATGGTGAAGGTGATGCTTGCTATGGTGAAGGTGATGCTTGCTATGGTGAAGGTGATGCTTGCTATGGTGAAGGTGATGCTTTGCTATGGTGGAGGTGATGCTTTGCTATGGTGGAGGTGATGCTTGCTATGGTGGAGGTGATGCTTGCTATGGTGGAGGTGATGCTTGCTATGGTGGAGGTGATGCTTGCTATGGTGAAGGTGACGCTTGCTATGGTGAAGGTGACGCTTGGTACGGTGAAGGTGATGCTTGGTACGGTGAAGGTGATGCTTGCTATGGTGAAGGTGATGCTTGCTATGGTGAAGGTGATGCTTGCTATGGTGAAGGTGATGCTTGCTATGGTGAAGGTGATGCTTGGTATGGTGAAGGTGATGCTTGGTACGGTGAAGGTGATGCTTGGTACGGTGAAGGTGATGCTTGCTATGGTGAAGGTGATGCTTGGTATGGTGAAGGTGATGCTTGGTATGGTGAAGGTGATGCTTGGTATGGTGAAGGTGATGCTTGGTATGGTGAAGGTGATGCTTGGTATAGTGAAGGTGATGCTTGGTATGGTGAAGGTGATGCTTGGTATGGTGAAGGTGATGCTTGGTATGGTGAAGGTGATGCTTGGTATGGTGAAGGTGATGCTTGCTATGGTGAAGGTGATGCTTGGTATGGTGAAGGTGATGCTTGGTATGGTGAAGGTGATGCTTGGTATGGTGAAGGTGATGCTTGGTATGGTGAAGGTGATGCTTGGTATGCTGAAGGTGATGCTTGGTATGGTGAAGGTGATGCTTGCTATGGTGGAGGTGATGCTTGCTATGGTGAAGGTGATGCTTGCTATGGTGGAGGTGATGCTTGGTATGGTGGAGGTGATGCTTCCTATGGTGAAGGTGATGCTTGCTATGGTGAAGGTGATGCTTGCTATGGTGAAGGCGATGCTTGCTATGGTGAAGGCGATGCTTGCTATGGTGAAGGCGATGCTTGCTATGGTGAAGGCGATGCTTGCTATGGTGAAGGCGATGCTTGCTATGGTGAAGGCGATGCTTGCTATGGTGAAGGCGATGCTTGCTATGGTGAAGGCGATGCTTGCTATGGTGAAGGCGATGCTTGGTATGGTGAAGGCGATGCTTGGTATGGTGAAGGTGATGCTTGCTATGGTGAAGGTGATGCTTGGTATGGTGAAGGTGATGCTTGGTATGGTGGAGGTGATGCTTGCTATGGTGGAGGTGATGCTTGCTATGGTGGAGGTGATGCTTGCTATGGTGGAGGTGATGCTTGCTATGGTGGAGGTGATGCTTGCTATGGTGGAGGTGATGCTTGCTATGGTGGAGGTGATGCTTGCTATGGTGGAGGTGATGCTTGCTATGGTGGAGGTGATGCTTGCTATGGTCGAGGTGATGCTTGCTATGGTCGAGGTGATGCTTGCTATGGTCGAGGTGATGCTTGCTATGGTCGAGGTGATGCTTGCTATGGTCGAGGTGATGCTTGCTATGGTGAAGGTGATGCTTGCTATGGTGAAGGTGATGCTTGGTATGGTGAAGGTGATGCTTGGTACGGTGAAGGTGATGCTTGGTACGGTGAAGGTGATGCTTGGTACGGTGAAGGTGATGCTTGGTACGGTGAAGGTGATGCTTGGTACGGTGAAGGTGATACTTGGTACGGTGAAGGTGATGCTTGGTACGGTGAAGGTGATGCTTGGTACGGTGAAGGTGATGCTTGCTACGGTGAAGGTGATGCTTGCTATGGTGAAGGTGATGCTTGCTATGGTGAAGGCGATGCTTGCTATGGTGAAGGCGATGCTTGCTATGGTGAAGGCGATGCTTGCTATGGTGAAGGCGATGCTTGCTATGGTGAAGGCGATGCTTGGTATGGTGAAGGCGATGCTTGGTATGGTGAAGGCGATGTTTGGTATGGTGAAGGCGATGTTTGGTATGGTGAAGGCGATGATTGCTATGGTGAAGGCGATGCTTGCTATGGTGAAGGTGATGCTTGCTATGGTGAAGGTGATGCTTGCTATGGTGGAGGTGATGCTTGCTATGGTGGAGGTGATGCTTGCTATGGTGGAGGTGATGCTTGCTATGGTGGAGGTGATGCTTGCTATGGTGGAGGTGATGCTTGCTATGGTGGAGGTGATGCTTGCTATGGTCGAGGTGATGCTTGCTATGGTGAAGGTGATGCTTGCTATGGTGAAGGTGATGCTTGGTACGGTGAAGGTGATGCTTGGTACGGTGAAGGTGATGCTTGGTACGGTGAAGGTGATGCTTGGTACGGTGAAGGTGATGCTTGGTACGGTGAAGGTGATGCTTGGTACGGTGAAGGTGATGCTTGCTACGGTGAAGGTGATGGTTGCTACGGTGAAGGTGATGCTTGCTACGGTGAAGGTGATGCTTGCTACGGTGAAGGTGATGCTTGCTACGGTGAAGGTGATGCTTGCTACGGTGAAGGTGATGCTTGCTACGGTGAAGGTGATGCTTGCTACGGTGAAGGTGATGCTTGCTACGGTGAAGGTGATGCTTGCTACGGTGAAGGTGATGCTTGCTACGGTGAAGGTGATGCTTGCTACGGTGAAGGTGGTGCTTGCTACGGTGGAGGTGGTGCTTGCTACGGTGGAGGTGGTGCTTGCTACGGTGGAGGTGGTGCTTGCTACGGTGGAGGTGGTGCTTGCTACGGTGGAGGTGGTGCTTGCTACGGTGGAGGTGATGCTTGCTACGGTGGAGGTGATGCTTGCTACGGTGGAGGTGATGCTTGCTATGGTGAAGGTGATGCTTGGTATGGTGAAGGTGATGCTTGGTACGGTAAAGGTGATGCTTGGTACGGTGAAGGTGATGCTTGGTACGGTGGAGGTGATGCTTGGTATGGTTGAGGTGATGCTTGCTATGGTGCAGGTGATGCTTGCTATGGTGGAGGTGATGCTTGCTATGGTGGAGGTGATGCTTGCTATGGTGGAGGTGATGCTTGCTATGGTGGAGGTGATGCTTGCTATGGTGGAGGTGATGCTTGCTATGGTGAAGGCGATGCTTGCTATGGTGAAGGCGATGCTTGCTATGGTGAAGGCGATGCTTGCTATGGTGAAGGCGATGCTTGCTATGGTGAAGGCGATGCTTGGTATGGTGAAGGCGATGCTTGGTATGGTGAAGGCGATGTTTGGTATGGTGAAGGCGATGTTTGGTATGGTGAAGGCGATGATTGCTATGGTGAAGGTGATGCTTGGTACGGTGAAGGTGATGCTTGGTACGGTGAAGGTGATGCTTGGTACGGTGAAGGTGATGCTTGGTACGGTGAAGGTGATACTTGGTACGGTGAAGGTGATGCTTGGTACGGTGAAGGTGATGCTTGGTACGGTGAAGGTGATGCTTGGTACGGTGAAGGTGATGCTTGGTACGGTGAAGGTGATGCTTGGTACGGTGAAGGTGATGCTTGGTACGGTGAAGGTGATGCTTGGTACGGTGAAGGTGATGCTTGGTACGGTGAAGGTGATGCTTGGTACGGTGAAGGTGATGCTTGGTACGGTGAAGGTGATGCTTGGTACGGTGAAGGTGATGCTTGGTATGGTGAAGGTGATGCTTGGTACGGTAAAGGTGATGCTTGGTACGGTGAAGGTGATGCTTGGTACGGTGAAGGTGATGCTTGGTACGGTGAAGGTGATGCTTGGTACGGTGAAGGTGATGCTTGGTACGGTGAAGGTGATGCTTGGTACGGTGAAGGTGATGCTTGGTACGGTGAAGGTGATGCTTGGTACGGTGAAGGTGATGCTTGGTACGGTGAAGGTGATGCTTGGTACGGTGAAGGTGATGCTTGCTACGGTGAAGGTGATGCTTGCTACGGTGGAGGTGGTGCTTGCTACGGTGGAGGTGGTGCTTGCTACGGTGGAGGTGGTGCTTGCTACGGTGGAGGTGGTGCTTGCTACGGTGGAGGTGGTGCTTGCTACGGTGGAGGTGATGCTTGCTACGGTGGAGGTGATGCTTGCTACGGTGGAGGTGATGCTTGCTATGGTGAAGGTGATGCTTGGTATGGTGAAGGTGATGCTTGGTACGGTAAAGGTGATGCTTGGTACGGTGAAGGTGATGCTTGGTACGGTGGAGGTGATGCTTGGTATGGTTGAGGTGATGCTTGCTATGGTGCAGGTGATGCTTGCTATGGTGGAGGTGATGCTTGCTATGGTGGAGGTGATGCTTGCTATGGTGGAGGTGATGCTTGCTATGGTGGAGGTGATGCTTGCTATGGTGGAGGTGATGCTTGCTATGGTGGAGGTGATGCTTGCTATGGTCGAGGTGATGCTTGCTATGGTCGAGGTGATGCTTGCTATGGTCGAGGTGATGCTTGCTATGGTCGAGGTGATGCTTGCTATGGTCGAGGTGATGCTTGCTATGGTGAAGGTGATGCTTGCTATGGTGAAGGTGATGCTTGGTATGGTGAAGGTGATGCTTGGTACGGTGAAGGTGATGCTTGGTACGGTGAAGGTGATGCTTGGTACGGTGAAGGTGATGCTTGGTACGGTGAAGGTGATGCTTGGTACGGTGAAGGTGATACTTGGTACGGTGAAGGTGATGCTTGGTACGGTGAAGGTGATGCTTGGTACGGTGAAGGTGATGCTTGGTACGGTGAAGGTGATGCTTGGTACGGTGAAGGTGATGCTTGGTACGGTGAAGGTGATGCTTGGTACGGTGAAGGTGATGCTTGGTACGGTGAAGGTGATGCTTGGTACGGTGAAGGTGATGCTTGGTACGGTGAAGGTGATGCTTGGTACGGTGAAGGTGATGCTTGGTACGGTGAAGGTGATGCTTGGTACGGTAAAGGTGATGCTTGGTACGGTGAAGGTGATGCTTGGTACGGTGAAGGTGATGCTTGGTACGGTGAAGGTGATGCTTGGTACGGTGAAGGTGATGCTTGGTACGGTGAAGGTGATGCTTGGTACGGTGAAGGTGATGCTTGGTACGGTGAAGGTGATGCTTGGTACGGTGAAGGTGATGCTTGGTACGGTGAAGGTGATGCTTGGTACGGTGAAGGTGATGCTTGGTACGGTGAAGGTGATGCTTGCTACGGTGAAGGTGATGCTTGCTACGGTGAAGGTGATGCTTGCTACGGTGAAGGTGATGCTTGGTACGGTGAAGGTGATGCTTGGTACGGTGAAGGTGATGCTTGGTACGGTGAAGGTGATGCTTGCTACGGTGAAGGTGATGCTTGCTACGGTGAAGGTGATGCTTGCTACGGTGAAGGTGATGCTTGCTACGGTGAAGGTGATGCTTGCTACGGTGAAGGTGATGCTTGCTACGGTGAAGGAGATGCTTGCTACGGTGAAGGTGATGCTTGCTACGGTGAAGGTGATGCGCGGTATGGTGAAGGTGATGATTGCTATGGTGGAGGTGATGCTTGCTATGGTGAAGGTGATGCTTGCTATGGTGGAGGTGATGCTTGCTATGGTGGAGGTGATGCTTGCTATGGTGGAGGTGATGCTTGCTATGGTGAAGGTGATGCTTGGTATGGTGAAGGTGATGCTTGGTATGGTGAAGGTGATGCTTGGTATGGTGAAGGTGATGCTTGGTATGGTGAAGGTGATGCTTGGTATGGTGAAGGTGATGCTTGGTATGGTGAAGGTGATGCTTGCTACGGTGAAGGTTATGCTTGCTACGGTGAAGGTGATGCTTGCTACGGTGAAGGTGATGCTTGGTACGGTGAAGGTGATGCTTGGTACGGTGAAGGTGATGCTTGGTACGGTGAAGGTGATGCTTGGTACGGTGAAGGTGATGCTTGGTACGGTGAAGGTGATGCTTGGTACGGTGAAGGTGATGCTTGGTACGGTGAAGGTGATGCTTGGTACGGTGAAGGTGATGCTTGGTACGGTGAAGGTGATGCTTGGTACGGTGAAGGTGATGCTTGGTACGGTGAAGGTGATGCTTGGTACGGTGAAGGTGATGCTTGGTACGGTGAAGGTGATGCTTGGTACGGTGAAGGTGATGCTTGGTACGGTGAAGGTGATGCTTGCTATGGTGAAGGTGATGCTTGGTATGGTGGAGGTGATGCTTGGTATGGTGGAGGTGATGCTTGCTATGGTGGAGGTGATGCTTGCTATGGTGGAGGTGATGCTTGGTATGGTGAAGGTGATGCTTGCTATGGTGAAGGTGATGCTTGCTATGGTGAAGGTGATGCTTGCTATGGTGAAGGTGATGCTTGCTATGGTGAAGGTGATGCTTGCTATGGTGAAGGTGATGCTTTGCTATGGTGGAGGTGATGCTTGCTATGGTGGAGGTGATGCTTGCTATGGTGGAGGTGATGCTTGCTATGGTGGAGGTGATGCTTGCTATGGTGGAGGTGATGCTTGCTATGGTGAAGGTGATGCTTGCTATGGTGAAGGTGATGCTTGGTACGGTGAAGGTGATGCTTGGTACGGTGAAGGTGATGCTTGGTACGGTGAAGGTGATGCTTGCTATGGTGAAGGTGATGCTTGCTATGGTGAAGGTGATGCTTGCTATGGTGAAGGTGATGCTTGGTATGGTGAAGGTGATGCTTGGTACGGTGAAGGTGATGCTTGGTACGGTGAAGGTGATGCTTGCTATGGTGAAGGTGATGCTTGGTATGGTGAAGGTGATGCTTGGTATGGTGAAGGTGATGCTTGGTATGGTGAAGGTGATGCTTGGTATGGTGAAGGTGATGCTTGGTATAGTGAAGGTGATGCTTGGTATGGTGAAGGTGATGCTTGGTATGGTGAAGGTGATGCTTGGTATGGTGAAGGTGATGCTTGCTATGGTGAAGGTGATGCTTGGTATGGTGAAGGTGATGCTTGCTATGGTGAAGGTGATGCTTGGTATGGTGAAGGTGATGCTTGGTATGGTGAAGGTGATGCTTGGTATGGTGAAGGTGATGCTTGGTATGCTGAAGGTGATGCTTGCTATGGTGAAGGTGATGCTTGCTATGGTGGAGGTGATGCTTGCTATGGTGGAGGTGATGCTTGCTATGGTGGAGGTGATGCTTCCTATGGTGAAGGTGATGCTTGCTATGGTGAAGGCGATGCTTGCTATGGTGAAGGCGATGCTTGCTATGGTGAAGGCGATGCTTGCTATGGTGAAGGCGATGCTTGCTATGGTGAAGGCGATGCTTGCTATGGTGAAGGCGATGCTTGCTATGGTGAAGGCGATGCTTGCTATGGTGAAGGCGATGCTTGGTATGGTGAAGGCGATGCTTGCTATGGTGAAGGTGATGCTTGGTATGGTGAAGGTGATGCTTGGTATGGTGGAGGTGATGCTTGGTATGGTGGAGGTGATGCTTGCTATGGTGGAGGTGATGCTTGCTATGGTGGAGGTGATGCTTGCTATGGTGGAGGTGATGCTTGCTATGGTGGAGGTGATGCTTGCTATGGTGGAGGTGATGCTTGCTATGGTGGAGGTGATGCTTGCTATGGTGGAGGTGATGCTTGCTATGGTGGAGGTGATGCTTGCTATGGTCGAGGTGATGCTTGCTATGGTCGAGGTGATGCTTGCTATGGTCGAGGTGATGCTTGCTATGGTGAAGGTGATGCTTGCTATGGTGAAGGTGATGCTTGCTATGGTGAAGGTGATGCTTGGTACGGTGAAGGTGATGCTTGGTACGGTGAAGGTGATGCTTGGTACGGTGAAGGTGATGCTTGGTACGGTGAAGGTGATGCTTGGTACGGTGAAGGTGATGCTTGGTACGGTGAAGGTGATGCTTGGTACGGTGAAGGTGATGCTTGGTACGGTGAAGGTGATGCTTGGTACGGTGAAGGTGATGCTTGGTACGGTGAATGTGATGCTTGGTACGGTGAAGGTGATGCTTGGTACGGTGAAGGTGATGCTTGCTACGGTGAAGGTGATGCTTGCTACGGTGAAGGTGATGGTTGCTACGGTGAAGGTGATGCTTGCTACGGTGAAGGTGATGCTTGCTACGGTGAAGGTGATGCTTGCTACGGTGAAGGTGATGCTTGCTACGGTGAAGGTGATGCTTGCTACGGTGAAGGTGATGCTTGCTACGGTGAAGGTGATGCTTGCTACGGTGAAGGTGATGCTTGCTACGGTGGAGGTGGTGCTTGCTACGGTGGAGGTGGTGCTTGCTACGGTGGAGGTGGTGCTTGCTACGGTGGAGGTGGTGCTTGCTACGGTGGAGGTGGTGCTTGCTACGGTGGAGGTGGTGCTTGCTACGGTGGAGGTGGTGCTTGCTACGGTGGAGGTGGTGCTTGCTACGGTGGAGGTGATGCTTGCTACGGTGGAGGTGATGCTTGCTACGGTGGAGGTGATGCTTGCTACGGTGGAGGTGATGCTTGGTACGGTGAAGGTGATGCTTGGTACGGTGAAGGTGATGCTTGGTACGGTGAAGGTGATGCTTGGTACGGTGAAGGTGATGCTTGGTACGGTGAAGGTGATGCTTGGTACGGTGAAGGTGATGCTTGGTACGGTGAAGGTGATGCTTGGTACGGTGAAGGTGATGCTTGGTACGGTGAAGGTGATGCTTGGTACGGTGAAGGTGATGCTTGGTACGGTGAAGGTGATGCTTGGTACGGTGAAGGTCATGCTTGGTACGGTGAAGGTGATGCTTGGTACGGTGAAGGTGATGCTTGGTACGGTGAAGGTGATGCTTGGTACGGTGAAGGTGATGCTTGGTACGGTGAAGGTGATGCTTGGTACGGTGAAGGTGATGCTTGGTACGGTGAAGGTGATGCTTGGTACGGTGAAGGTGATGCTTGGTACGGTGAAGGTGATGCTTGGTACGGTGAAGGTGATGCTTGGTACGGTGAAGGTGATGCTTGCTACGGTGAAGGTGATGCTTGCTACGGTGAAGGTGATGCTTGCTACGGTGAAGGTGATGCTTGGTACGGTGAAGGTGATGCTTGGTACGGTGAAGGTGATGCTTGGTACGGTGAAGGTGATGCTTGGTACGGTGAAGGTGATGCTTGCTACGGTGAAGGTGATGCTTGCTACGGTGAAGGTGATGCTTGCTACGGTGAAGGTGATGCTTGCTACGGTGAAGGTGATGCTTGCTACGGTGAAGGTGATGCTTGCTACGGTGAAGGTGATGCTTGCTACGGTGAAGGTGATGCTTGCTACGGTGAAGGTGATGCTTGCTACGGTGAAGGTGATGCGCGGTATGGTGAAGGTGATGATTGCTATGGTGGAGGTGATGCTTGCTATGGTGAAGGTGATGCTTGCTATGGTGGAGGTGATGCTTGCTATGGTGGAGGTGATGCTTGCTATGGTGGAGGTGATGCTTGCTATGGTGGAGGTGATGCTTGCTATGGTGAAGGTGATGCTTGGTATGGTGAAGGTGATGCTTGGTATGGTGAAGGTGATGCTTGGTATGGTGAAGGTGATGCTTGGTATGGTGAAGGTGATGCTTGGTATGGTGAAGGTGATGCTTGCTATGGTGAAGGTGATGCTTGCTACGGTGAAGGTGATGCTTGCTACGGTGAAGGTGATGCTTGCTATGGTGAAGGTGATGCTTGCTACGGTGAAGGTGATGCTTGGTACGGTGAAGGTGATGCTTGGTACGGTGAAGGTGATGCTTGGTACGGTGAAGGTGATGCTTGGTACGGTGAAGGTGATGCTTGGTACGGTGAAGGTGATGCTTGGTACGGTGAAGGTGATGCTTGGTACGGTGAAGGTGATGCTTGGTACGGTGAAGGTGATGCTTGGTACGGTGAAGGTGATGCTTGGTACGGTGAAGGTGATGCTTGGTACGGTGAAGGTGATGCTTGCTACGGTGAAGGTGATGCTTGCTACGGTGAAGGTGATGCTTGCTACGGTGAAGGTGATGCTTGCTACGGTGAAGGTGATGCTTGCTACGGTGAAGGTGATGCTTGCTACGGTGAAGGTGATGCGCGGTATGGTGAAGG
This sequence comes from Amblyomma mixtum, assembly GCF_055824585.1. Lineage (NCBI taxonomy): Eukaryota > Metazoa > Arthropoda > Arachnida > Ixodida > Ixodidae > Amblyomma > Amblyomma mixtum. The sequence goes on from NW_028317684.1 coordinate 707,396, forward strand.
TGATGATTGCTATGGTGAAGGCGATGCTTGCTATGGTGAAGGCGATGCTTGCTATGGTGAAGGCGATGCTTGCTATGGTGAAGGCGATGCTTGCTATGGTGAAGGCGATGCTTGGTATGGTGAAGGCGATGCTTGGTATGGTGAAGGCGATGTTTGGTATGGTGAAGGCGATGTTTGGTATGGTGAAGGCGATGATTGCTATGGTGAAGGCGATGCTTGCTATGGTGAAGGTGATGCTTGCTATGGTGGAGGTGATGCTTGCTATGGTGGAGGTGATGCTTGCTATGGTGGAGGTGATGCTTGCTATGGTGGAGGTGATGCTTGCTATGGTGGAGGTGATGCTTGCTATGGTGGAGGTGATGCTTGCTATGGTGGAGGTGATGCTTGCTATGGTCGAGGTGATGCTTGCTATGGTGAAGGTGATGCTTGCTATGGTGAAGGTGATGCTTGGTACGGTGAAGGTGATGCTTGGTACGGTGAAGGTGATGCTTGGTACGGTGAAGGTGATGCTTGGTACGGTGAAGGTGATGCTTGGTACGGTGAAGGTGATGCTTGGTACGGTGAAGGTGATGCTTGCTACGGTGAAGGTGATGCTTGCTACGGTGAAGGTGATGCTTGCTACGGTGAAGGTGATGCTTGCTACGGTGAAGGTGATGCTTGCTACGGTGAAGGTGATGCTTGCTACGGTGAAGGTGATGCTTGCTACGGTGAAGGTGATGCTTGCTACGGTGAAGGTGATGCTTGCTACGGTGAAGGTGATGCTTGCTACGGTGAAGGTGATGCTTGCTACGGTGAAGGTGGTGCTTGCTACGGTGGAGGTGGTGCTTGCTACGGTGGAGGTGGTGCTTGCTACGGTGGAGGTGGTGCTTGCTACGGTGGAGGTGGTGCTTGCTACGGTGGAGGTGGTGCTTGCTACGGTGGAGGTGATGCTTGCTACGGTGGAGGTGATGCTTGCTACGGTGGAGGTGATGCTTGCTATGGTGAAGGTGATGCTTGGTATGGTGAAGGTGATGCTTGGTACGGTAAAGGTGATGCTTGGTACGGTGGAGGTGATGCTTGGTACGGTGGAGGTGATGCTTGGTATGGTTGAGGTGATGCTTGCTATGGTGCAGGTGATGCTTGCTATGGTGGAGGTGATGCTTGCTATGGTGGAGGTGATGCTTGCTATGGTGGAGGTGATGCTTGCTATGGTGGAGGTGATGCTTGCTATGGTGGAGGTGATGCTTGCTATGGTGAAGGCGATGCTTGCTATGGTGAAGGCGATGCTTGCTATGGTGAAGGCGATGCTTGCTATGGTGAAGGCGATGCTTGCTATGGTGAAGGCGATGCTTGGTATGGTGAAGGCGATGCTTGGTATGGTGAAGGCGATGTTTGGTATGGTGAAGGCGATGTTTGGTATGGTGAAGGCGATGATTGCTATGGTGAAGGTGATGCTTGGTACGGTGAAGGTGATGCTTGGTACGGTGAAGGTGATGCTTGGTACGGTGAAGGTGATGCTTGGTACGGTGAAGGTGATGCTTGGTACGGTGAAGGTGATGCTTGGTACGGTGAAGGTGATGCTTGGTACGGTGAAGGTGATGCTTGGTACGGTGAAGGTGATGCTTGGTACGGTGAAGGTGATGCTTGGTACGGTGAAGGTGATGCTTGGTACGGTGAAGGTGATGCTTGGTACGGTGAAGGTGATGCTTGGTACGGTGAAGGTGATGCTTGGTACGGTGAAGGTGATGCTTGGTACGGTGAAGGTGATGCTTGGTACGGTGAAGGTGATGCTTGGTATGGTGAAGGTGATGCTTGGTACGGTAAAGGTGATGCTTGGTACGGTGAAGGTGATGCTTGGTACGGTGAAGGTGATGCTTGGTACGGTGAAGGTGATGCTTGGTACGGTGAAGGTGATGCTTGGTACGGTGAAGGTGATGCTTGGTACGGTGAAGGTGATGCTTGGTACGGTGAAGGTGATGCTTGGTACGGTGAAGGTGATGCTTGGTACGGTGAAGGTGATGCTTGGTACGGTGAAGGTGATGCTTGGTACGGTGAAGGTGATGCTTGCTACGGTGAAGGTGATGCTTGCTACGGTGGAGGTGGTGCTTGCTACGGTGGAGGTGGTGCTTGCTACGGTGGAGGTGGTGCTTGCTACGGTGGAGGTGGTGCTTGCTACGGTGGAGGTGGTGCTTGCTACGGTGGAGGTGATGCTTGCTACGGTGGAGGTGATGCTTGCTACGGTGGAGGTGATGCTTGCTATGGTGAAGGTGATGCTTGGTATGGTGAAGGTGATGCTTGGTACGGTAAAGGTGATGCTTGGTACGGTGAAGGTGATGCTTGGTACGGTGGAGGTGATGCTTGGTATGGTTGAGGTGATGCTTGCTATGGTGCAGGTGATGCTTGCTATGGTGGAGGTGATGCTTGCTATGGTGGAGGTGATGCTTGCTATGGTGGAGGTGATGCTTGCTATGGTGGAGGTGATGCTTGCTATGGTGGAGGTGATGCTTGCTATGGTGGAGGTGATGCTTGCTATGGTCGAGGTGATGCTTGCTATGGTCGAGGTGATGCTTGCTATGGTCGAGGCGATGCTTGCTATGGTGAAGGCGATGCTTGCTATGGTGAAGGCGATGCTTGGTATGGTGAAGGCGATGCTTGGTATGGTGAAGGCGATGTTTGGTATGGTGAAGGCGATGTTTGGTATGGTGAAGGCGATGATTGCTATGGTGAAGGTGATGCTTGGTACGGTGAAGGTGATGCTTGGTACGGTGAAGGTGATGCTTGGTACGGTGAAGGTGATGCTTGGTACGGTGAAGGTGATGCTTGGTACGGTGAAGGTGATGCTTGGTACGGTGAAGGTGATGCTTGGTACGGTGAAGGTGATGCTTGGTACGGTGAAGGTGATGCTTGGTACGGTGAAGGTGATGCTTGGTACGGTGAAGGTGATGCTTGGTACGGTGAAGGTGATGCTTGGTACGGTGAAGGTGATGCTTGGTACGGTGAAGGTGATGCTTGGTACGGTGAAGGTGATGCTTGGTACGGTGAAGGTGATGCTTGGTACGGTGAAGGTGATGCTTGGTATGGTGAAGGTGATGCTTGGTACGGTAAAGGTGATGCTTGGTACGGTGAAGGTGATGCTTGGTACGGTGAAGGTGATGCTTGGTACGGTGAAGGTGATGCTTGGTACGGTGAAGGTGATGCTTGGTACGGTGAAGGTGATGCTTGGTACGGTGAAGGTGATGCTTGGTACGGTGAAGGTGATGCTTGGTACGGTGAAGGTGATGCTTGGTACGGTGAAGGTGATGCTTGGTACGGTGAAGGTGATGCTTGGTACGGTGAAGGTGATGCTTGCTACGGTGAAGGTGATGCTTGCTACGGTGGAGGTGGTGCTTGCTACGGTGGAGGTGGTGCTTGCTACGGTGGAGGTGGTGCTTGCTACGGTGGAGGTGGTGCTTGCTACGGTGGAGGTGGTGCTTGCTACGGTGGAGGTGATGCTTGCTACGGTGGAGGTGATGCTTGCTACGGTGGAGGTGATGCTTGCTATGGTGAAGGTGATGCTTGGTATGGTGAAGGTGATGCTTGGTACGGTAAAGGTGATGCTTGGTACGGTGAAGGTGATGCTTGGTACGGTGGAGGTGATGCTTGGTATGGTTGAGGTGATGCTTGCTATGGTGCAGGTGATGCTTGCTATGGTGGAGGTGATGCTTGCTATGGTGGAGGTGATGCTTGCTATGGTGGAGGTGATGCTTGCTATGGTGGAGGTGATGCTTGCTATGGTGGAGGTGATGCTTGCTATGGTGGAGGTGATGCTTGCTATGGTCGAGGTGATGCTTGCTATGGTCGAGGTGATGCTTGCTATGGTCGAGGTGATGCTTGCTATGGTCGAGGTGATGCTTGCTATGGTCGAGGTGATGCTTGCTATGGTGAAGGTGATGCTTGCTATGGTGAAGGTGATGCTTGGTATGGTGAAGGTGATGCTTGGTACGGTGAAGGTGATGCTTGGTACGGTGAAGGTGATGCTTGGTACGGTGAAGGTGATGCTTGGTACGGTGAAGGTGATGCTTGGTACGGTGAAGGTGATGCTTGGTACGGTGAAGGTGATGCTTGGTACGGTGAAGGTGATGCTTGGTACGGTGAAGGTGATGCTTGGTACGGTGAAGGTGATGCTTGGTACGGTGAAGGTGATGCTTGGTACGGTGAAGGTGATGCTTGGTACGGTGAAGGTGATGCTTGGTACGGTGAAGGTGATGCTTGGTACGGTGAAGGTGATGCTTGGTACGGTGAAGGTGATGCTTGGTACGGTGAAGGTGATGCTTGGTACGGTGAAGGTGATGCTTGGTACGGTAAAGGTGATGCTTGGTACGGTGAAGGTGATGCTTGGTACGGTGAAGGTGATGCTTGGTACGGTGAAGGTGATGCTTGGTACGGTGAAGGTGATGCTTGGTACGGTGAAGGTGATGCTTGGTACGGTGAAGGTGATGCTTGGTACGGTGAAGGTGATGCTTGGTACGGTGAAGGTGATGCTTGGTACGGTGAAGGTGATGCTTGGTACGGTGAAGGTGATGCTTGGTACGGTGAAGGTGATGCTTGCTACGGTGAAGGTGATGCTTGCTACGGTGAAGGTGATGCTTGCTACGGTGAAGGTGATGCTTGCTACGGTGAAGGTGATGCTTGCTACGGTGAAGGTGATGCTTGGTACGGTGAAGGTGATGCTTGGTACGGTGAAGGTGATGCTTGCTACGGTGAAGGTGATGCTTGCTACGGTGAAGGTGATGCTTGCTACGGTGAAGGTGATGCTTGCTACGGTGAAGGTGATGCTTGCTACGGTGAAGGTGATGCTTGCTACGGTGAAGGTGATGCTTGCTACGGTGAAGGAGATGCTTGCTACGGTGAAGGTGATGCTTGCTACGGTGAAGGTGATGCGCGGTATGGTGAAGGTGATGATTGCTATGGTGGAGGTGATGCTTGCTATGGTGAAGGTGATGCTTGCTATGGTGGAGGTGATGCTTGCTATGGTGGAGGTGATGCTTGCTATGGTGGAGGTGATGCTTGCTATGGTGAAGGTGATGCTTGGTATGGTGAAGGTGATGCTTGGTATGGTGAAGGTGATGCTTGGTATGGTGAAGGTGATGCTTGGTATGGTGAAGGTGATGCTTGGTATGGTGAAGGTGATGCTTGGTATGGTGAAGGTGATGCTTGCTACGGTGAAGGTTATGCTTGCTACGGTGAAGGTGATGCTTGCTACGGTGAAGGTGATGCTTGGTACGGTGAAGGTGATGCTTGGTACGGTGAAGGTGATGCTTGGTACGGTGAAGGTGATGCTTGGTACGGTGAAGGTGATGCTTGGTACGGTGAAGGTGATGCTTGGTACGGTGAAGGTGATGCTTGGTACGGTGAAGGTGATGCTTGGTACGGTGAAGGTGATGCTTGGTACGGTGAAGGTGATGCTTGGTACGGTGAAGGTGATGCTTGGTACGGTGAAGGTGATGCTTGGTACGGTGAAGGTGATGCTTGGTACGGTGAAGGTGATGCTTGGTACGGTGAAGGTGATGCTTGGTACGGTGAAGGTGATGCTTGCTATGGTGAAGGTGATGCTTGGTATGGTGGAGGTGATGCTTGCTATGGTGGAGGTGATGCTTGCTATGGTGGAGGTGATGCTTGGTATGGTGAAGGTGATGCTTGCTATGGTGAAGGTGATGCTTGCTATGGTGAAGGTGATGCTTGCTATGGTGAAGGTGATGCTTGCTATGGTGAAGGTGATGCTTGCTATGGTGAAGGTGATGCTTTGCTATGGTGGAGGTGATGCTTGCTATGGTGGAGGTGATGCTTGCTATGGTGGAGGTGATGCTTGCTATGGTGGAGGTGATGCTTGCTATGGTGGAGGTGATGCTTGCTATGGTGAAGGTGATGCTTGCTATGGTGAAGGTGATGCTTGGTACGGTGAAGGTGATGCTTGGTACGGTGAAGGTGATGCTTGGTACGGTGAAGGTGATGCTTGCTATGGTGAAGGTGATGCTTGCTATGGTGAAGGTGATGCTTGCTATGGTGAAGGTGATGCTTGGTATGGTGAAGGTGATGCTTGGTACGGTGAAGGTGATGCTTGGTACGGTGAAGGTGATGCTTGCTATGGTGAAGGTGATGCTTGGTATGGTGAAGGTGATGCTTGGTATGGTGAAGGTGATGCTTGGTATGGTGAAGGTGATGCTTGGTATGGTGAAGGTGATGCTTGGTATGGTGAAGGTGATGCTTGGTATGGTGAAGGTGATGCTTGGTATGGTGAAGGTGATGCTTGGTATGGTGAAGGTGATGCTTGGTATGGTGAAGGTGATGCTTGGTATGGTGAAGGTGATGCTTGGTATGGTGAAGGTGATGCTTGGTATGGTGAAGGTGATGCTTGGTATGGTGAAGGTGATGCTTGGTATGCTGAAGGTGATGCTTGGTATGGTGAAGGTGATGCTTGCTATGGTGGAGGTGATGCTTGCTATGGTGAAGGTGATGCTTGCTATGGTGGAGGTGATGCTTGGTATGGTGGAGGTGATGCTTCCTATGGTGAAGGTGATGCTTGCTATGGTGAAGGCGATGCTTGCTATGGTCGAGGTGATGCTTGCTATGGTCGAGGTGATGCTTGCTATGGTCGAGGTGATGCTTGCTATGGTGAAGGTGATGCTTGCTATGGTGAAGGTGATGCTTGCTATGGTGAAGGTGATGCTTGGTACGGTGAAGGTGATGCTTGGTACGGTGAAGGTGATGCTTGGTACGGTGAAGGTGATGCTTGGTACGGTGAAGGTGATGCTTGGTACGGTGAAGGTGATGCTTGGTACGGTGAAGGTGATGCTTGGTACGGTGAAGGTGATACTTGGTACGGTGAAGGTGATGCTTGGTACGGTGAAGGTGATGCTTGGTACGGTGAAGGTGATGCTTGGTACGGTGAAGGTGATGCTTGGTACGGTGAAGGTGATGCTTGGTACGGTGAAGGTGATGCTTGGTACGGTGAAGGTGATGCTTGGTACGGTGAAGGTGATGCTTGCTACGGTGAAGGTGATGCTTGCTACGGTGAAGGTGATGGTTGCTACGGTGAAGGTGATGCTTGCTACGGTGAAGGTGATGCTTGCTACGGTGAAGGTGATGCTTGCTACGGTGAAGGTGATGCTTGCTACGGTGAAGGTGATGCTTGCTACGGTGAAGGTGATGCTTGCTACGGTGAAGGTGATGCTTGCTACGGTGAAGGTGATGCTTGCTACGGTGAAGGTGATGCTTGCTACGGTGGAGGTGGTGCTTGCTACGGTGGAGGTGGTGCTTGCTACGGTGGAGGTGGTGCTTGCTACGGTGGAGGTGGTGCTTGCTACGGTGGAGGTGGTGCTTGCTACGGTGGAGGTGGTGCTTGCTACGGTGGAGGTGGTGCTTGCTACGGTGGAGGTGGTGCTTGCTACGGTGGAGGTGATGCTTGCTACGGTGGAGGTGATGCTTGCTACGGTGGAGGTGATGCTTGCTACGGTGGAGGTGATGCTTGGTACGGTGAAGGTGATGCTTGGTACGGTGAAGGTGATGCTTGGTACGGTGAAGGTGATGCTTGGTACGGTGAAGGTGATGCTTGGTACGGTGAAGGTGATGCTTGGTACGGTGAAGGTGATGCTTGGTACGGTGAAGGTGATGCTTGGTACGGTGAAGGTGATGCTTGGTACGGTGAAGGTGATGCTTGGTACGGTGAAGGTGATGCTTGGTACGGTGAAGGTGATGCTTGGTACGGTGAAGGTGATGCTTGGTACGGTGAAGGTGATGCTTGGTACGGTGAAGGTGATGCTTGGTACGGTGAAGGTGATGCTTGGTACGGTGAAGGTGATGCTTGGTACGGTGAAGGTGATGCTTGGTACGGTGAAGGTGATGCTTGGTACGGTGAAGGTGATGCTTGGTACGGTGAAGGTGATGCTTGGTACGGTGAAGGTGATGCTTGGTACGGTGAAGGTGATGCTTGGTACGGTGAAGGTGATGCTTGGTATGGTGAAGGTGATGCTTGGTATGGTGAAGGTGATGCTTGCTATGGTGAAGGTGATGCTTGCTACGGTGAAGGTGATGCTTGCTACGGTGAAGGTGATGCTTGCTACGGTGAAGGTGATGCTTGCTACGGTGAAGGTGATGCTTGGTACGGTGAAGGTGATGCTTGGTACGGTGAAGGTGATGCTTGGTACGGTGAAGGTGATGCTTGGTACGGTGAAGGTGATGCTTGGTACGGTGAAGGTGATGCTTGCTACGGTGAAGGTGATGCTTGCTACGGTGAAGGTGATGCTTGCTACGGTGAAGGTGATGCTTGCTACGGTGAAGGTGATGCTTGCTACGGTGAAGGTGATGCTTGCTACGGTGAAGGTGATGCTTGCTACGGTGAAGGTGATGCGCGGTATGGTGAAGGTGATGATTGCTATGGTGGAGGTGATGCTTGCTATGGTGAAGGTGATGCTTGCTATGGTGGAGGTGATGCTTGCTATGGTGGAGGTGATGCTTGCTATGGTGGAGGTGATGCTTGCTATGGTGGAGGTGATGCTTGCTATGGTGAAGGTGATGCTTGGTATGGTGAAGGTGATGCTTGGTATGGTGAAGGTGATGCTTGGTATGGTGAAGGTGATGCTTGGTATGGTGAAGGTGATGCTTGGTATGGTGAAGGTGATGCTTGCTATGGTGAAGGTGATGCTTGCTACGGTGAAGGTGATGCTTGCTACGGTGAAGGTGATGCTTGCTACGGTGAAGGTGATGCTTGCTACGGTGAAGGTGATGCTTGGTACGGTGAAGGTGATGCTTGGTACGGTGAAGGTGATGCTTGGTACGGTGAAGGTGATGCTTGGTACGGTGAAGGTGATGCTTGGTACGGTGAAGGTGATGCTTGGTACGGTGAAGGTGATGCTTGGTACGGTGAAGGTGATGCTTGGTACGGTGAAGGTGATGCTTGGTACGGTGAAGGTGATGCTTGGTACGGTGAAGGTGATGCTTGGTACGGTGAAGGTGATGCTTGGTGCGGTGAAGGTGATGCTTGGTGCGGTGAAGGTGATGCTTGGTACGGTGAAGGTGATGCTTGGTACGGTGAAGGTGATGCTTGGTATGGTGAAGGTGATGCTTGGTATGGTGAAGGTGATGCTTGCTACGGTGAAGGTGATGCTTGCTACGGTGAAGGTGATGCTTGCTACGGTGAAGGTGATGCTTGCTACGGTGAAGGTGATGCTTGCTACGGTGAAGGTGATGCTTGCTACGGTGAAGGTGATGCTTGCTACGGTGAAGGTGATGCGCGGTATGGTGAAGGTGATGATTGCTATGGTGGAGGTGATGCTTGCTATGGTGAAGGTGATGCTTGCTATGGTGGAGGTGATGCTTGCTATGGTGGAGGTGATGCTTGCTATGGTGGAGGTGATGCTTGCTATGGTGGAGGTGATGCTTGCTATGGTGAAGGTGATGCTTGGTATGGTGAAGGTTATGCTTGGTATGGTGAAGGTGATGCTTGGTATGGTGAAGGTGATGCTTGGTATGGTGAAGGTGATGCTTGCTACGGTGAAGGTGATGCTTGCTACGGTGAAGGTGATGCTTGCTACGGTGAAGGTGATGCTTGCTACGGTGAAGGTGATGCTTGCTACGGTGAAGGTGATGCTTGCTACGGTGAAGGTGATGCTTGGTACGGTGAAGGTGATGCTTGGTACGGTGAAGGTGATGCTTGGTACGGTGAAGGTGATGCTTGGTACGGTGAAGGTGATGCTTGGTACGGTGAAGGTGATGCTTGGTACGGTGAAGGTGATGCTTGGTACGATGAAGGTGATGCTTGGTACGGTGAAGGTGATGCTTGGTACGGTGAAGGTGATGCTTGGTACGGTGAAGGTGATGCTTGGTACGGTGAAGGTGATGCTTGGTACGGTGAAGGTGATGCTTGGTACGGTGAAGGTGATGCTTGGTACGGTGAAGGTGATGCTTGGTACGGTGAAGGTGATGCTTGGTACGGTGAAGGTGATGCTTGGTACGGTGAAGGTGATGCTTGGTATGGTGAAGGTGATGCTTGCTATGGTGAAGGTGATGCTTGGTATGGTGAAGGTGATGCTTGGTATGGTGGAGGTGATGCTTGCTATGGTGGAGGTGATGCTTGCTATGGTGGAGGTGATGCTTGCTATGGTGGAGGTGATGCTTCGTATGGTGAAGGTGATGCTTGCTATGGTGAAGGTGATGCTTGCTATGGTGAAGGTGATGCTTGCTATGGTGAAGGTGATGCTTGCTATGGTGAAGGTGATGCTTGCTATGGTGGAGGTGATGCTTTGCTATGGTGGAGGTGATGCTTTGCTATGGTGGAGGTGATGCTTGCTATGGTGAAGGTGATGCTTGCTACGGTGAAGGTGGTGCTTGCTACGGTGGAGGTGGTGCTTGCTACGGTGGAGGTGGTGCTTGCTACGGTGGAGGTGGTGCTTGCTACGGTGGAGGTGGTGCTTGCTACGGTGGAGGTGGTGCTTGCTACGGTGGAGGTGGTGCTTGCTACGGTGGAGGTGATGCTTGCTACGGTGGAGGTGATGCTTGCTACGGTGGAGGTGATGCTTGCTACGGTGGAGGTGATGCTTGGTACGGTGAAGGTGATGCTTGGTACGGTGAAGGTGATGCTTGGTACGGTGAAGGTGATGCTTGGTACGGTGAAGGTGATGCTTGGTACGGTGAAGGTGATGCTTGGTACGGTGAAGGTGATGCTTGGTACGGTGAAGGTGATGCTTGGTACGGTGAAGGTGATGCTTGGTACGGTGAAGGTGATGCTTGGTACGGTGAAGGTGATGCTTGGTACGGTGAAGGTGATGCTTGGTACGGTGAAGGTGATGCTTGGTACGGTGAAGGTGATGCTTGGTACGGTGAAGGTGATGCTTGGTACGGTGAAGGTGATGCTTGGTACGGTGAAGGTGATGCTTGGTACGGTGAAGGTGATGCTTGGTACGGTGAAGGTGATGCTTGGTACGGTGAAGGTGATGCTTGGTACGGTGAAGGTGATGCTTGGTACGGTGAAGGTGATGCTTGGTACGGTGAAGGTGATGCTTGCTACGGTGAAGGTGATGCTTGCTACGGTGAAGGTGATGCTTGCTACGGTGAAGGTGATGCTTGGTACGGTGAAGGTGATGCTTGGTACGGTGAAGGTGATGCTTGGTACGGTGAAGGTGATGCTTGGTACGGTGAAGGTGATGCTTGCTACGGTGAAGGTGATGCTTGCTACGGTGAAGGTGATGCTTGCTACGGTGAAGGTGATGCTTGCTACGGTGAAGGTGATGCTTGCTACGGTGAAGGTGATGCTTGCTACGGTGAAGGTGATGCTTGCTACGGTGAAGGTGATGCTTGCTACGGTGAAGGTGATGCTTGCTACGGTGAAGGTGATGCGCGGTATGGTGAAGGTGATGATTGCTATGGTGGAGGTGATGCTTGCTATGGTGAAGGTGATGCTTGCTATGGTGGAGGTGATGCTTGCTATGGTGGAGGTGATGCTTGCTATGGTGGAGGTGATGCTTGCTATGGTGGAGGTGATGCTTGCTATGGTGAAGGTGATGCTTGGTATGGTGAAGGTGATGCTTGGTATGGTGAAGGTGATGCTTGGTATGGAGAAGGTGATGCTTGGTATGGTGAAGGTGATGCTTGGTATGGTGAAGGTGATGCTTGCTATGGTGAAGGTGATGCTTGCTACGGTGAAGGTGATGCTTGCTACGGTGAAGGTGATGCTTGCTACGGTGAAGGTGATGCTTGCTACGGTGAAGGTGATGCTTGGTACGGTGAAGGTGATGCTTGGTACGGTGAAGGTGATGCTTGGTACGGTGAAGGTGATGCTTGGTACGGTGAAGGTGATGCTTGGTACGGTGAAGGTGATGCTTGGTACGGTGAAGGTGATGCTTGGTACGGTGAAGGTGATGCTTGGTACGGTGAAGGTGATGCTTGGTACGGTGAAGGTGATGCTTGGTACGGTGAAGGTGATGCTTGGTACGGTGAAGGTGATGCTTGGTACGGTGAAGGTGATGCTTGGTACGGTGAAGGTGATGCTTGGTACGGTGAAGGTGATGCTTGGTACGGTGAAGGTGATGCTTGGTATGGTGAAGGTGATGCTTGGTATGGTGAAGGTGATGCTTGCTACGGTGAAGGTGATGCTTGCTACGGTGAAGGTGATGCTTGCTACGGTGAAGGTGATGCTTGCTACGGTGAAGGTGATGCTTGCTACGGTGAAGGTGATGCTTGCTACGGTGAAGGTGATGCTTGCTACGGTGAAGGTGATGCGCGGTATGGTGAAGGTGATGATTGCTATGGTGGAGGTGATGCTTGCTATGGTGAAGGTGATGCTTGCTATGGTGGAGGTGATGCTTGCTATGGTGGAGGTGATGCTTGCTATGGTGGAGGTGATGCTTGCTATGGTGGAGGTGATGCTTGCTATGGTGAAGGTGATGCTTGGTATGGTGAAGGTTATGCTTGGTATGGTGAAGGTGATGCTTGGTATGGTGAAGGTGATGCTTGGTATGGTGAAGGTGATGCTTGGTATGGTGAAGGTGATGCTTGCTACGGTGAAGGTGATGCTTGCTACGGTGAAGGTGATGCTTGCTACGGTGAAGGTGATGCTTGCTACGGTGAAGGTGATGCTTGCTACGGTGAAGGTGATGCTTGGTACGGTGAAGGTGATGCTTGGTACGGTGAAGGTGATGCTTGGTACGGTGAAGGTGATGCTTGGTACGGTGAAGGTGATGCTTGGTACGGTGAAGGTGATGCTTGGTACGGTGAAGGTGATGCTTGGTACGATGAAGGTGATGCTTGGTACGGTGAAGGTGATGCTTGGTACGGTGAAGGTGATGCTTGGTACGGTGAAGGTGATGCTTGGTACGGTGAAGGTGATGCTTGGTACGGTGAAGGTGATGCTTGGTACGGTGAAGGTGATGCTTGGTACGGTGAAGGTGATGCTTGGTACGGTGAAGGTGATGCTTGGTATGGTGAAGGTGATGCTTGCTATGGTGAAGGTGATGCTTGCTATGGTGAAGGTGATGCTTGGTATGGTGGAGGTGATGCTTGGTATGGTGGAGGTGATGCTTGCTATGGTGGAGGTGATGCTTGCTATGGTGGAGGTGATGCTTCGTATGGTGAAGGTGATGCTTGCTATGGTGAAGGTGATGCTTGCTATGGTGAAGGTGATGCTTGCTATGGTGAAGGTGATGCTTGCTATGGTGAAGGTGATGCTTGCTATGGTGAAGGTGATGCTTGCTATGGTGGAGGTGATGCTTTGCTATGGTGGAGGTGATGCTTTGCTATGGTGGAGGTGATGCTTTGCTATGGTGAAGGTGATGCTTGCTATGGTGAAGGTGATGCTTGCTACGGTGGAGGTGGTGCTTGCTACGGTGGAGGTGGTGCTTGCTACGGTGGAGGTGGTGCTTGCTACGGTGGAGGTGGTGCTTGCTACGGTGGAGGTGGTGCTTGCTACGGTGGAGGTGGTGCTTGCTACGGTGGAGGTGGTGCTTGCTACGGTGGAGGTGATGCTTGCTACGGTGGAGGTGATGCTTGCTACGGTGGAGGTGATGCTTGCTATGGTGGAGGTGATGCTTGGTACGGTGAAGGTGATGCTTGGTACGGTGAAGGTGATGCTTGGTACGGTGAAGGTGATGCTTGGTACGGTGAAGGTGATGCTTGGTACGGTGAAGGTGATGCTTGGTACGGTGAAGGTGATGCTTGGTACGGTGAAGGTGATGCTTGGTACGGTGAAGGTGATGCTTGGTACGGTGAAGGTGATGCTTGGTACGGTGAAGGTGATGCTTGGTACGGTGAAGGTGATGCTTGGTACGGTGAAGGTGATGCTTGGTACGGTGAAGGTGATGCTTGGTACGGTGAAGGTGATGCTTGGTACGGTGAAGGTGATGCTTGGTACGGTGAAGGTGATGCTTGGTACGGTGAAGGTGATGCTTGGTACGGTGAAGGTGATGCTTGGTACGGTGAAGGTGATGCTTGGTACGGTGAAGGTGATGCTTGGTACGGTGAAGGTGATGCTTGGTACGGTGAAGGTGATGCTTGCTACGGTGAAGGTGATGCTTGCTACGGTGAAGGTGATGCTTGCTACGGTGAAGGTGATGCTTGGTACGGTGAAGGTGATGCTTGGTACGGTGAAGGTGATGCTTGCTACGGTGAAGGTGATGCTTGCTACGGTGAAGGTGATGCTTGCTACGGTGAAGGTGATGCTTGCTACGGTGAAGGTGATGCTTGCTACGGTGAAGGTGATGCTTGCTACGGTGAAGGTGATGCTTGCTACGGTGAAGGTGATGCTTGCTACGGTGAAGGTGATGATTGCTATGGTGGAGGTGATGCTTGCTATGGTGAAGGTGATGCTTGCTATGGTGGAGGTGATGCTTGCTATGGTGGAGGTGATGCTTGCTATGGTGGAGGTGATGCTTGCTATGGTGGAGGTGATGCTTGCTATGGTGAAGGTGATGCTTGGTATGGTGAAGGTGATGCTTGGTATGGTGAAGGTGATGCTTGGTATGGTGAAGGTGATGCTTGGTATGGTGAAGGTGATGCTTGGTATGGTGAAGGTGATGCTTGCTACGGTGAAGGTGATGCTTGCTACGGTGAAGGTGATGCTTGCTACGGTGAAGGTGATGCTTGCTACGGTGAAGGTGATGCTTGCTACGGTGAAGGTGATGCTTGGTACGGTGAAGGTGATGCTTGGTACGGTGAAGGTGATGCTTGGTACGGTGAAGGTGATGCTTGGTACGGTGAAGGTGATGCTTGGTACGGTGAAGGTGATGCTTGGTTCGGTGAAGGTGATGCTTGGTACGGTGAAGGTGATGCTTGGTACGGTGAAGGTGATGCTTGGTACGGTGAAGGTGATGCTTGGTACGGTGAAGGTGATGCTTGGTACGGTGAAGGTGATGCTTGGTACGGTGAAGGTGATGCTTGGTACGGTGAAGGTGATGCTTGGTACGGTGAAGGTGATGCTTGGTACGGTGAAGGTGATGCTTGGTATGGTGAAGGTGATGCTTGGTATGGTGAAGGTGATGCTTGCTACGGTGAAGGTGATGCTTGCTACGGTGAAGGTGATGCTTGCTACGGTGAAGGTGATGCTTGCTACGGTGAAGGTGATGCTTGCTACGGTGAAGGTGATGCTTGCTACGGTGAAGGTGATGCGCGGTATGGTGAAGGTGATGATTGCTATGGTGGAGGTGATGCTTGCTATGGTGAAGGTGATGCTTGCTATGGTGGAGGTGATGCTTGCTATGGTGGAGGTGATGCTTGCTATGGTGGAGGTGATGCTTGCTATGGTGGAGGTGATGCTTGCTATGGTGAAGGTGATGCTTGGTATGGTGAAGGTTATGCTTGGTATGGTGAAGGTGATGCTTGGTATGGTGAAGGTGATGCTTGGTATGGTGAAGGTGATGCTTGGTATGGTGAAGGTGATGCTTGCTACGGTGAAGGTGATGCTTGCTACGGTGAAGGTGATGCTTGCTACGGTGAAGGTGATGCTTGCTACGGTGAAGGTGATGCTTGCTACGGTGAAGGTGATGCTTGGTACGGTGAAGGTGATGCTTGGTACGGTGAAGGTGATGCTTGGTACGGTGAAGGTGATGCTTGGTACGGTGAAGGTGATGCTTGGTACGGTGAAGGTGATGCTTGGTACGGTGAAGGTGATGCTTGGTACGATGAAGGTGATGCTTGGTACGGTGAAGGTGATGCTTGGTACGGTGAAGGTGATGCTTGGTACGGTGAAGGTGATGCTTGGTACGGTGAAGGTGATGCTTGGTACGGTGAAGGTGATGCTTGGTACGGTGAAGGTGATGCTTGGTACGGTGAAGGTGATGCTTGGTACGGTGAAGGTGATGCTTGGTATGGTGAAGGTGATGCTTGCTATGGTGAAGGTGATGCTTGCTATGGTGAAGGTGATGCTTGGTATGGTGGAGGTGATGCTTGGTATGGTGGAGGTGATGCTTGCTATGGTGGAGGTGATGCTTGCTATGGTGGAGGTGATGCTTGCTATGGTGAAGGTGATGCTTGCTATGGTGAAGGTGATGCTTGCTATGGTGAAGGTGATGCTTGCTATGGTGAAGGTGATGCTTGCTATGGTGAAGGTGATGCTTGCTATGGTGAAGGTGATGCTTGCTATGGTGGAGGTGATGCTTTGCTATGGTGGAGGTGATGCTTTGCTATGGTGGAGGTGATGCTTTGCTATGGTGAAGGTGATGCTTGCTATGGTGAAGGTGATGCTTGCTACGGTGGAGGTGGTGCTTGCTACGGTGGAGGTGGTGCTTGCTACGGTGGAGGTGGTGCTTGCTACGGTGGAGGTGGTGCTTGCTACGGTGGAGGTGGTGCTTGCTACGGTGGAGGTGGTGCTTGCTACGGTGGAGGTGGTGCTTGCTACGGTGGAGGTGATGCTTGCTACGGTGGAGGTGATGCTTGCTACGGTGGAGGTGATGCTTGCTATGGTGGAGGTGATGCTTGGTACGGTGAAGGTGATGCTTGGTACGGTGAAGGTGATGCTTGGTACGGTGAAGGTGATGCTTGGTACGGTGAAGGTGATGCTTGGTACGGTGAAGGTGATGCTTGGTACGGTGAAGGTGATGCTTGGTACGGTGAAGGTGATGCTTGGTACGGTGAAGGTGATGCTTGGTACGGTGAAGGTGATGCTTGGTACGGTGAAGGTGATGCTTGGTACGGTGAAGGTGATGCTTGGTACGGTGAAGGTGATGCTTGGTACGGTGAAGGTGATGCTTGGTACGGTGAAGGTGATGCTTGGTACGGTGAAGGTGATGCTTGGTACGGTGAAGGTGATGCTTGGTACGGTGAAGGTGATGCTTGGTACGGTGAAGGTGATGCTTGGTACGGTGAAGGTGATGCTTGGTACGGTGAAGGTGATGCTTGCTACGGTGAAGGTGATGCTTGCTACGGTGAAGGTGATGCTTGCTACGGTGAAGGTGATGCTTGCTACGGTGAAGGTGATGCTTGGTACGGTGAAGGTGATGCTTGGTACGGTGAAGGTGATGCTTGCTACGGTGAAGGTGATGCTTGCTACGGTGAAGGTGATGCTTGCTACGGTGAAGGTGATGCTTGCTACGGTGAAGGTGATGCTTGCTACGGTGAAGGTGATGCTTGCTACGGTGAAGGTGATGCTTGCTACGGTGAAGGTGATGCTTGCTACGGTGAAGGTGATGATTGCTATGGTGGAGGTGATGCTTGCTATGGTGAAGGTGATGCTTGCTATGGTGGAGGTGATGCTTGCTATGGTGGAGGTGATGCTTGCTATGGTGGAGGTGATGCTTGCTATGGTGGAGGTGATGCTTGCTATGGTGAAGGTGATGCTTGGTATGGTGAAGGTGATGCTTGGTATGGTGAAGGTGATGCTTGGTATGGTGAAGGTGATGCTTGGTATGGTGAAGGTGATGCTTGGTATGGTGAAGGTGATGCTTGCTACGGTGAAGGTGATGCTTGCTACGGTGAAGGTGATGCTTGCTACGGTGAAGGTGATGCTTGCTACGGTGAAGGTGATGCTTGGTACGGTGAAGGTGATGCTTGGTACGGTGAAGGTGATGCTTGGTACGGTGAAGGTGATGCTTGGTACGGTGAAGGTGATGCTTGGTACGGTGAAGGTGATGCTTGGTACGGTGAAGGTGATGCTTGGTTCGGTGAAGGTGATGCTTGGTACGGTGAAGGTGATGCTTGGTACGGTGAAGGTGATGCTTGGTACGGTGAAGGTGATGCTTGGTACGGTGAAGGTGATGCTTGGTACGGTGAAGGTGATGCTTGGTACGGTGAAGGTGATGCTTGGTACGGTGAAGGTGATGCTTGGTACGGTGAAGGTGATGCTTGGTATGGTGAAGGTGATGCTTGGTATGGTGAAGGTGATGCTTGCTACGGTGAAGGTGATGCTTGCTACGGTGAAGGTGATGCTTGCTACGGTGAAGGTGATGCTTGCTACGGTGAAGGTGATGCTTGCTACGGTGAAGGTGATGCTTGCTACGGTGAAGGTGATGCGCGGTATGGTGAAGGTGATGATTGCTATGGTGGAGGTGATGCTTGCTATGGTGAAGGTGATGCTTGCTATGGTGGGGGTGATGCTTGCTATGGTGGAGGTGATGCTTGCTATGGTGGAGGTGATGCTTGCTATGGTGGAGGTGATGCTTGCTATGGTGAAGGTGATGCTTGGTATGGTGAAGGTTATGCTTGGTATGGTGAAGGTGATGCTTGGTATGGTGAAGGTGATGCTTGGTATGGTGAAGGTGATGCTTGGTATGGTGAAGGTGATGCTTGCTACGGTGAAGGTGATGCTTGCTACGGTGAAGGTGATGCTTGCTACGGTGAAGGTGATGCTTGCTACGGTGAAGGTGATGCTTGCTACGGTGAAGGTGATGCTTGCTACGGTGAAGGTGATGCTTGGTACGGTGAAGGTGATGCTTGGTACGGTGAAGGTGATGCTTGGTACGGTGAAGGTGATGCTTGGTACGGTGAAGGTGATGCTTGGTACGGTGAAGGTGATGCTTGGTACGGTGAAGGTGATGCTTGGTACGGTGAAGGTGATGCTTGGTACGGTGAAGGTGATGCTTGGTACGGTGAAGGTGATGCTTGGTACGGTGAAGGTGATGCTTGGTACGGTGAAGGTGATGCTTGGTACGGTGAAGGTGATGCTTGGTACGGTGAAGGTGATGCTTGGTACGGTGAAGGTGATGCTTGGTATGGTGAAGGTGATGCTTGCTATGGTGAAGGTGATGCTTGGTATGGTGAAGGTGATGCTTGGTATGGTGGAGGTGATGCTTGCTATGGTGGAGGTGATGCTTGCTATGGTGGAGGTGATGCTTGGTATGGTGAAGGTGATGCTTGCTATGGTGAAGGTGATGCTTGCTATGGTGAAGGTGATGCTTGCTATGGTGAAGGTGATGCTTGCTATGGTGGAGGTGATGCTTTGCTATGGTGGAGGTGATGCTTTGCTATGGTGGAGGTGATGCTTGCTATGGTGGAGGTGATGCTTGCTATGGTGGAGGTGATGCTTGCTATGGTGAAGGTGACGCTTGCTATGGTGAAGGTGATGCTTGGTACGGTGAAGGTGATGCTTGGTACGGTGAAGGTGATGCTTGCTATGGTGAAGGTGATGCTTGCTATGGTGAAGGTGATGCTTGCTATGGTGAAGGTGATGCTTGGTACGGTGAAGGTGATGCTTGGTACGGTGAAGGTGATGCTTGCTATGGTGAAGGTGATGCTTGCTATGGTGACGGTGATGCTTGGTATGGTGAAGGTGATGCTTGGTATGGTGAAGGTGATGCTTGGTATGGTGAAGGTGATGCTTGGTACGGTGAAGGTGATGCTTGTTATGGTGACGGTGATGCTTGGTATGGTGAAGGTGATGCTTGGTATGGTGAAGGTGATGCTTGGTATGGTGAAGGTGATGCTTGGTATGGTGAAGGTGATGCTTGGTATGGTGAAGGTGATGCTTGGTATGGTGAAGGTGATGCTTGGTATGGTGAAGGTGATGCTTGGTATGGTGAAGGTGATGCTTGGTATGGTGAAGGTGATGCTTGCTATGGTGAAGGTGATGCTTGCTATGGTGAAGGTGATGCTTGCTATGGTGAAGGTGATGCTTGGTATGGTGAAGGTGATGCTTGGTATGGTGAAGGTGATGCTTGGTATGCTGAAGGTGATGCTTGGTATGGTGAAGGTGATGCTTGCTATGGTGGAGGTGATGCTTGCTATGGTGGAGGTGATGCTTGCTATGGTGGAGGTGATGCTTGGTATGGTGGAGGTGATGCTTCCTATGGTGAAGGTGATGCTTGCTATGGTGAAGGTGATGCTTGCTATGGTGAAGGCGATGCTTGCTATGGTGAAGGCGATGCTTGCTATGGTGAAGGCGATGCTTGCTATGGTGAAGGCGATGCTTGCTATGGTGAAGGCGATGCTTGCTATGGTGAAGGCGATGCTTGCTATGGTGAAGGCGATGCTTGCTATGGTGAAGGCGATGCTTGGTATGGTGAAGGTGATGCTTGGTATGGTGAAGGTGATGCTTGCTATGGTGAAGGTGATGCTTGGTATGGTGAAGGTGATGCTTGGTATGGTGGAGGTGATGCTTGGTATGGTGGAGGTGATGCTTGCTATGGTGGAGGTGATGCTTGCTATGGTGGAGGTGATGCTTGCTATGGTGGAGGTGATGCTTGCTATGGTGGAGGTGATGCTTGCTATGGTGGAGGTGATGCTTGCTATGGTGGAGGTGATGCTTGCTATGGTCGAGGTGATGCTTGCTATGGTCGAGGTGATGCTTGCTATGGTCGAGGTGATGCTTGCTATGGTCGAGGTGATGCTTGCTATGGTGAAGGTGATGCTTGCTATGGTGAAGGTGATGCTTGCTATGGTGAAGGTGATGCTTGGTATGGTGAAGGTGATGCTTGGTACGGTGAAGGTGATGCTTGGTACGGTGAAGGTGATGCTTGGTACGGTGAAGGTGATGCTTGGTACGGTGAAGGTGATGCTTGGTACGGTGAAGGTGATGCTTGGTACGGTGAAGGTGATACTTGGTACGGTGAAGGTGATGCTTGGTACGGTGAAGGTGATGCTTGGTACGGTGAAGGTGATGCTTGGTACGGTGAAGGTGATGCTTGGTACGGTGAAGGTGATGCTTGCTATGGTGAAGGTGATGCTTGCTATGGTGAAGGTGATGCTTGCTATGGTGAAGGCGATGCTTGCTATGGTGAAGGCGATGCTTGCTATGGTGAAGGCGATGCTTGCTATGGTGAAGGCGATGCTTGCTAAGGTGAAGGCGATGCTTGGTATGGTGAAGGCGATGCTTGGTATGGTGAAGGCGATGTTTGGTATGGTGAAGGCGATGTTTGGTATGGTGAAGGCGATGATTGCTATGGTGAAGGCGATGCTTGCTATGGTGAAGGCGATGCTTGCTATGGTGAAGGTGATGCTTGCTATGGTGAAGGTGATGCTTGCTATGGTGGAGGTGATGCTTTGCTATGGTGGAGGTGATGCTTTGCTATGGTGGAGGTGATGCTTGCTATGGTGGAGGTGATGCTTGCTATGGTGGAGGTGATGCTTGCTATGGTGGAGGTGATGCTTGCTATGGTGAAGGTGACGCTTGCTATGGTGAAGGTGATGCTTGGTACGGTGAAGGTGATGCTTGGTACGGTGAAGGTGATGCTTGCTATGGTGAAGGTGATGCTTGCTATGGTGAAGGTGATGCTTGCTATGGTGAAGGTGATGCTTGCTATGGTGAAGGTGATGCTTGGTATGGTGAAGGTGATGCTTGGTACGGTGAAGGTGATGCTTGTTATGGTGAAGGTGATGCTTGGTATGGTGAAGGTGATGCTTGGTATGGTGAAGGTGATGCTTGGTATGGTGAAGGTGATGCTTGGTATGGTGAAGGTGATGCTTGGTATGGTGAAGGTGATGCTTGGTATGGTGAAGGTGATGCTTGGTATGGTGAAGGTGATGCTTGGTATGGTGAAGGTGATGCTTGGTATGGTGAAGGTGATGCTTGCTATGGTGAAGGTGATGCTTGCTATGGTGAAGGTGATGCTTGCTATGGTGAAGGTGATGCTTGGTATGGTGAAGGTGATGCTTGGTATGGTGAAGGTGATGCTTGGTATGCTGAAGGTGATGCTTGGTATGGTGAAGGTGATGCTTGCTATGGTGGAGGTGATGCTTGCTATGGTGGAGGTGATGCTTGCTATGGTGGAGGTGATGCTTGCTATGGTGGAGGTGATGCTTGGTATGGTGGAGGTGATGCTTCCTATGGTGAAGGTGATGCTTGCTATGGTGAAGGTGATGCTTGCTATGGTGAAGGCGATGCTTGCTATGGTGAAGGCGATGCTTGCTATGGTGAAGGCGATGCTTGCTATGGTGAAGGCGATGCTTGCTATGGTGAAGGCGATGCTTGCTATGGTGAAGGCGATGCTTGCTATGGTGAAGGCGATGCTTGCTATGGTGAAGGCGATGCTTGGTATGGTGAAGGTGATGCTTGGTATGGTGAAGGTGATGCTTGCTATGGTGAAGGTGATGCTTGGTATGGTGGAGGTGATGCTTGGTATGGTGGAGGTGATGCTTGGTATGGTGGAGGTGATGCTTGCTATGGTGGAGGTGATGCTTGCTATGGTGGAGGTGATGCTTGCTATGGTGGAGGTGATGCTTGCTATGGTGGAGGTGATGCTTGCTATGGTGGAGGTGATGCTTGCTATGGTCGAGGTGATGCTTGCTATGGTCGAGGTGATGCTTGCTATGGTCGAGGTGATGCTTGCTATGGTCGAGGTGATGCTTGCTATGGTGAAGGTGATGCTTGCTATGGTGAAGGTGATGCTTGCTATGGTGAAGGTGATGCTTGGTATGGTGAAGGTGATGCTTGGTACGGTGAAGGTGATGCTTGGTACGGTGAAGGTGATGCTTGGTACGGTGAAGGTGATGCTTGGTACGGTGAAGGTGATGCTTGGTACGGTGAAGGTGATGCTTGGTACGGTGAAGGTGATACTTGGTACGGTGAAGGTGATGCTTGGTACGGTGAAGGTGATGCTTGGTACGGTGAAGGTGATGCTTGGTACGGTGAAGGTGATGCTTGGTACGGTGAAGGTGATGCTTGCTATGGTGAAGGTGATGCTTGCTATGGTGAAGGTGATGCTTGCTATGGTGAAGGCGATGCTTGCTATGGTGAAGGCGATGCTTGCTATGGTGAAGGCGATGCTTGCTATGGTGAAGGCGATGCTTGCTATGGTGAAGGCGATGCTTGGTATGGTGAAGGCGATGCTTGGTATGGTGAAGGCGATGTTTGGTATGGTGAAGGCGATGTTTGGTATGGTGAAGGCGATGATTGCTATGGTGAAGGCGATGCTTGCTATGGTGAAGGCGATGCTTGCTATGGTGAAGGTGATGCTTGCTATGGTGGAGGTGATGCTTGCTATGGTGGAGGTGATGCTTGCTATGGTGGAGGTGATGCTTGCTATGGTGAAGGTGACGCTTGCTATGGTGAAGGTGATGCTTGGTACGGTGAAGGTGATGCTTGGTACGGTGAAGGTGATGCTTGCTATGGTGAAGGTGATGCTTGCTATGGTGAAGGTGATGCTTGCTATGGTGAAGGTGATGCTTGCTATGGTGAAGGTGATGCTTGGTATGGTGAAGGTGATGCTTGGTACGGTGAAGGTGATGCTTTTTATGGTGAAGGTGATGCTTGGTATGGTGAAGGTGATGCTTGGTATGGTGAAGGTGATGCTTGGTATGGTGAAGGTGATGCTTGGTATGGTGAAGGTGATGCTTGGTATGGTGAAGGTGATGCTTGGTATGGTGAAGGTGATGCTTGGTATGGTGAAGGTGATGCTTGGTATGGTGAAGGTGATGCTTGGTATGGTGAAGGTGATGCTTGCTATAGTGAAGGTGATGCTTGCTATGGTGAAGGTGATGCTTGCTATGGTGAAGGTGATGCTTGGTATGGTGAAGGTGATGCTTGGTATGGTGAAGGTGATGGTTGGTATGGTGAAGGTGATGCTTGGTATGCTGAAGGTGATGCTTGGTATGGTGAAGGTGATGCTTGCTATGGTGGAGGTGATGCTTGCTATGGTGAAGGTGATGCTTGCTATGGTGGAGGTGATGCTTGGTATGGTGGAGGTGATGCTTCCTATGGTGAAGGTGATGCTTGCTATGGTGAAGGTGATGCTTGCTATGGTGAAGGCGATGCTTGCTATGGTGAAGGCGATGCTTGCTATGGTGAAGGCGATGCTTGCTATGGTGAAGGCGATGCTTGCTATGGTGAAGGCGATGCTTGCTATGGTGAAGGCGATGCTTGCTATGGTGAAGGCGATGCTTGCTATGGTGAAGGCGATGCTTGCTATGGTGAAGGCGATGCTTGGTATGGTGAAGGTGATGCTTGGTATGGTGAAGGTGATGCTTGGTATGGTGAAGGTGATGCTTGGTATGGTGGAGGTGATGCTTGGTATGGTGGAGGTGATGCTTGGTATGGTGGAGGTGATGCTTGCTATGGTGGAGGTGATGCTTGCTATGGTGGAGGTGATGCTTGCTATGGTGGAGGTGATGCTTGCTATGGTGGAGGTGATGCTTGCTATGGTCGAGGTGATGCTTGCTATGGTCGTGGTGATGCTTGCTATGGTCGAGGTGATGCTTGCTATGGTCGAGGTGATGCTTGCTATGGTCGAGGTGATGCTTGCTATGGTCGAGGTGATGCTTGCTATGGTCGAGGTGATGCTTGCTATGGTCGAGGTGATGCTTGCTATGGTGAAGGTGATGCTTGCTATGGTGAAGGTGATGCTTGGTATGGTGAAGGTGATGCTTGGCACGGTGAAGGTGATGCTTGGTACGGTGAAGGTGATGCTTGGTACGGTGAAGGTGATGCTTGGTACGGTGAAGGTGATGCTTGGTACGGTGAAGGTGATGCTTGGTACGGTGATGCTTGGTACGGTGAAGGTGATGCTTGGTACGGTGAAGGTGATGCTTGGTACGGTGAAGGTGATGCTTGGTACGGTGAAGGTGATGCTTGGTACGGTGAAGGTGATGCTTGCTATGGTGAAGGTGATGCTTGCTATGGTGAAGGCGATGCTTGCTATGGTGAAGGCGATGCTTGCTATGGTGAAGGCGAAGGCGATGCTTGCTATGGTGAAGGCGATGCTTGGTATGGTGAAGGCGATGCTTGGTATGGTGAAGGCGATGTTTGGTATGGTGAAGGCGATGTTTGGTATGGTGAAGGCGATGATTGCTATGGTGAAGGCGATGCTTGCTATGGTGAAGGCGATGCTTGCTATGGTGAAGGCGATGCTTGCTATGGTGGAGGTGATGCTTGCTATGGTGGAGGTGATGCTTGCTATGGTGGAGGTGATGCTTGCTATGGTGGAGGTGATGCTTGCTATGGTGGAGGTGATGCTTGCTATGGTGGAGGTGATGCTTGCTATGGTGGAGGTGATGCTTGCTATGGTGGAGGTGATGCTTGCTATGGTGAAGGTGATGCTTGCTATGGTGAAGGTGATGCTTGCTATGGTGAAGGTGATGCTTGCTATGGTGAAGGTGATGCTTGCTTTGGTGAAGGTGATGCTTGCTTTGGTGAAGGTGATGCTTGCTTTGGTGAAGGTGATGCTTGCTATGGTGGAGGTGATGCTTGCTATGGTGGAGGTGATGATTGCTATGGTGGAGGTGATGCTTGCTATGGTGGAGGTGATGCTTGCTATGGTGGAGGTGATGCTTGCTATGGTGAAGGTGATGCTTGCTATGGTGAAGGTGATGCTTGGTATGGTGAAGGTGATGCTTGGTATGGTGAAGGTGATGCTTGGTATGGTGAAGGTGATGCTTGCTATGGTGAAGGTGATGCTTGGTATGGTGAAGGTGATGCTTGGTATGGTGAAGGTGATGCTTGGCATGGTGAAGGTGATGCTTGGCATGGTGAAGGTGATGCTTGGCATGGTGAAGGTGATGCTTGGCATGGTGAAGGTGATGCTTGGCATGGTGAAGGTGATGCTTGGCATGGTGAAGGTGGTGCTTGGTATGGTGAAGGTGGTGCTTGGTATGGTGAAGGTGATGCTTGGTATGGTGAAGGTGATGCTTGGTATGGTGAAGGTGATGCTTGGTATGGTGAAGGTGATGCTTGGTATGGTGGAGGTGATGCTTGCTATGGTGGAGGTGATGCTTGCTATGGTGGAGGTGATGCTTGCTATGGTGGAGGTGATGCTTGCTATGGTGAAGGTGATGCTTGGTATGGTGAAGGTGATGCTTGGTATGGTGAAGGTGATGCTTGGTATGGTGAAGGTGATGCTTGGTATGGTGAAGGTGATGCTTGGTATGGTGAAGGTGATGCTTGGTATGGTGAAGGTGATGCTTGGTATGGTGGAGGTGATGCTTGGTATGGTGGAGGTGATGCTTGCTATGGTGGAGGTGATGCTTGCTATGGTGAAGGTGATGCTTGCTATGGTGAAGGTGATGCTTGCTATGGTGGAGGTGATGCTTGCTATGGTGAAGGTGATGCTTGCTATGGTGAAGGTGATGCTTGCTATGGTGAAGGTGATGCTTGCTATGGTGAAGGTGATGCTTGGTACGGTGAAGGTGATGCTTGCTACGGTGAAGGTGATGCTTGCTACGGTGAAGGTGATGCTTGCTACGGTGAAGGTGATGCTTGCTACGGTGAAGGTGATGCTTGCTACGGTGAAGGTGATGCTTGCTACGGTGAAGGTGATGCTTGCTACGGTGAAGGTGATGCTTGCTACGGTGAACGTGATGCTTGGTACGGTGAAGGTGATGCTTGGTACGGTGAAGGTGATGCTTGTTATGGTGAAGGTGATGCTTGGTATGGTGAAGGTGATGCTTGGTATGGTGAAGGTGATACTTGGTATGGTGAAGGTGATACTTGGTAGGGTGAAGGTGATACTTGGTACGGTGAAGGTGATACTTGGTACGGTGAAGGTGATAGTTGGTACGGTGAAGGTGATGCTTGGTACGGTGAAGGTGATGCTTGGTACGGTGAAGGTGATGCTTGGTACGGTGAAGGTGATGCTTGGTACGGTGAAGGTGATGCTTGGTACGGTGAAGGTGATGCTTGGTACGGTGAAGGTGATGCTTGGTACGGTGAAGGTGATGCTTGGTACGGTGAAGGTGATGCTTGGTACGGTGAAGGTGATGCTTGGTACGGTGAAGGTGATGCTTGGTACGGTGAAGGTGATGCTTGGTACGGTGAAGGTGATGCTTGGTACGGTGAAGGTGATGCTTGGTACGGTGAAGGTCATGCTTGGTACGGTGGAGGTGATGCTTGGTATGGTGGAGGTGATGCTTGCTATGGTGAAGGTGATGCTTGCTATGGTGAAGGTGATGGTTGGTATGGTGAAGGTGATGCTTGGTATGGTGAAGGTGATGCTTGGTATGGTGAAGGTGATGCTTGGTATGGTGAAGGTGATGCTTGGCATGGTGAAGGTGATGCTTGCTATGGTGGAGGTGATGCTTGCTATGGTGGAGGTGATGCTTGCTATGGTGGAGGTGATGCTTGCTATGGTCGAGGTGATGCTTGCTATGGTGAAGGTGATGCTTGCTATGGTGAAGGTGATGCTTGCTATGGTGAAGGTGATGCTTGCTATGGTGAAGGTGATGCTTGCTATGGTGAAGGTGATGCTTGCTTTGGTGAAGGTGATGCTTGCTATGGTGGAGGTGATGCTTGCTATGGTGGAGGTGATGCTTGCTATGGTGGAGGTGATGCTTGCTATGGTGGAGGTGATGATTGCTATGGTGG
Organism: Amblyomma mixtum; assembly: GCF_055824585.1. Lineage (NCBI taxonomy): Eukaryota > Metazoa > Arthropoda > Arachnida > Ixodida > Ixodidae > Amblyomma > Amblyomma mixtum. Next base: position 734,559 of record NW_028317684.1, read on the forward strand.
AGGTGATGCTTGCTATGGTGGAGGTGATGCTTGCTATGGTGGAGGTGATGCTTGCTATGGTGAAGGTGATGCTTGGTATGGTGAAGGTGATGCTTGCTACGGTGAAGGTGATGCTTGCTACGGTGAAGGTGATGCTTGCTACGGTGAAGGTGATGCTTGCTACGGTGAAGGTGATGCTTGCTACGGTGAAGGTGATGCTTGGTACGGTGAAGGTGATGCTTGGTACGGTGAAGGTGATGCTTGGTACGGTGAAGGTGATGCTTGGTACGGTGAAGGTGATGCTTGGTACGGTGAAGGTGATGCTTGGTACGGTGAAGGTGATGCTTGGTACGATGAAGGTGATGCTTGGTACGGTGAAGGTGATGCTTGGTACGGTGAAGGTGATGCTTGGTACGGTGAAGGTGATGCTTGGTACGGTGAAGGTGATGCTTGGTACGGTGAAGGTGATGCTTGGTACGGTGAAGGTGATGCTTGGTACGGTGAAGGTGATGCTTGGTACGGTGAAGGTGATGCTTGGTACGGTGAAGGTGATGCTTGGTACGGTGAAGGTGATGCTTGCTATGGTGAAGGTGATGCTTGCTATGGTGAAGGTGATGCTTGGTATGGTGGAGGTGATGCTTGGTATGGTGGAGGTGATGCTTGCTATGGTGGAGGTGATGCTTGCTATGGTGGAGGTGATGCTTCGTATGGTGAAGGTGATGCTTGCTATGGTGAAGGTGATGCTTGCTATGGTGAAGGTGATGCTTGCTATGGTGAAGGTGATGCTTGCTATGGTGAAGGTGATGCTTGCTATGGTGGAGGTGATGCTTTGCTATGGTGGAGGTGATGCTTTGCTATGGTGGAGGTGATGCTTTGCTATGGTGAAGGTGATGCTTGCTATGGTGAAGGTGATGCTTGCTACGGTGGAGGTGGTGCTTGCTACGGTGGAGGTGGTGCTTGCTACGGTGGAGGTGGTGCTTGCTACGGTGGAGGTGGTGCTTGCTACGGTGGAGGTGGTGCTTGCTACGGTGGAGGTGGTGCTTGCTACGGTGGAGGTGGTGCTTGCTACGGTGGAGGTGATGCTTGCTACGGTGGAGGTAATGCTTGGTACGGTGAAGGTGATGCTTGGTACGGTGAAGGTGATGCTTGGTACGGTGAAGGTGATGCTTGGTACGGTGAAGGTGATGCTTGGTACGGTGAAGGTGATGCTTGGTACGGTGAAGGTGATGCTTGGTACGGTGAAGGTGATGCTTGGTACGGTGAAGGTGATGCTTGGTACGGTGAAGGTGATGCTTGGTACGGTGAAGGTGATGCTTGGTACGGTGAAGGTGATGCTTGGTACGGTGAAGGTGATGCTTGGTACGGTGAAGGTGATGCTTGGTACGGTGAAGGTGATGCTTGGTACGGTGAAGGTGATGCTTGGTACGGTGAAGGTGATGCTTGGTACGGTGAAGGTGATGCTTGGTACGGTGAAGGTGATGCTTGGTACGGTGAAGGTGATGCTTGGTACGGTGAAGGTGATGCTTGGTACGGTGAAGGTGATGCTTGGTACGGTGAAGGTGATGCTTGGTACGGTGAAGGTGATGCTTGCTACGGTGAAGGTGATGCTTGCTACGGTGAAGGTGATGCTTGCTACGGTGAAGGTGATGCTTGGTACGGTGAAGGTGATGCTTGGTACGGTGAAGGTGATGCTTGGTACGGTGAAGGTGATGCTTGCTACGGTGAAGGTGATGCTTGCTACGGTGAAGGTGATGCTTGCTACGGTGAAGGTGATGCTTGCTACGGTGAAGGTGATGCTTGCTACGGTGAAGGTGATGCTTGCTACGGTGAAGGTGATGCTTGCTACGGTGAAGGTGATGCTTGCTACGGTGAAGGTGATGATTGCTATGGTGGAGGTGATGCTTGCTATGGTGAAGGTGATGCTTGCTATGGTGGAGGTGATGCTTGCTATGGTGGAGGTGATGCTTGCTATGGTGGAGGTGATGCTTGCTATGGTGGAGGTGATGCTTGCTATGGTGAAGGTGATGCTTGGTATGGTGAAGGTGATGCTTGGTATGGTGAAGGTGATGCTTGGTATGGTGAAGGTGATGCTTGGTATGGTGAAGGTGATGCTTGGTATGGTGAAGGTGATGCTTGCTACGGTGAAGGTGATGCTTGCTACGGTGAAGGTGATGCTTGCTACGGTGAAGGTGATGCTTGCTACGGTGAAGGTGATGCTTGCTACGGTGAAGGTGATGCTTGCTACGGTGAAGGTGATGCTTGGTACGGTGAAGGTGATGCTTGGTACGGTGAAGGTGATGCTTGGTACGGTGAAGGTGATGCTTGGTACGGTGAAGGTGATGCTTGGTACGGTGAAGGTGATGCTTGGTACGGTGAAGGTGATGCTTGGTACGGTGAAGGTGATGCTTGGTACGGTGAAGGTGATGCTTGGTACGGTGAAGGTGATGCTTGGTACGGTGAAGGTGATGCTTGGTTCGGTGAAGGTGATGCTTGGTACGGTGAAGGTGATGCTTGGTACGGTGAAGGTGATGCTTGGTACGGTGAAGGTGATGCTTGGTACGGTGAAGGTGATGCTTGGTACGGTGAAGGTGATGCTTGGTACGGTGAAGGTGATGCTTGGTACGGTGAAGGTGATGCTTGGTACGGTGAAGGTGATGCTTGGTACGGTGAAGGTGATGCTTGGTATGGTGAAGGTGATGCTTGCTACGGTGAAGGTGATGCTTGCTACGGTGAAGGTGATGCTTGCTACGGTGAAGGTGATGCTTGCTACGGTGAAGGTGATGCTTGCTACGGTGAAGGTGATGCTTGCTACGGTGAAGGTGATGCTTGCTACGGTGAAGGTGATGATTGCTATGGTGGAGGTGATGCTTGCTATGGTGAAGGTGATGCTTGCTATGGTGGGGGTGATGCTTGCTATGGTGGAGGTGATGCTTGCTATGGTGGAGGTGATGCTTGCTATGGTGGAGGTGATGCTTGCTATGGTGAAGGTGATGCTTGGTATGGTGAAGGTTATGCTTGGTATGGTGAAGGTGATGCTTGGTATGGTGAAGGTGATGCTTGGTATGGTGAAGGTGATGCTTGGTATGGTGAAGGTGATGCTTGCTACGGTGAAGGTGATGCTTGCTACGGTGAAGGTGATGCTTGCTACGGTGAAGGTGATGCTTGCTACGGTGAAGGTGATGCTTGCTACGGTGAAGGTGATGCTTGGTACGGTGAAGGTGATGCTTGGTACGGTGAAGGTGATGCTTGGTACGGTGAAGGTGATGCTTGGTACGGTGAAGGTGATGCTTGGTACGGTGAAGGTGATGCTTGGTACGGTGAAGGTGATGCTTGGTACGGTGAAGGTGATGCTTGGTACGGTGAAGGTGATGCTTGGTACGGTGAAGGTGATGCTTGGTACGGTGAAGGTGATGCTTGGTACGGTGAAGGTGATGCTTGGTACGGTGAAGGTGATGCTTGGTACGGTGAAGGTGATGCTTGGTACGGTGAAGGTGATGCTTGGTACGGTGAAGGTGATGCTTGGTATGGTGAAGGTGATGCTTGCTATGGTGAAGGTGATGCTTGGTATGGTGAAGGTGATGCTTGGTATGGTGGAGGTGATGCTTGCTATGGTGGAGGTGATGCTTGCTATGGTGGAGGTGATGCTTGCTATGGTGGAGGTGATGCTTGGTATGGTGAAGGTGATGCTTGCTATGGTGAAGGTGATGCTTGCTATGGTGAAGGTGATGCTTGCTATGGTGAAGGTGATGCTTGCTATGGTGAAGGTGATGCTTGCTATGGTGGAGGTGATGCTTTGCTATGGTGGAGGTGATGCTTTGCTATGGTGGAGGTGATGCTTGCTATGGTGGAGGTGATGCTTGCTATGGTGGAGGTGATGCTTGCTATGGTGGAGGTGATGCTTGCTATGGTGAAGGTGACGCTTGCTATGGTGAAGGTGATGCTTGGTACGGTGAAGGTGATGCTTGGTACGGTGAAGGTGATGCTTGCTATGGTGAAGGTGATGCTTGCTATGGTGAAGGTGATGCTTGCTATGGTGAAGGTGATGCTTGCTATGGTGAAGGTGATGCTTGGTATGGTGAAGGTGATGCTTGGTACGGTGAAGGTGATGCTTGTTATGGTGACGGAGAAGCTTGGTATGGTGAAGGTGATGCTTGGTATGGTGAAGGTGATGCTTGGTATGGTGAAGGTGATGCTTGGTATGGTGAAGGTGATGCTTGGTATGGTGAAGGTGATGCTTGGTATGGTGAAGGTGATGCTTGGTATGGTGAAGGTGATGCTTGGTATGGTGAAGGTGATGCTTGGTATGGTGAAGGTGATGCTTGCTATGGTGAAGGTGATGCTTGCTATGGTGAAGGTGATGCTTGCTATGGTGAAGGTGATGCTTGGTATGGTGAAGGTGATGCTTGGTATGGTGAAGGTGATGCTTGGTATGCTGAAGGTGATGCTTGGTATGGTGAAGGTGATGCTTGCTATGGTGGAGGTGATGCTTGCTATGGTGGAGGTGATGCTTGCTATGGTGGAGGTGATGCTTGCTATGGTGGAGGTGATGCTTGGTATGGTGGAGGTGATGCTTCCTATGGTGAAGGTGATGCTTGCTATGGTGAAGGTGATGCTTGCTATGGTGAAGGCGATGCTTGCTATGGTGAAGGCGATGCTTGCTATGGTGAAGGCGATGCTTGCTATGGTGAAGGCGATGCTTGCTATGGTGAAGGCGATGCTTGCTATGGTGAAGGCGATGCTTGCTATGGTGAAGGCGATGCTTGCTATGGTGAAGGCGATGCTTGCTATGGTGAAGGCGATGCTTGGTATGGTGAAGGTGATGCTTGGTATGGTGAAGGTGATGCTTGCTATGGTGAAGGTGATGCTTGGTATGGTGAAGGTGATGCTTGGTATGGTGGAGGTGATGCTTGGTATGGTGGAGGTGATGCTTGCTATGGTGGAGGTGATGCTTGCTATGGTGGAGGTGATGCTTGCTATGGTGGAGGTGATGCTTGCTATGGTGGAGGTGATGCTTGCTATGGTGGAGGTGATGCTTGCTATGGTCGAGGTGATGCTTGCTATGGTCGAGGTGATGCTTGCTATGGTCGAGGTGATGCTTGCTATGGTCGAGGTGATGCTTGCTATGGTGAAGGTGATGCTTGCTATGGTGAAGGTGATGCTTGCTATGGTGAAGGTGATGCTTGGTATGGTGAAGGTGATGCTTGGTACGGTGAAGGTGATGCTTGGTACGGTGAAGGTGATGCTTGGTACGGTGAAGGTGATGCTTGGTACGGTGAAGGTGATGCTTGGTACGGTGAAGGTGATGCTTGGTACGGTGAAGGTGATACTTGGTACGGTGAAGGTGATGCTTGGTACGGTGAAGGTGATGCTTGGTACGGTGAAGGTGATGCTTGGTACGGTGAAGGTGATGCTTGGTACGGTGAAGGTGATGCTTGCTATGGTGAAGGTGATGCTTGCTATGGTGAAGGTGATGCTTGCTATGGTGAAGGCGATGCTTGCTATGGTGAAGGCGATGCTTGCTATGGTGAAGGCGATGCTTGCTATGGTGAAGGCGATGCTTGGTATGGTGAAGGCGATGCTTGGTATGGTGAAGGCGATGTTTGGTATGGTGAAGGCGATGTTTGGTATGGTGAAGGCGATGTTTGGTATGGTGAAGGCGATGATTGCTATGGTGAAGGCGATGCTTGCTATGGTGAAGGCGATGCTTGCTATGGTGAAGGTGATGCTTGCTATGGTGAAGGTGATGCTTGCTATGGTGGAGGTGATGCTTTGCTATGGTGGAGGTGATGCTTTGCTATGGTGGAGGTGATGCTTGCTATGGTGGAGGTGATGCTTGCTATGGTGGAGGTGATGCTTGCTATGGTGGAGGTGATGCTTGCTATGGTGAAGGTGACGCTTGCTATGGTGAAGGTGATGCTTGGTACGGTGAAGGTGATGCTTGGTACGGTGAAGGTGATGCTTGCTATGGTGAAGGTGATGCTTGCTATGGTGAAGGTGATGCTTGCTATGGTGAAGGTGATGCTTGCTATGGTGAAGGTGATGCTTGGTATGGTGAAGGTGATGCTTGGTACGGTGAAGGTGATGCTTGTTATGGTGAAGGTGATGCTTGGTATGGTGAAGGTGATGCTTGGTATGGTGAAGGTGATGCTTGGTATGGTGAAGGTGATGCTTGGTATGGTGAAGGTGATGCTTGGTATGGTGAAGGTGATGCTTGCTATGGTGAAGGTGATGCTTGCTATGGTGAAGGTGATGCTTGGTATGGTGAAGGTGATGCTTGGTATGGTGAAGGTGATGCTTGGTATGCTGAAGGTGATGCTTGGTATGGTGAAGGTGATGCTTGCTATGGTGGAGGTGATGCTTGCTATGGTGGAGGTGATGCTTGCTATGGTGGAGGTGATGCTTGCTATGGTGGAGGTGATGCTTGGTATGGTGGAGGTGATGCTTCCTATGGTGAAGGTGATGCTTGCTATGGTGAAGGTGATGCTTGCTATGGTGAAGGCGATGCTTGCTATGGTGAAGGCGATGCTTGCTATGGTGAAGGCGATGCTTGCTATGGTGAAGGCGATGCTTGCTATGGTGAAGGCGATGCTTGCTATGGTGAAGGCGATGCTTGCTATGGTGAAGGCGATGCTTGCTATGGTGAAGGCGATGCTTGGTATGGTGAAGGTGATGCTTGGTATGGTGAAGGTGATGCTTGCTATGGTGAAGGTGATGCTTGGTATGGTGGAGGTGATGCTTGGTATGGTGGAGGTGATGCTTGGTATGGTGGAGGTGATGCTTGCTATGGTGGAGGTGATGCTTGCTATGGTGGAGGTGATGCTTGCTATGGTGGAGGTGATGCTTGCTATGGTGGAGGTGATGCTTGCTATGGTGGAGGTGATGCTTGCTATGGTCGAGGTGATGCTTGCTATGGTCGAGGTGATGCTTGCTATGGTCGAGGTGATGCTTGCTATGGTCGAGGTGATGCTTGCTATGGTGAAGGTGATGCTTGCTATGGTGAAGGTGATGCTTGCTATGGTGAAGGTGATGCTTGGTATGGTGAAGGTGATGCTTGGTATGGTGAAGGTGATGCTTGGTACGGTGAAGGTGATGCTTGGTACGGTGAAGGTGATGCTTGGTACGGTGAAGGTGATGCTTGGTACGGTGAAGGTGATGCTTGGTACGGTGAAGGTGATGCTTGGTACGGTGAAGGTGATGCTTGGTACGGTGAAGGTGATGCTTGGTACGGTGAAGGTGATGCTTGGTACGGTGAAGGTGATACTTGGTACGGTGAAGGCGATGCTTGCTATGGTGAAGGTGATGCTTGCTATGGTGAAGGTGATGCTTGCTATGGTGAAGGCGATGCTTGCTATGGTGAAGGCGATGCTTGGTATGGTGAAGGCGATGCTTGGTATGGTGAAGGCGATGTTTGGTATGGTGAAGGCGATGTTTGGTATGGTGAAGGCGATGATTGCTATGGTGAAGGCGATGCTTGCTATGGTGAAGGCGATGCTTGCTATGGTGAAGGTGATGCTTGCTATGGTGGAGGTGATGCTTGCTATGGTGGAGGTGATGCTTGCTATGGTGGAGGTGATGCTTGCTATGGTGGAGGTGATGCTTGCTATGGTGAAGGTGACGCTTGCTATGGTGAAGGTGATGCTTGGTACGGTGAAGGTGATGCTTGGTACGGTGAAGGTGATGCTTGCTATGGTGAAGGTGATGCTTGCTATGGTGAAGGTGATGCTTGCTATGGTGAAGGTGATGCTTGCTATGGTGAAGGTGATGCTTGGTATGGTGAAGGTGATGCTTGGTACGGTGAAGGTGATGCTTGGTATGGTGAAGGTGATGCTTGGTATGGTGAAGGTGATGCTTGGTATGGTGAAGGTGATGCTTGGTATGGTGAAGGTGATGCTTGGTATGGTGAAGGTGATGCTTGGTATGGTGAAGGTGATGCTTGGTATGGTGAAGGTGATGCTTGGTATGGTGAAGGTGATGCTTGGTATGGTGAAGGTGATGCTTGCTATGGTGAAGGTGATGCTTGCTATGGTGAAGGTGATGCTTGCTATGGTGAAGGTGATGCTTGGTATGGTGAAGGTGATGCTTGGTATGGTGAAGGTGATGCTTGGTATGGTGAAGGTGATGCTTGGTATGGTGAAGGTGATGCTTGGTATGCTGAAGGTGATGCTTGGTATGGTGAAGGTGATGCTTGCTATGGTGGAGGTGATGCTTGCTATGGTGAAGGTGATGCTTGCTATGGTGGAGGTGATGCTTGGTATGGTGGAGGTGATGCTTCCTATGGTGAAGGTGATGCTTGCTATGGTGAAGGTGATGCTTGCTATGGTGAAGGCGATGCTTGCTATGGTGAAGGCGATGCTTGCTATGGTGAAGGCGATGCTTGCTATGGTGAAGGCGATGCTTGCTATGGTGAAGGCGATGCTTGCTATGGTGAAGGCGATGCTTGCTATGGTGAAGGCGATGCTTGCTATGGTGAAGGCGATGCTTGCTATGGTGAAGGCGATGCTTGGTATGGTGAAGGTGATGCTTGGTATGGTGAAGGTGATGCTTGGTATGGTGAAGGTGATGCTTGGTATGGTGGAGGTGATGCTTGGTATGGTGGAGGTGATGCTTGCTATGGTGGAGGTGATGCTTGCTATGGTGGAGGTGATGCTTGCTATGGTGGAGGTGATGCTTGCTATGGTCGAGGTGATGCTTGCTATGGTCGAGGTGATGCTTGCTATGGTCGAGGTGATGCTTGCTATGGTCGAGGTGATGCTTGCTATGGTCGAGGTGATGCTTGCTATGGTCGAGGTGATGCTTGCTATGGTGAAGGTGATGCTTGCTATGGTGAAGGTGATGCTTGGTATGGTGAAGGTGATGCTTGGTACGGTGAAGGTGATGCTTGGCACGGTGAAGGTGATGCTTGGTACGGTGAAGGTGATGCTTGGTACGGTGAAGGTGATGCTTGGTACGGTGAAGGTGATGCTTGGTACGGTGAAGGTGATGCTTGGTACGGTGAAGGTGATGCTTGGTACGGTGAAGGTGATGCTTGGTACGGTGAAGGTGATGCTTGGTACGGTGAAGGTGATGCTTGGTACGGTGAAGGTGATGCTTGCTACGGTGAAGGTGATGCTTGCTACGGTGAAGGTGATGCTTGCTACGGTGAAGGTGATGCTTGCTACGGTGAAGGTGATGCTTGGTACGGTGAAGGTGATGCTTGGTACGGTGAAGGTGATGCTTGGTACGGTGAAGGTGATGCTTGGTACGGTGAAGGTGATGCTTGGTACGGTGAAGGTGATGCTTGGTACGGTGAAGGTGATGCTTGGTACGATGAAGGTGATGCTTGGTACGGTGAAGGTGATGCTTGGTACGGTGAAGGTGATGCTTGGTACGGTGAAGGTGATGCTTGGTACGGTGAAGGTGATGCTTGGTACGGTGAAGGTGATGCTTGGTACGGTGAAGGTGATGCTTGGTACGGTGAAGGTGATGCTTGGTACGGTGAAGGTGATGCTTGGTATGGTGAAGGTGATGCTTGCTATGGTGAAGGTGATGCTTGCTATGGTGAAGGTGATGCTTGGTATGGTGGAGGTGATGCTTGGTATGGTGGAGGTGATGCTTGCTATGGTGGAGGTGATGCTTGCTATGGTGGAGGTGATGCTTCGTATGGTGAAGGTGATGCTTGCTATGGTGAAGGTGATGCTTGCTATGGTGAAGGTGATGCTTGCTATGGTGAAGGTGATGCTTGCTATGGTGAAGGTGATGCTTGCTATGGTGAAGGTGATGCTTGCTATGGTGGAGGTGATGCTTTGCTATGGTGGAGGTGATGCTTTGCTATGGTGGAGGTGATGCTTTGCTATGGTGAAGGTGATGCTTGCTATGGTGAAGGTGATGCTTGCTACGGTGGAGGTGGTGCTTGCTACGGTGGAGGTGGTGCTTGCTACGGTGGAGGTGGTGCTTGCTACGGTGGAGGTGGTGCTTGCTACGGTGGAGGTGGTGCTTGCTACGGTGGAGGTGGTGCTTGCTACGGTGGAGGTGGTGCTTGCTACGGTGGAGGTGATGCTTGCTACGGTGGAGGTGATGCTTGCTACGGTGGAGGTGATGCTTGCTACGGTGGAGGTGATGCTTGGTACGGTGAAGGTGATGCTTGGTACGGTGAAGGTGATGCTTGGTACGGTGAAGGTGATGCTTGGTACGGTGAAGGTGATGCTTGGTACGGTGAAGGTGATGCTTGGTACGGTGAAGGTGATGCTTGGTACGGTGAAGGTGATGCTTGGTACGGTGAAGGTGATGCTTGGTACGGTGAAGGTGATGCTTGGTACGGTGAAGGTGATGCTTGGTACGGTGAAGGTGATGCTTGGTACGGTGAAGGTGATGCTTGGTACGGTGAAGGTGATGCTTGGTACGGTGAAGGTGATGCTTGGTACGGTGAAGGTGATGCTTGGTACGGTGAAGGTGATGCTTGGTACGGTGAAGGTGATGCTTGGTACGGTGAAGGTGATGCTTGGTACGGTGAAGGTGATGCTTGGTACGGTGAAGGTGATGCTTGGTACGGTGAAGGTGATGCTTGCTACGGTGAAGGTGATGCTTGCTACGGTGAAGGTGATGCTTGCTACGGTGAAGGTGATGCTTGCTACGGTGAAGGTGATGCTTGGTACGGTGAAGGTGATGCTTGGTACGGTGAAGGTGATGCTTGGTACGGTGAAGGTGATGCTTGCTACGGTGAAGGTGATGCTTGCTACGGTGAAGGTGATGCTTGCTACGGTGAAGGTGATGCTTGCTACGGTGAAGGTGATGCTTGCTACGGTGAAGGTGATGCTTGCTACGGTGAAGGTGATGCTTGCTACGGTGAAGGTGATGCTTGCTACGGTGAAGGTGATGCTTGCTATGGTGAAGGTGATGATTGCTATGGTGGAGGTGATGCTTGCTATGGTGAAGGTGATGCTTGCTATGGTGGAGGTGATGCTTGCTATGGTGGAGGTGATGCTTGCTATGGTGGAGGTGATGCTTGCTATGGTGGAGGTGATGCTTGCTATGGTGAAGGTGATGCTTGGTATGGTGAAGGTGATGCTTGGTATGGTGAAGGTGATGCTTGGTATGGTGAAGGTGATGCTTGGTATGGTGAAGGTGATGCTTGGTATGGTGAAGGTGATGCTTGCTACGGTGAAGGTGATGCTTGCTACGGTGAAGGTGATGCTTGCTACGGTGAAGGTGATGCTTGCTACGGTGAAGGTGATGCTTGCTACGGTGAAGGTGATGCTTGGTACGGTGAAGGTGATGCTTGGTACGGTGAAGGTGATGCTTGGTACGGTGAAGGTGATGCTTGGTACGGTGAAGGTGATGCTTGGTACGGTGAAGGTGATGCTTGGTACGGTGAAGGTGATGCTTGGTACGGTGAAGGTGATGCTTGGTACGGTGAAGGTGATGCTTGGTACGGTGAAGGTGATGCTTGGTACGGTGAAGGTGATGCTTGGTACGGTGAAGGTGATGCTTGGTTCGGTGAAGGTGATGCTTGGTACGGTGAAGGTGATGCTTGGTACGGTGAAGGTGATGCTTGGTACGGTGAAGGTGATGCTTGGTACGGTGAAGGTGATGCTTGGTACGGTGAAGGTGATGCTTGGTACGGTGAAGGTGATGCTTGGTACGGTGAAGGTGATGCTTGGTACGGTGAAGGTGATGCTTGGTACGGTGAAGGTGATGCTTGGTATGGTGAAGGTGATGCTTGGTATGGTGAAGGTGATGCTTGCTACGGTGAAGGTGATGCTTGCTACGGTGAAGGTGATGCTTGCTACGGTGAAGGTGATGCTTGGTACGGTGAAGGTGATGCTTGCTACGGTGAAGGTGATGCTTGCTACGGTGAAGGTGATGCTTGCTACGGTGAAGGTGATGCTTGCTACGGTGGAGGTGATGCTTGCTATGGTGAAGGTGATGCTTGCTATGGTGGGGGTGATGCTTGCTATGGTGGAGGTGATGCTTGCTATGGTGGAGGTGATGCTTGCTATGGTGGAGGTGATGCTTGCTATGGTGAAGGTGATGCTTGGTATGGTGAAGGTTATGCTTGGTATGGTGAAGGTGATGCTTGGTATGGTGAAGGTGATGCTTGGTATGGTGAAGGTGATGCTTGGTATGGTGAAGGTGATGCTTGCTACGGTGAAGGTGATGCTTGCTACGGTGAAGGTGATGCTTGCTACGGTGAAGGTGATGCTTGCTACGGTGAAGGTGATGCTTGGTACGGTGAAGGTGATGCTTGGTACGGTGAAGGTGATGCTTGGTACGGTGAAGGTGATGCTTGGTACGGTGAAGGTGATGCTTGGTACGGTGAAGGTGATGCTTGGTACGGTGAAGGTGATGCTTGGTACGGTGAAGGTGATGCTTGGTACGGTGAAGGTGATGCTTGGTACGGTGAAGGTGATGCTTGGTACGGTGAAGGTGATGCTTGGTACGGTGAAGGTGATGCTTGGTACGGTGAAGGTGATGCTTGGTACGGTGAAGGTGATGCTTGGTACGGTGAAGGTGATGCTTGGTACGGTGAAGGTGATGCTTGGTACGGTGAAGGTGATGCTTGGTACGGTGAAGGTGATGCTTGCTATGGTGAAGGTGATGCTTGGTATGGTGAAGGTGATGCTTGGTATGGTGGAGGTGATGCTTGCTATGGTGGAGGTGATGCTTGCTATGGTGGAGGTGATGCTTGCTATGGTGGAGGTGATGCTTGCTATGGTGGAGGTGATGCTTGGTATGGTGAAGGTGATGCTTGCTATGGTGAAGGTGATGCTTGCTATGGTGAAGGTGATGCTTGCTATGGTGAAGGTGATGCTTGCTATGGTGAAGGTGATGCTTGCTATGGTGGAGGTGATGCTTTGCTATGGTGGAGGTGATGCTTTGCTATGGTGGAGGTGATGCTTGCTATGGTGGAGGTGATGCTTGCTATGGTGGAGGTGATGCTTGCTATGGTGGAGGTGATGCTTGCTATGGTGAAGGTGACGCTTGCTATGGTGAAGGTGATGCTTGGTACGGTGAAGGTGATGCTTGGTACGGTGAAGGTGATGCTTGCTATGGTGAAGGTGATGCTTGCTATGGTGAAGGTGATGCTTGCTATGGTGAAGGTGATGCTTGCTATGGTGAAGGTGATGCTTGGTATGGTGAAGGTGATGCTTGGTACGGTGAAGGTGATGCTTGTTATGGTGACGGTGATGCTTGGTATGGTGAAGGTGATGCTTGGTATGGTGAAGGTGATGCTTGGTATGGTGAAGGTGATGCTTGGTATGGTGAAGGTGATGCTTGGTATGGTGAAGGTGATGCTTGGTATGGTGAAGGTGATGCTTGGTATGGTGAAGGTGATGCTTGGTATGGTGAAGGTGATGCTTGGTATGGTGAAGGTGATGCTTGCTATGGTGAAGGTGATGCTTGCTATGGTGAAGGTGATGCTTGCTATGGTGAAGGTGATGCTTGGTATGGTGAAGGTGATGCTTGGTATGGTGAAGGTGATGCTTGGTATGCTGAAGGTGATGCTTGGTATGGTGAAGGTGATGCTTGCTATGGTGGAGGTGATGCTTGCTATGGTGGAGGTGATGCTTGCTATGGTGGAGGTGATGCTTGCTATGGTGGAGGTGATGCTTGGTATGGTGGAGGTGATGCTTCCTATGGTGAAGGTGATGCTTGCTATGGTGAAGGTGATGCTTGCTATGGTGAAGGCGATGCTTGCTATGGTGAAGGCGATGCTTGCTATGGTGAAGGCGATGCTTGCTATGGTGAAGGCGATGCTTGCTATGGTGAAGGCGATGCTTGCTATGGTGAAGGCGATGCTTGCTATGGTGAAGGCGATGCTTGGTATGGTGAAGGTGATGCTTGGTATGGTGAAGGTGATGCTTGCTATGGTGAAGGTGATGCTTGGTATGGTGAAGGTGATGCTTGGTATGGTGGAGGTGATGCTTGGTATGGTGGAGGTGATGCTTGCTATGGTGGAGGTGATGCTTGCTATGGTGGAGGTGATGCTTGCTATGGTGGAGGTGATGCTTGCTATGGTGGAGGTGATGCTTGCTATGGTGGAGGTGATGCTTGCTATGGTGGAGGTGATGCTTGCTATGGTCGAGGTGATGCTTGCTATGGTCGAGGTGATGCTTGCTATGGTCGAGGTGATGCTTGCTATGGTGAAGGTGATGCTTGCTATGGTGAAGGTGATGCTTGCTATGGTGAAGGTGATGCTTGGTATGGTGAAGGTGATGCTTGGTACGGTGAAGGTGATGCTTGGTACGGTGAAGGTGATGCTTGGTACGGTGAAGGTGATGCTTGGTACGGTGAAGGTGATGCTTGGTACGGTGAAGGTGATGCTTGGTACGGTGAAGGTGATACTTGGTACGGTGAAGGTGATGCTTGGTACGGTGAAGGTGATGCTTGGTACGGTGAAGGTGATGCTTGGTACGGTGAAGGTGATGCTTGGTACGGTGAAGGTGATGCTTGCTATGGTGAAGGTGATGCTTGCTATGGTGAAGGTGATGCTTGCTATGGTGAAGGCGATGCTTGCTATGGTGAAGGCGATGCTTGCTATGGTGAAGGCGATGCTTGCTATGGTGAAGGCGATGCTTGCTATGGTGAAGGCGATGCTTGGTATGGTGAAGGCGATGCTTGGTATGGTGAAGGCGATGTTTGGTATGGTGAAGGCGATGTTTGGTATGGTGAAGGCGATGATTGCTATGGTGAAGGCGATGCTTGCTATGGTGAAGGCGATGCTTGCTATGGTGAAGGTGATGCTTGCTATGGTGAAGGTGATGCTTGCTATGGTGGAGGTGATGCTTTGCTATGGTGGAGGTGATGCTTTGCTATGGTGGAGGTGATGCTTGCTATGGTGGAGGTGATGCTTGCTATGGTGGAGGTGATGCTTGCTATGGTGGAGGTGATGCTTGCTATGGTGAAGGTGACGCTTGCTATGGTGAAGGTGATGCTTGGTACGGTGAAGGTGATGCTTGGTACGGTGAAGGTGATGCTTGCTATGGTGAAGGTGATGCTTGCTATGGTGAAGGTGATGCTTGCTATGGTGAAGGTGATGCTTGCTATGGTGAAGGTGATGCTTGGTATGGTGAAGGTGATGCTTGGTACGGTGAAGGTGATGCTTGTTATGGTGAAGGTGATGCTTGGTATGGTGAAGGTGATGCTTGGTATGGTGAAGGTGATGCTTGGTATGGTGAAGGTGATGCTTGGTATGGTGAAGGTGATGCTTGGTATGGTGAAGGTGATGCTTGGTATGGTGAAGGTGATGCTTGGTATGGTGAAGGTGATGCTTGGTATGGTGAAGGTGATGCTTGCTATGGTGAAGGTGATGCTTGCTATGGTGAAGGTGATGCTTGCTATGGTGAAGGTGATGCTTGGTATGGTGAAGGTGATGCTTGGTATGGTGAAGGTGATGCTTGGTATGCTGAAGGTGATGCTTGGTATGGTGAAGGTGATGCTTGCTATGGTGGAGGTGATGCTTGCTATGGTGGAGGTGATGCTTGCTATGGTGGAGGTGATGCTTGCTATGGTGGAGGTGATGCTTGGTATGGTGGAGGTGATGCTTCCTATGGTGAAGGTGATGCTTGCTATGGTGAAGGTGATGCTTGCTATGGTGAAGGCGATGCTTGCTATGGTGAAGGCGATGCTTGCTATGGTGAAGGCGATGCTTGCTATGGTGAAGGCGATGCTTGCTATGGTGAAGGCGATGCTTGCTATGGTGAAGGCGATGCTTGCTATGGTGAAGGCGATGCTTGCTATGGTGAAGGCGATGCTTGGTATGGTGAAGGTGATGCTTGGTATGGTGAAGGTGATGCTTGCTATGGTGAAGGTGATGCTTGGTATGGTGGAGGTGATGCTTGGTATGGTGGAGGTGATGCTTGGTATGGTGGAGGTGATGCTTGCTATGGTGGAGGTGATGCTTGCTATGGTGGAGGTGATGCTTGCTATGGTGGAGGTGATGCTTGCTATGGTGGAGGTGATGCTTGCTATGGTGGAGGTGATGCTTGCTATGGTCGAGGTGATGCTTGCTATGGTCGAGGTGATGCTTGCTATGGTCGAGGTGATGCTTGCTATGGTCGAGGTGATGCTTGCTATGGTGAAGGTGATGCTTGCTATGGTGAAGGTGATGCTTGCTATGGTGAAGGTGATGCTTGGTATGGTGAAGGTGATGCTTGGTACGGTGAAGGTGATGCTTGGTACGGTGAAGGTGATGCTTGGTACGGTGAAGGTGATGCTTGGTACGGTGAAGGTGATGCTTGGTACGGTGAAGGTGATGCTTGGTACGGTGAAGGTGATACTTGGTACGGTGAAGGTGATGCTTGGTACGGTGAAGGTGATGCTTGGTACGGTGAAGGTGATGCTTGGTACGGTGAAGGTGATGCTTGGTACGGTGAAGGTGATGCTTGCTATGGTGAAGGTGATGCTTGCTATGGTGAAGGTGATGCTTGCTATGGTGAAGGCGATGCTTGCTATGGTGAAGGCGATGCTTGCTATGGTGAAGGCGATGCTTGCTATGGTGAAGGCGATGCTTGCTATGGTGAAGGCGATGCTTGGTATGGTGAAGGCGATGCTTGGTATGGTGAAGGCGATGTTTGGTATGGTGAAGGCGATGTTTGGTATGGTGAAGGCGATGATTGCTATGGTGAAGGCGATGCTTGCTATGGTGAAGGCGATGCTTGCTATGGTGAATGTGATGCTTGCTATGGTGGAGGTGATGCTTGCTATGGTGGAGGTGATGCTTGCTATGGTGGAGGTGATGCTTGCTATGGTGGAGGTGATGCTTGCTATGGTGAAGGTGACGCTTGCTATGGTGAAGGTGATGCTTGGTACGGTGAAGGTGATGCTTGGTACGGTGAAGGTGATGCTTGCTATGGTGAAGGTGATGCTTGCTATGGTGAAGGTGATGCTTGCTATGGTGAAGGTGATGCTTGCTATGGTGAAGGTGATGCTTGGTATGGTGAAGGTGATGCTTGGTACGGTGAAGGTGATGCTTGTTATGGTGAAGGTGATGCTTGGTATGGTGAAGGTGATGCTTGGTATGGTGAAGGTGATGCTTGGTATGGTGAAGGTGATGCTTGGTATGGTGAAGGTGATGCTTGGTATGGTGAAGGTGATGCTTGGTATGGTGAAGGTGATGCTTGGTATGGTGAAGGTGATGCTTGGTATGGTGAAGGTGATGCTTGGTATGGTGAAGGTGATGCTTGCTATGGTGAAGGTGATGCTTGCTATGGTGAAGGTGATGCTTGCTATGGTGAAGGTGATGCTTGGTATGGTGAAGGTGATGCTTGGTATGGTGAAGGTGATGCTTGGTATGGTGAAGGTGATGCTTGGTATGCTGAAGGTGATGCTTGGTATGGTGAAGGTGATGCTTGCTATGGTGGAGGTGATGCTTGCTATGGTGAAGGTGATGCTTGCTATGGTGGAGGTGATGCTTGGTATGGTGGAGGTGATGCTTCCTATGGTGAAGGTGATGCTTGCTATGGTGAAGGTGATGCTTGCTATGGTGAAGGCGATGCTTGCTATGGTGAAGGCGATGCTTGCTATGGTGAAGGCGATGCTTGCTATGGTGAAGGCGATGCTTGCTATGGTGAAGGCGATGCTTGCTATGGTGAAGGCGATGCTTGCTATGGTGAAGGCGATGCTTGCTATGGTGAAGGCGATGCTTGCTATGGTGAAGGCGATGCTTGGTATGGTGAAGGTGATGCTTGGTATGGTGAAGGTGATGCTTGGTATGGTGAAGGTGATGCTTGGTATGGTGGAGGTGATGCTTGGTATGGTGGAGGTGATGCTTGCTATGGTGGAGGTGATGCTTGCTATGGTGGAGGTGAGTCTTGCTATGGTGGAGGTGATGCTTGCTATGGTGGAGGTGATGCTTGCTATGGTGGAGGTGATGCTTGCTATGGTCGAGGTGATGCTTGCTATGGTCGAGGTGATGCTTGCTATGGTCGAGGTGATGCTTGCTATGGTCGAGGTGATGCTTGCTATGGTCGAGGTGATGCTTGCTATGGTCGAGGTGATGCTTGCTATGGTGAAGGTGATGCTTGCTATGGTGAAGGTGATGCTTGGTATGGTGAAGGTGATGCTTGGTACGGTGAAGGTGATGCTTGGCACGGTGAAGGTGATGCTTGGTACGGTGAAGGTGATGCTTGGTACGGTGAAGGTGATGCTTGGTACGGTGAAGGTGATGCTTGGTACGGTGAAGGTGATGCTTGGTACGGTGAAGGTGATGCTTGGTACGGTGAAGGTGATGCTTGGTACGGTGAAGGTGATGCTTGGTACGGTGAAGGTGATGCTTGGTACGGTGAAGGTGATGCTTGGTACGGTGAAGGTGATGCTTGCTATGGTGAAGGTGATGCTTGCTATGGTGAAGGCGATGCTTGCTATGGTGAAGGCGATGCTTGCTATGGTGAAGGCGATGCTTGCTATGGTGAAGGCGATGCTTGGTATGGTGAAGGCGATGCTTGGTATGGTGAAGGCGATGCTTGGTATGGTGAAGGTGATGCTTGGTATGCTGAAGGTGATGCTTGGTATGGTGAAGGTGATGCTTGCTATGGTGGAGGTGATGCTTGCTATGGTGGAGGTGATGCTTGCTATGGTGGAGGTGATGCTTGCTATGGTGGAGGTGATGCTTGGTATGGTGGAGGTGATGCTTCCTATGGTGAAGGTGATGCTTGCTATGGTGAAGGTGATGCTTGCTATGGTGAAGGCGATGCTTGCTATGGTGAAGGCGATGCTTGCTATGGTGAAGGCGATGCTTGCTATGGTGAAGGCGATGCTTGCTATGGTGAAGGCGATGCTTGCTATGGTGAAGGCGATGCTTGCTATGGTGAAGGCGATGCTTGCTATGGTGAAGGCGATGCTTGGTATGGTGAAGGTGATGCTTGGTATGGTGAAGGTGATGCTTGCTATGGTGAAGGTGATGCTTGGTATGGTGGAGGTGATGCTTGGTATGGTGGAGGTGATGCTTGGTATGGTGGAGGTGATGCTTGCTATGGTGGAGGTGATGCTTGCTATGGTGGAGGTGATGCTTGCTATGGTGGAGGTGATGCTTGCTATGGTGGAGGTGATGCTTGCTATGGTGGAGGTGATGCTTGCTATGGTCGAGGTGATGCTTGCTATGGTCGAGGTGATGCTTGCTATGGTCGAGGTGATGCTTGCTATGGTCGAGGTGATGCTTGCTATGGTGAAGGTGATGCTTGCTATGGTGAAGGTGATGCTTGCTATGGTGAAGGTGATGCTTGGTATGGTGAAGGTGATGCTTGGTACGGTGAAGGTGATGCTTGGTACGGTGAAGGTGATGCTTGGTACGGTGAAGGTGATGCTTGGTACGGTGAAGGTGATGCTTGGTACGGTGAAGGTGATGCTTGGTACGGTGAAGGTGATACTTGGTACGGTGAAGGTGATGCTTGGTACGGTGAAGGTGATGCTTGGTACGGTGAAGGTGATGCTTGGTACGGTGAAGGTGATGCTTGGTACGGTGAAGGTGATGCTTGCTATGGTGAAGGTGATGCTTGCTATGGTGAAGGTGATGCTTGCTATGGTGAAGGCGATGCTTGCTATGGTGAAGGCGATGCTTGCTATGGTGAAGGCGATGCTTGCTATGGTGAAGGCGATGCTTGCTATGGTGAAGGCGATGCTTGGTATGGTGAAGGCGATGCTTGGTATGGTGAAGGCGATGTTTGGTATGGTGAAGGCGATGTTTGGTATGGTGAAGGCGATGATTGCTATGGTGAAGGCGATGCTTGCTATGGTGAAGGCGATGCTTGCTATGGTGAAGGTGATGCTTGCTATGGTGGAGGTGATGCTTGCTATGGTGGAGGTGATGCTTGCTATGGTGGAGGTGATGCTTGCTATGGTGGAGGTGATGCTTGCTATGGTGAAGGTGACGCTTGCTATGGTGAAGGTGATGCTTGGTACGGTGAAGGTGATGCTTGGTACGGTGAAGGTGATGCTTGCTATGGTGAAGGTGATGCTTGCTATGGTGAAGGTGATGCTTGCTATGGTGAAGGTGATGCTTGCTATGGTGAAGGTGATGCTTGGTATGGTGAAGGTGATGCTTGGTACGGTGAAGGTGATGCTTGTTATGGTGAAGGTGATGCTTGGTATGGTGAAGGTGATGCTTGGTATGGTGAAGGTGATGCTTGGTATGGTGAAGGTGATGCTTGGTATGGTGAAGGTGATGCTTGGTATGGTGAAGGTGATGCTTGGTATGGTGAAGGTGATGCTTGGTATGGTGAAGGTGATGCTTGGTATGGTGAAGGTGATGCTTGGTATGGTGAAGGTGATGCTTGCTATGGTGAAGGTGATGCTTGCTATGGTGAAGGTGATGCTTGCTATGGTGAAGGTGATGCTTGGTATGGTGAAGGTGATGCTTGGTATGGTGAAGGTGATGCTTGGTATGGTGAAGGTGATGCTTGGTATGCTGAAGGTGATGCTTGGTATGGTGAAGGTGATGCTTGCTATGGTGGAGGTGATGCTTGCTATGGTGAAGGTGATGCTTGCTATGGTGGAGGTGATGCTTGGTATGGTGGAGGTGATGCTTCCTATGGTGAAGGTGATGCTTGCTATGGTGAAGGTGATGCTTGCTATGGTGAAGGCGATGCTTGCTATGGTGAAGGCGATGCTTGCTATGGTGAAGGCGATGCTTGCTATGGTGAAGGCGATGCTTGCTATGGTGAAGGCGATGCTTGCTATGGTGAAGGCGATGCTTGCTATGGTGAAGGCGATGCTTGCTATGGTGAAGGCGATGCTTGCTATGGTGAAGGCGATGCTTGGTATGGTGAAGGTGATGCTTGGTATGGTGAAGGTGATGCTTGGTATGGTGAAGGTGATGCTTGGTATGGTGGAGGTGATGCTTGGTATGGTGGAGGTGATGCTTGCTATGGTGGAGGTGATGCTTGCTATGGTGGAGGTGAGTCTTGCTATGGTGGAGGTGATGCTTGCTATGGTGGAGCTGATGCTTGCTATGGTGGAGGTGATGCTTGCTATGGTCGAGGTGATGCTTGCTATGGTCGAGGTGATGCTTGCTATGGTCGAGGTGATGCTTGCTATGGTCGAGGTGATGCTTGCTATGGTCGAGGTGATGCTTGCTATGGTCGAGGTGATGCTTGCTATGGTGAAGGTGATGCTTGCTATGGTGAAGGTGATGCTTGGTATGGTGAAGGTGATGCTTGGTACGGTGAAGGTGATGCTTGGCACGGTGAAGGTGATGCTTGGTACGGTGAAGGTGATGCTTGGTACGGTGAAGGTGATGCTTGGTACGGTGAAGGTGATGCTTGGTACGGTGAAGGTGATGCTTGGTACGGTGAAGGTGATGCTTGGTACGGTGAAGGTGATGCTTGGTACGGTGAAGGTGATGCTTGGTACGGTGAAGGTGATGCTTGGTACGGTGAAGGTGATGCTTGGTACGGTGAAGGTGATGCTTGCTATGGTGAAGGTGATGCTTGCTATGGTGAAGGCGATGCTTGCTATGGTGAAGGCGATGCTTGCTATGGTGAAGGCGATGCTTGCTATGGTGAAGGCGATGCTTGGTATGGTGAAGGCGATGCTTGGTATGGTGAAGGCGATGTTTGGTATGGTGAAGGCGATGTTTGGTATGGTGAAGGCGATGATTGCTATGGTGAAGGCGATGCTTGCTATGGTGAAGGCGATGCTTGCTATGGTGAAGGCGATGCTTGCTATGGTGGAGGTGATGCTTGCTATGGTGGAGGTGATGCTTGCTATGGTGGAGGTGATGCTTGCTATGGTGGAGGTGATGCTTGCTATGGTGGAGGTGATGCTTGCTATGGTGGAGGTGATGCTTGCTATGGTGGAGGTGATGCTTGCTATGGTGGAGGTGATGCTTGCTATGGTGAAGGTGATGCTTGCTATGGTGAAGGTGATGCTTGCTATGGTGAAGGTGATGCTTGCTATGGTGAAGGTGATGCTTGCTTTGGTGAAGGTGATGCTTGCTTTGGTGAAGGTGATGCTTGCTTTGGTGAAGGTGATGCTTGCTATGGTGGAGGTGATGCTTGCTATGGTGGAGGTGATGATTGCTATGGTGGAGGTGATGCTTGCTATGGTGGAGGTGATGCTTGCTATGGTGGAGGTGATGCTTGCTATGGTGAAGGTGATGCTTGCTATGGTGAAGGTGATGCTTGGTATGGTGAAGGTGATGCTTGGTATGGTGAAGGTGATGCTTGGTATGGTGAAGGTGATGCTTGCTATGGTGAAGGTGATGCTTGGTATGGTGAAGGTGATGCTTGGTATGGTGAAGGTGATGCTTGGCATGGTGAAGGTGATGCTTGGCATGGTGAAGGTGATGCTTGGCATGGTGAAGGTGATGCTTGGCATGGTGAAGGTGATGCTTGGCATGGTGAAGGTGATGCTTGGCATGGTGAAGGTGGTGCTTGGTATGGTGAAGGTGGTGCTTGGTATGGTGAAGGTGATGCTTGGTATGGTGAAGGTGATGCTTGGTATGGTGAAGGTGATGCTTGGTATGGTGAAGGTGATGCTTGGTATGGTGGAGGTGATGCTTGGTATGGTGGAGGTGATGCCTGCTATGGTGGAGGTGATGCTTGCTATGGTGGAGGTGATGCTTGCTATGGTGAAGGTGATGCTTGGTATGGTGAAGGTGATGCTTGGTATGGTGAAGGTGATGCTTGGTATGGTGAAGGTGATGCTTGGTATGGTGAAGGTGATGCTTGGTATGGTGAAGGTGATGCTTGGTATGGTGAAGGTGATGCTTGGTATGGTGGAGGTGATGCTTGGTATGGTGGAGGTGATGCTTGCTATGGTGGAGGTGATGCTTGCTATGGTGAAGGTGATGCTTGCTATGGTGAAGGTGATGCTTGCTATGGTGGAGGTGATGCTTGCTATGGTGAAGGTGATGCTTGCTATGGTGAAGGTGATGCTTGCTATGGTGAAGGTGATGCTTGCTATGGTGAAGGTGATGCTTGGTACGGTGAAGGTGATGCTTGCTACGGTGAAGGTGATGCTTGCTACGGTGAAGGTGATGCTTGCTACGGTGAAGGTGATGCTTGCTACGGTGAAGGTGATGCTTGCTACGGTGAAGGTGATGCTTGCTACGGTGAAGGTGATGCTTGCTACGGTGAAGGTGATGCTTGCTACGGTGAACGTGATGCTTGGTACGGTGAAGGTGATGCTTGGTACGGTGAAGGTGATGCTTGTTATGGTGAAGGTGATGCTTGGTATGGTGAAGGTGATACTTGGTATGGTGAAGGTGATACTTGGTATGGTGAAGGTGATACTTGGTAGGGTGAAGGTGATACTTGGTACGGTGAAGGTGATACTTAGTACGGTGAAGGTGATAGTTGGTACGGTGAAGGTGATGCTTGGTACGGTGAAGGTGATGCTTGGTACGGTGAAGGTGATGCTTGGTACGGTGAAGGTGATGCTTGGTACGGTGAAGGTGATGCTTGGTATGGTGAAGGTGATGCTTGGTACGGTGAAGGTGATGCTTGGTACGGTGAAGGTGATGCTTGGTACGGTGAAGGTGATGCTTGGTACGGTGAAGGTGATGCTTGGTACGGTGAAGGTGATGCTTGGTAGGGTGAAGGTCATGCTTGGTATGGTGGAGGTGATGCTTGGTATGGTGGAGGTGATGCTTGGTATGGTGAAGGTGATGCTTGCTATGGTGAAGGTGATGGTTGGTATGGTGAAGGTGATGCTTGGTATGGTGAAGGTGATGCTTGGTATGGTGAAGGTGATGCTTGGTATGGTGAAGGTGATGCTTGGCATGGTGAAGGTGATGCTTGGTATGGTGGAGGTGATGCTTGGTATGGTGGAGGTGATGCTTGGTATGGTGGAGGTGATGCTTGGTATGGTGGAGGTGATGCTTGCTATGGTGGAGGTGATGCTTGCTATGGTGGAGGTGATGCTTGCTATGGTGAAGGTGATGCTTGGTATGGTGAAGGTGATGCTTGGTATGGTGAAGGTGATGCTTGGTATGGTGAAGGTGATGCTTGGTATGGTGAAGGTGATGCTTGGTATGGTGGAGGTGATGCTTGGTATGGTGGAGGTGATGCTTGGTATGGTGAAGGTGATGCTTGGTATGGTGAAGGTGATGCTTGCTATGGTGGAGGTGATGCTTGCTATGGTGGAGGTGATGCTTGGTATGGTGAAGGTGATGCTTGGTATGGTGAAGGTGATGCTTGGTATGGTGAAGGTGATGCTTGGTATGGTGAAGGTGATGCTTGGTATGGTGAAGGTGATGCTTGGTATGGTGGAGGTGATGCTTGCTATGGTGGAGGTGATGCTTGCTATGGTGAAGGTGATGCTTGCTATGGTGAAGGTGATGCTTGCTATGGTGAAGGTGATGCTTGCTATGGTGAAGGTGATGCTTGCTATGGTGAAGGTGATGCTTGCTATGGTGAAGGTGATGCTTGCTATGGTGGAGGTGATGCTTGCTATGGTGGAGGTGATGCTTGCTATGGTGGAGGTGACGCTTGCTATGGTGGAGGTGACGCTTGCTATGGTGGAGGTGACGCTTGGTACGGTGAAGGTGACGCTTGGTACGGTGAAGGTGACGCTTGGTACGGTGAAGGTGACGCTTGGTACGGTGAAGGTGACGCTTGGTACGGTGAAGGTGACGCTTGGTACGGTGAAGGTGACGCTTGGTACGGTGAAGGTGACGCTTGCTACGGTGAAGGTGATGCTTGCTACGGTGAAGGTGATGCTTGCTACGGTGAAGGTGATGCTTGGTATGGTGAAGGTGATGCTTGGTATGGTGAAGGTGATGCTTGGTATGGTGAAGGTGTTGCTTGGTATGGTGAAGGTGATGCTTGGTATGGTGAAGGTGATGCTTGGTATGGTGAAGGTGATGCTTGGTATGGTGAAGGTGATGCTTGGTATGGTGAAGGTGATGCTTGGTATGGTGAAGGTGATGCTTGGTATGGTGAAGGTGATGCTTGGTATGGTGAAGGTGATGCTTGGTATGGTGAAGGTGATGCTTGCTATGGTGGAGGTGATGCTTGCTATGGTGGAGGTGATGATTGCTATGGTGGAGGTGATGCTTGCTATGGTGGAGGTGATGCTTGCTATGGTGGAGGTGATGCTTGCTATGGTGAAGGTGATGCTTGGTATGGTGAAGGTGATGCTTGGTATGGTGAAGGTGATACTTGGTATGGTGAAGGTGATGCTTGGTATGGTGAAGGTGATACTTGGTATGGTGAAGGTGATACTTGGTATGGTGAAGGTGATACTTGGTATGGTGAAGGTGATACTTGGTACGGTGAAGGTGATAGTTGGTACGGTGAAGGTGATGCTTGGTACGGTGAAGGTGATGCTTGGTACGGTGAAGGTGATGCTTGGTACGGTGAAGGTGATGCTTGGTACGGTGAAGGTGATGCTTGGTACGGTGAAGGTGATGCTTGGTACGGTGAAGGCGATGCTTGGTACGGTGAAGGCGATGCTTGGTACGGTGAAGGCGATGCTTGGTACGGTGAAGGCGATGCTTGGTACGGTGAAGGCGATGCTTGCTACGGTGAAGGCGATGCTTGCTACGTTGAAGGCGATGCTTGCTACGGTGAAGGCGATGCTTGGTACGGTGAAGGCGATGCTTGGTACGGTGGAGGCGATGCTTGCTATGGTGAAGGCGATGCTTGCTATGGTGGAGGTGATGCTTGCTATGGTGGAGGTGATGCTTGCTATGGTGGAGGTGATGCTTGCTATGGTGGAGGTGATGCTTGCTATGGTGGAGATGATGCTTGCTATGGTGGAGGTGATGCTTGGTATGGTGAAGGTGTTGCTTGGTATGGTGAAGGTGATGCTTGGTATGGTGAAGGTGATGCTTGGTATGGTGAAGGTGATGCTTGGTATGGTGAAGGTGATGCTTGGTATGGTGAAGGTGATGCTTGGTATGGTGAAGGTGATGCTTGGTATGTTGAAGGTGATGCTTGGTACGGTGAAGGTGATGCTTGGTACGGTGAAGGTGATGCTTGGTACGGTGAAGGTGATGCTTGGTACGGTGAAGGTGATGCTTGGTACGGTGAAGGTGATGCTTGGTTCGGTGAAGGTGATGCTTGGTACGGTGAAGGTGATGCTTGGTACGGTGAAGGTGATGCTTGCTATGGTGAAGGTGATGCTTGCTATGGTGAAGGTGATGCTTGCTATGGTGAAGGCGATGCTTGCTATGGTGAAGGCGATGCTTGCTATGGTGAAGGCGATGCTTGCTATGGTGAAGGCGATGCTTGCTATGGTGAAGGCGATGCTTGGTATGGTGAAGGCGATGCTTGGTATAGTGAAGGCGATGTTTGGTATGGTGAAGGCGATGTTTGGTATGGTGAAGGCGATGCTTGCTATGGTGAAGGCGATGCTTGCTATGGTGAAGGCGATGCTTGCTATGGTGAAGGCGATGCTTGCTATGGTGGAGGTGATGCTTGCTAAGGTGGAGGTGATGCTTGCTATGGTGGAGGTGATGCTTGCTATGGTGGAGGTGATGCTTGCTATGGTCGAGGTGATGCTTGCTATGGTGAAGGTGATGCTTGCTATGGTGAAGGTGATGCTTGCTATGGTGAAGGTGATGCTTGCTATGGTGAAGGTGATGCTTGCTTTGGTGAAGGTGATGCTTGCTATGGTGGAGGTGATGCTTGCTATGGTGGAGGTGATGCTTGCTATGGTGGAGGTGATGCTTGCTATGGTGGAGGTGATGATTGCTATGGTGGAGGTGATGCTTGCTATGGTGGAGGTGATGCTTGCTATGGTGGAGGTGATGCTTGCTATGGTGAAGGTGATGCTTGCTATGGTGAAGGTGATGCTTGGTATGGTGAAGGTGATGCTTGCTATGGTGAAGGTGATGCTTGCTATGGTGAAGGTGATGCTTGGTATGGTGAAGGTGATGCTTGGTATGGTGAAGGTGATGCTTGGTATGGTGAAGGTGATGCTTGGTATGGTGAAGGTGATGCTTGGCATGGTGAAGGTGATGCTTGGCATGGTGAAGGTGATGCTTGGCATGGTGAAGGTGATGCTTGGCATGGTGAAGGTGATGCTTGGCATGGTGAAGGTGGTGCTTGGTATGGTGAAGGTGGTGCTTGGTATGGTGAAGGTGATGCTTGGTATGGTGAAGGTGATGCTTGGTATGGTGAAGGTGATGCTTGGTATGGTGGAGGTGATGCTTGGTATGGTGGAGGTGATGCTTGGTATGGTGGAGGTGATGCTTGTTATGGTGGAGGTGATGCTTGGTATGGTGGAGGTGATGCTTGCTATGGTGGAGGTGATGCTTGCTATGGTGGAGGTGATGCTTGCTATGGTGAAGGTGATGCTTGGTATGGTGAAGGTGATGCTTGGTATGGTGAAGGTGATGCTTGGTATGGTGAAGGTGATGCTTGGTATGGTGAAGGTGATGCTTGGTATGGTGAAGGTGATGCTTGGTATGGTGAAGGTGATGCTTGGTATGGTGGAGGTGATGCTTGGTATGGTGGAGGTGATGCTTGCTATGGTGGAGGTGATGCTTGCTATGGTGAAGGTGATGCTTGCTATGGTGAAGGTGATGCTTGCTATGGTGGAGGTGATGCTTGCTATGGTGAAGGTGATGCTTGCTATGGTGAAGGTGATGCTTGCTATGGTGAAGGTGATGCTTGCTATGGTGAAGGTGATGCTTGGTACGGTGAAGGTGATGCTTGGTACGGTGAAGGTGATGCTTGCTACGGTGAAAGTGATGCTTGCTACGGTGAAGGTGATGCTTGCTACGGTGAAGGTGATGCTTGCTACGGTGAAGGTGATGCTTGCTACGGTGAAGGTGATGCTTGCTACGGTGAAGGTGATGCTTGCTACGGTGAAGGTGATGCTTGCTACGGTGAACGTGATGCTTGGTACGGTGAAGGTGATGCTTGGTACGGTGAAGGTGATGCTTGGTACGGTGAAGGTGATGCTTGGTATGGTGAAGGTGATGCTTGGTATGGTGAAGGTGATGCTTGGTATGGTGAAGGTGATGCTTGGTATGGTGAAGGTGATGCTTGGTATGGTGAAGGTGATGCTTGGTATGGTGAAGGTGATGCTTGGTATGGTGAAGGTGATGCTTGGTATAGTGAAGGTGATGCTTGGTATGGTGAAGGTGATGCTTGGTATGGTGAAGGTGTTGCTTGGTATGGTGAAGGTGTTGCTTGGTATGGTGAAGGTGATGCTTGGTATGGTGAAGGTGATGCTTGGTATGGTGAAGGTGATGCTTGGTATGGTGAAGGTGATACTTGGTATGGTGAAGGTGATACTTGGTATGGTGAAGGTGATACTTGGTATGGTGAAGGTGATACTTGGTATGGTGAAGGTGATACTTGGTAGGGTGAAGGTGATACTTGGTACGGTGAAGGTGATAGTTGGTACGGTGAAGGTGATAGTTGGTACGGTGAAGGTGATGCTTGGTACGGTGAAGGTGATGCTTGGTACGGTGAAGGTGATGCTTGGTACGGTGAAGGTGATGCTTGGTACGGTGAAGGTGATGCTTGGTATGGTGAAGGTGATGCTTGGTATGGTGGAGGTGATGCTTGGTATGGTGGAGGTGATGCTTGCTATGGTGGAGGTGATGCTTGCTATGGTGAAGGTGATGCTTGCTATGGTGAAGGTGATGCTTGCTATGGTGGAGGTGATGCTTGCTATGGTGAAGGTGATGCTTGCTATGGTGAAGGTGATGCTTGCTATGGTGAAGGTGATGCTTGCTATGGTGAAGGTGATGCTTGGTACGGTGAAGGTGATGCTTGCTACGGTGAAGGTGATGCTTGCTACGGTGAAGGTGATGCTTGCTACGGTGAAGGTGATGCTTGCTACGGTGAAGGTGATGCTTGCTACGGTGAAGGTGATGCTTGCTACGGTGAAGGTGATGCTTGCTACGGTGAAGGTGATGCTTGCTACGGTGAACGTGATGCTTGGTACGGTGAAGGTGATGCTTGGTACGGTGAAGGTGATGCTTGTTATGGTGAAGGTGATGCTTGGTATGGTGAAGGTGATACTTGGTATGGTGAAGGTGATACTTGGTATGGTGAAGGTGATACTTGGTAGGGTGAAGGTGATACTTGGTACGGTGAAGGTGATACTTAGTACGGTGAAGGTGATAGTTGGTACGGTGAAGGTGATGCTTGGTACGGTGAAGGTGATGCTTGGTACGGTGAAGGTGATGCTTGGTACGGTGAAGGTGATGCTTGGTACGGTGAAGGTGATGCTTGGTATGGTGAAGGTGATGCTTGGTACGGTGAAGGTGATGCTTGGTACGGTGAAGGTGATGCTTGGTACGGTGAAGGTGATGCTTGGTACGGTGAAGGTGATGCTTGGTACGGTGAAGGTGATGCTTGGTAGGGTGAAGGTCATGCTTGGTATGGTGGAGGTGATGATTGGTATGGTGGAGGTGATGCTTGGTATGGTGAAGGTGATGCTTGCTATGGTGAAGGTGATGGTTGGTATGGTGAAGGTGATGCTTGGTATGGTGAAGGTGATGCTTGGTATGGTGAAGGTGATGCTTGGTATGGTGAAGGTGATGCTTGGCATGGTGAAGGTGATGCTTGGTATGGTGGAGGTGATGCTTGGTATGGTGGAGGTGATGCTTGGTATGGTGGAGGTGATGCTTGGTATGGTGGAGGTGATGCTTGCTATGGTGGAGGTGATGCTTGCTATGGTGGAGGTGATGCTTGCTATGGTGAAGGTGATGCTTGGTATGGTGAAGGTGATGCTTGGTATGGTGAAGGTGATGCTTGGTATGGTGAAGGTGATGCTTGGTATGGTGAAGGTGATGCTTGGTATGGTGGAGGTGATGCTTGGTATGGTGGAGGTGATGCTTGGTATGGTGAAGGTGATGCTTGGTATGGTGAAGGTGATGCTTGCTATGGTGGAGGTGATGCTTGCTATGGTGGAGGTGATGCTTGGTATGGTGAAGGTGATGCTTGGTATGGTGAAGGTGATGCTTGGTATGGTGAAGGTGATGCTTGGTATGGTGAAGGTGATGCTTGGTATGGTGAAGGTGATGCTTGGTATGGTGGAGGTGATGCTTGCTATGGTGGAGGTGATGCTTGCTATGGTGAAGGTGATGCTTGCTATGGTGAAGGTGATGCTTGCTATGGTGAAGGTGATGCTTGCTATGGTGAAGGTGATGCTTGCTATGGTGAAGGTGATGCTTGCTATGGTGAAGGTGATGCTTGCTATGGTGGAGGTGATGCTTGCTATGGTGGAGGTGATGCTTGCTATGGTGGAGGTGACGCTTGCTATGGTGGAGGTGACGCTTGCTATGGTGGAGGTGACGCTTGGTACGGTGAAGGTGACGCTTGGTACGGTGAAGGTGACGCTTGGTACGGTGAAGGTGACGCTTGGTACGGTGAAGGTGACGCTTGGTACGGTGAAGGTGACGCTTGGTACGGTGAAGGTGACGCTTGGTACGGTGAAGGTGACGCTTGCTACGGTGAAGGTGATGCTTGCTACGGTGAAGGTGATGCTTGCTACGGTGAAGGTGATGCTTGGTATGGTGAAGGTGATGCTTGGTATGGTGAAGGTGATGCTTGGTATGGTGAAGGTGTTGCTTGGTATGGTGAAGGTGATGCTTGGTATGGTGAAGGTGATGCTTGGTATGGTGAAGGTGATGCTTGGTATGGTGAAGGTGATGCTTGGTATGGTGAAGGTGATGCTTGGTATGGTGAAGGTGATGCTTGGTATGGTGAAGGTGATGCTTGGTATGGTGAAGGTGATGCTTGGTATGGTGAAGGTGATGCTTGCTATGGTGGAGGTGATGCTTGCTATGGTGGAGGTGATGATTGCTATGGTGGAGGTGATGCTTGCTATGGTGGAGGTGATGCTTGCTATGGTGGAGGTGATGCTTGCTATGGTGAAGGTGATGCTTGGTATGGTGAAGGTGATGCTTGGTATGGTGAAGGTGATACTTGGTATGGTGAAGGTGATGCTTGGTATGGTGAAGGTGATACTTGGTATGGTGAAGGTGATACTTGGTATGGTGAAGGTGATACTTGGTATGGTGAAGGTGATACTTGGTACGGTGAAGGTGATAGTTGGTACGGTGAAGGTGATGCTTGGTACGGTGAAGGTGATGCTTGGTACGGTGAAGGTGATGCTTGGTACGGTGAAGGTGATGCTTGGTACGGTGAAGGTGATGCTTGGTACGGTGAAGGTGATGCTTGGTACGGTGAAGGCGATGCTTGGTACGGTGAAGGCGATGCTTGGTACGGTGAAGGCGATGCTTGGTATAGTGAAGGCGATGTTTGGTATGGTGAAGGCGATGTTTGGTATGGTGAAGGCGATGCTTGCTATGGTGAAGGCGATGCTTGCTATGGTGAAGGCGATGCTTGCTATGGTGAAGGCGATGCTTGCTATGGTGGAGGTGATGCTTGCTAAGGTGGAGGTGATGCTTGCTATGGTGGAGGTGATGCTTGCTATGGTGGAGGTGATGCTTGCTATGGTCGAGGTGATGCTTGCTATGGTGAAGGTGATGCTTGCTATGGTGAAGGTGATGCTTGCTATGGTGAAGGTGATGCTTGCTATGGTGAAGGTGATGCTTGCTTTGGTGAAGGTGATGCTTGCTATGGTGGAGGTGATGCTTGCTATGGTGGAGGTGATGCTTGCTATGGTGGAGGTGATGCTTGCTATGGTGGAGGTGATGATTGCTATGGTGGAGGTGATGCTTGCTATGGTGGAGGTGATGCTTGCTATGGTGGAGGTGATGCTTGCTATGGTGAAGGTGATGCTTGCTATGGTGAAGGTGATGCTTGGTATGGTGAAGGTGATGCTTGCTATGGTGAAGGTGATGCTTGCTATGGTGAAGGTGATGCTTGGTATGGTGAAGGTGATGCTTGGTATGGTGAAGGTGATGCTTGGTATGGTGAAGGTGATGCTTGGTATGGTGGTGATGCTTGGCATGGTGAAGGTGATGCTTGGCATGGTGAAGGTGATGCTTGGCATGGTGAAGGAGATGCTTGGCATGGTGAAGGTGATGCTTGGCATGGTGAAGGTGGTGCTTGGTATGGTGAAGGTGGTGCTTGGTATGGTGAAGGTGATGCTTGGTATGGTGAAGGTGATGCTTGGTATGGTGAAGGTGATGCTTGGTATGGTGGAGGTGATGCTTGGTATGGTGGAGGTGATGCTTGGTATGGTGGAGGTGATGCTTGTTATGGTGGAGGTGATGCTTGGTATGGTGGAGGTGATGCTTGCTATGGTGGAGGTGATGCTTGCTATGGTGGAGGTGATGCTTGCTATGGTGAAGGTGATGCTTGGTATGGTGAAGGTGATGCTTGGTATGGTGAAGGTGATGCTTGGTATGGTGAAGGTGATGCTTGGTATGGTGAAGGTGATGCTTGGTATGGTGAAGGTGATGCTTGGTATGGTGAAGGTGATGCTTGGTATGGTGGAGGTGATGCTTGGTATGGTGGAGGTGATGCTTGCTATGGTGGAGGTGATGCTTGCTATGGTGAAGGTGATGCTTGCTATGGTGAAGGTGATGCTTGCTATGGTGGAGGTGATGCTTGCTATGGTGAAGGTGATGCTTGCTATGGTGAAGGTGATGCTTGCTATGGTGAAGGTGATGCTTGCTATGGTGAAGGTGATGCTTGGTACGGTGAAGGTGATGCTTGGTACGGTGAAGGTGATGCTTGCTACGGTGAAAGTGATGCTTGCTACGGTGAAGGTGATGCTTGCTACGGTGAAGGTGATGCTTGCTACGGTGAAGGTGATGCTTGCTACGGTGAAGGTGATGCTTGCTACGGTGAAGGTGATGCTTGCTACGGTGAAGGTGATGCTTGCTACGGTGAACGTGATGCTTGGTACGGTGAAGGTGATGCTTGGTACGGTGAAGGTGATGCTTGGTACGGTGAAGGTGATGCTTGGTATGGTGAAGGTGATGCTTGGTATGGTGAAGGTGATGCTTGGTATGGTGAAGGTGATGCTTGGTATGGTGAAGGTGATGCTTGGTATGGTGAAGGTGATGCTTGGTATGGTGAAGGTGATGCTTGGTATGGTGAAGGTGATGCTTGGTATAGTGAAGGTGATGCTTGGTATGGTGAAGGTGATGCTTGGTATGGTGAAGGTGTTGCTTGGTATGGTGAAGGTGTTGCTTGGTATGGTGAAGGTGATGCTTGGTATGGTGAAGGTGATGCTTGGTATGGTGAAGGTGATGCTTGGTATGGTGAAGGTGATACTTGGTATGGTGAAGGTGATACTTGGTATGGTGAAGGTGATACTTGGTATGGTGAAGGTGATACTTGGTATGGTGAAGGTGATACTTGGTAGGGTGAAGGTGATACTTGGTACGGTGAAGGTGATAGTTGGTACGGTGAAGGTGATAGTTGGTACGGTGAAGGTGATGCTTGGTACGGTGAAGGTGATGCTTGGTACGGTGAAGGTGATGCTTGGTACGGTGAAGGTGATGCTTGGTACGGTGAAGGTGATGCTTGGTACGGTGAAGGTGATGCTTGGTACGGTGAAGGTGATGCTTGGTACGGTGAAGGTGATGCTTGGTGCGGTGAAGGTGATGCTTGGTACGGTGAAGGTGATGCTTGGTACGGTGAAGGTGATGCTTGGTACGGTGAAGGTGATGCTTGGTACGGTGAAGGTGATGCTTGGTACGGTGAAGGTGATGCTTGGTACGGTGGAGGTGATGCTTGGTACGGTGGAGGTGATGCTTGGTACGGTGGAGGTGATGCTTGGTACGGTGAAGGTGATGCTTGGTATGGTGGAGGTGATGCTTGGTATGGTGGAGGTGATGCTTGGTATGGTGAAGGTGATGCTTGGTATGGTGAAGGTGATGCTTGCTATGGTGGAGGTGATGCTTGCTATGGTGGAGGTGATGCTTGGTATGGTGAAGGTGATGCTTGGTATGGTGAAGGTGATGCTTGGTATGGTGAAGGTGATGCTTGGTATGGTGAAGGTGATGCTTGGTATGGTGAAGGTGATGCTTGGTATGGTGGAGGTGATGCTTGCTATGGTGAAGGTGATGCTTGCTATGGTGAAGGTGATGCTTGGTATGGTGAAGGTGATGCTTGCTATGGTGAAGGTGATGCTTGCTATGGTGAAGGTGATGCTTGCTATGGTGAAGGTGATGCTTGCTATGGTGAAGGTGATGCTTGCTATGGTGAAGGTGATGCTTGCTATGGTGAAGGTGATGCTTGCTATGGTGGAGGTGATGCTTGCTATGGTGGAGGTGATGCTTGCTATGGTGGAGGTGATGCTTGCTATGGTGGAGGTGACGCTTGCTATGGTGGAGGTGACGCTTGGTACGGTGAAGGTGACGCTTGGTACGGTGAAGGTGACGCTTGGTACGGTGAAGGTGACGCTTGGTACGGTGAAGGTGACGCTTGGTACGGTGAAGGTGACGCTTGGTACGGTGAAGGTGACGCTTGGTACGGTGAAGGTGACGCTTGGTACGGTGAAGGTGACGCTTGGTACGGTGAAGGTGATGCTTGCTACGGTGAAGGTGATGCTTGCTACGGTGAAGGTGATGCTTGCTACGGTGAAGGTGATGCTTGGTATGGTGAAGGTGATGCTTGGTATGGTGAAGGTGATGCTTGGTATGGTGAAGGTGATGCTTGGTATGGTGAAGGTGTCGCTTGGTATGGTGAAGGTGATGCTTGGTATGGTGAAGGTGATGCTTGGTATGGTGAAGGTGATGCTTTTTATGGTGAAGGTGATGCTTGGTATGGTGAAGGTGATGCTTGGTATGGTGAAGGTGATGCTTGGTATGGTGAAGGTGATGCTTGGTATGGTGAAGGTGATGCTTGGTATGGTGAAGGTGATGCTTGGTATGGTGAAGGTGATGCTTGGTATGGTGAAGGTGATACTTGGTATGGTGAAGGTGATACTTGGTATGGTGAAGGTGATACTTGGTATGGTGAAGGTGATACTTGGTATGGTGAAGGTGATACTTGGTATGGTGAAGGTGATACTTGGTACGGTGAAGGTGATACTTGGTACGGTGAAGGTGATAGTTGGTACGGTGAAGGTGATGCTTGGTACGGTGAAGGTGATGCTTGGTACGGTGAAGGTGATGCTTGGTACGGTGAAGGTGATGCTTGGTACGGTGAAGGTGATGCTTGGTACGTTGAAGGCGATGCTTGGTACGGTGAAGGCGATGCTTGGTACGGTGAAGGCGATGCTTGGTACGGTGAAGGCGATGCTTGGTACGGTGAAGGCGATGCTTGCTACGGTGAAGGCGATGCTTGCTACGGTGAAGGCGATGCTTGCTACGGTGAAGGCGATGCTTGCTACGGTGAAGGCGATGCTTGCTACGGTGAAGGCGATGCTTGGTACGGTGAAGGCGATGCTTGCTATGGTGGAGGTGATGCTTGCTATGGTGAAGGTGATGCTTGCTATGGTGGAGGTGATGCTTGCTATGGTGGAGGTGATGCTTGCTATGGTGGAGGTGATGCTTGCTATGGTGGAGGTGATGCTTGCTATGGTGGAGGTGATGCTTGGTATGGTGAAGGTGTTGCTTGGTATGGTGAAGGTGATGCTTGGTATGGTGAAGGTGATGCTTGGTATGGTGAAGGTGATGCTTGGTATGGTGAAGGTGATGCTTGGTATGGTGAAGGTGATGCTTGGTATGGTGAAGGTGATGCTTGGTATGGTGAAGGTGATGCTTGGTATGTTGAAGGTGATGCTTGGTATGTTGAAGGTGATACTTGGTATGGTGAAGGTGATACTTGGTATGGTGAAGGTGATACTTGGTATGGTGAAGGTGATACTTGGTATGGTGAACGTGATACTTGGTATGGTGAAGGTGATGCTTGGTACGGTGAAGGTGATGCTTGGTACGGTGAAGGTGATAGTTGGTACGGTGAAGGTGATAGTTGGTACGGTGAAGGTGATAGTTGGTACGGTGAAGGTGATGCTTGGTACGGTGAAGGTGATGCTTGGTACGGTGAAGGTGATGCTTGGTACGGTAAAGGTGATGCTTGGTACGGTGAAGGTGATGCTTGGTACGGTGAAGGTGATGCTTGGTACGGTGAAGGTGATGCTTGGTACGGTGAAGGTGATGCTTGGTACGGTGAAGGTGATGCTTGGTACGGTGAAGGTGATGCTTGGTACGGTGAAGGTGATGCTTGGTACGGTGAAGGTGATGCTTGTTACGGTGAAGGTGATGCTTGTTACGGTGAAGGTGATGCTTGCTACGGTGAAGGTGATGCTTGCTACGGTGAAGGTGATGCTTGCTACGGTGAAGGTGATGCTTGCTACGGTGAAGGTGATGCTTGCTACGGTGAAGGTGATGCTTGCTACGGTGAAGGTGATGCTTGCTATGGTGAAGGTGATGCTTGCTACGGTGAAGGTGATGCTTGCTACAGTGAAGGTGATGCGCGGTATGGTGAAGGTGATGCGCGGTATGGTGAAGGTGATGCCTGGTATGGTGGAGGTGATGCTTGGTATGGTGGAGGTGATGATTGCTATGGTGGAGGTGATGCTTGCTATGGTGAAGGTGATGCTTGGTATGGTGAAGGTGATGCTTGGTATGGTGGAGGTGATGCTTGGTATGGTGAAGGTGATGCTTGGTATGGTGAAGGTGATGCTTGCTATGGTGAAGGTGATGCTTGCTATGGTGAAGGTGATGCTTGGTATGGTGAAGGTGATGCTTGCTATGGTGGAGGTGATGCTTGCTATGGTGGAGGTGATGCTTGCTATGGTGGAGGTGATGCTTGGTATGGTGGAGGTGATGCTTGCTATGGTGAAGGTGATGCTTGCTATGGTGAAGGTGATGCTTGCTATGGTGAAGGTGATGCTTGCTATGGTGAAGGTGATGCTTGCTATGGTGAAGGTGATGCTTGCTATGGTGGAGGTGATGCTTGCTATGGTGGAGGTGATGCTTGCTATGGTGGAGGTGACGCTTGCTACGGTGAAGGTGACGCTTGCTACGGTGAAGGTGATGCTTGCTACGGTGAAGGTGATGCTTGGTACGGTGAAGGTGATGCTTGGTACGGTGAAGGTGACGCTTGGTACGGTGAAGGTGACGCTTGGTACGGTGAAGGTGACGCTTGCTACGGTGAAGGTGACGCTTGCTACGGTGAAGGTGATGCTTGCTACGGTGAAGGTGATGCTTGCTACGGTGAAGGTGATGCTTGGTATGGTGAAGGTGATGCTTGGTATGGTGAAGGTGATGCTTGGTATGGTGAAGGTGTTGCTTGGTATGGTGAAGGTGATGCTTGGTATGGTGAAGGTGATGCTTGGTATGGTGAAGGTGATGCTTGGTATGGTGAAGGTGATGCTTGGTATGGTGAAGGTGATGCTTGGTATGGTGAAGGTGATGCTTGGTATGGTGAAGGTGATGCTTGGTATGGTGAAGGTGATGCTTGGTATGGTGAAGGTGATGCTTGCTATGGTGGAGGTGATGCTTGCTATGGTGGAGGTGATGCTTGCTATGGTGGAGGTGATGATTGCTATGGTGGAGGTGATGCTTGCTATGGTGGAGGTGATGCTTGCTATGGTGGAGGTGATGCTTGCTATGGTGAAGGTGATGCTTGGTATGGTGAAGGTGATGCTTGGTATGGTGAAGGTGATACTTGGTATGGTGAAGGTGATGCTTGGTATGGTGAAGGTGATACTTGGTATGGTGAAGGTGATACTTGGTATGGTGAAGGTGATACTTGGTATGGTGAAGGTGATACTTGGTACGGTGAAGGTGATAGTTGGTACGGTGAAGGTGATGCTTGGTACGGTGAAGGTGATGCTTGGTACGGTGAAGGTGATGCTTGGTACGGTGAAGGTGATGCTTGGTACGGTGAAGGTGATGCTTGGTACGGTGAAGGTGATGCTTGGTACGGTGAAGGCGATGCTTGGTACGGTGAAGGCGATGCTTGGTACGGTGAAGGCGATGCTTGGTACGGTGAAGGCGATGCTTGGTACGGTGAAGGCGATGCTTGCTACGGTGAAGGCGATGCTTGCTACGTTGAAGGCGATGCTTGCTACGGTGAAGGCGATGCTTGGTACGGTGAAGGCGATGCTTGGTACGGTGGAGGCGATGCTTGCTATGGTGAAGGCGATGCTTGCTATGGTGGAGGTGATGCTTGCTATGGTGGAGGTGATGCTTGCTATGGTGGAGGTGATGCTTGCTATGGTGGAGGTGATGCTTGGTATGGTGAAGGTGATGCTTGCTATGGTGAAGGTGATGGTTGGTATGGTGAAGGTGATGCTTGGTATGGTGAAGGTGATGCTTGGTATGGTGAAGGTGATGCTTGGTATGGTGAAGGTGATGCTTGGCATGGTGAAGGTGATGCTTGGTATGGTGGAGGTGATGCTTGGTATGGTGGAGGTGATGCTTGGTATGGTGGAGGTGATGCTTGGTATGGTGGAGGTGATGCTTGCTATGGTGGAGGTGATGCTTGCTATGGTGGAGGTGATGCTTGCTATGGTGAAGGTGATGCTTGGTATGGTGAAGGTGATGCTTGGTATGGTGAAGGTGATGCTTGGTATGGTGAAGGTGATGCTTGGTATGGTGAAGGTGATGCTTGGTATGGTGGAGGTGATGCTTGGTATGGTGGAGGTGATGCTTGGTATGGTGAAGGTGATGCTTGGTATGGTGAAGGTGATGCTTGCTATGGTGGAGGTGATGCTTGCTATGGTGGAGGTGATGCTTGGTATGGTGAAGGTGATGCTTGGTATGGTGAAGGTGATGCTTGGTATGGTGAAGGTGATGCTTGGTATGGTGAAGGTGATGCTTGGTATGGTGAAGGTGATGCTTGGTATGGTGGAGGTGATGCTTGCTATGGTGGAGGTGATGCTTGCTATGGTGAAGGTGATGCTTGCTATGGTGAAGGTGATGCTTGCTATGGTGAAGGTGATGCTTGCTATGGTGAAGGTGATGCTTGCTATGGTGAAGGTGATGCTTGCTATGGTGAAGGTGATGCTTGCTATGGTGGAGGTGATGCTTGCTATGGTGGAGGTGATGCTTGCTATGGTGGAGGTGACGCTTGCTATGGTGGAGGTGACGCTTGCTATGGTGGAGGTGACGCTTGGTACGGTGAAGGTGACGCTTGGTACGGTGAAGGTGACGCTTGGTACGGTGAAGGTGACGCTTGGTACGGTGAAGGTGACGCTTGGTACGGTGAAGGTGACGCTTGGTACGGTGAAGGTGACGCTTGGTACGGTGAAGGTGACGCTTGCTACGGTGAAGGTGATGCTTGCTACGGTGAAGGTGATGCTTGCTACGGTGAAGGTGATGCTTGGTATGGTGAAGGTGATGCTTGGTATGGTGAAGGTGATGCTTGGTATGGTGAAGGTGTTGCTTGGTATGGTGAAGGTGATGCTTGGTATGGTGAAGGTGATGCTTGGTATGGTGAAGGTGATGCTTGGTATGGTGAAGGTGATGCTTGGTATGGTGAAGGTGATGCTTGGTATGGTGAAGGTGATGCTTGGTATGGTGAAGGTGATGCTTGGTATGGTGAAGGTGATGCTTGGTATGGTGAAGGTGATGCTTGCTATGGTGGAGGTGATGCTTGCTATGGTGGAGGTGATGATTGCTATGGTGGAGGTGATGCTTGCTATGGTGGAGGTGATGCTTGCTATGGTGGAGGTGATGCTTGCTATGGTGAAGGTGATGCTTGGTATGGTGAAGGTGATGCTTGGTATGGTGAAGGTGATACTTGGTATGGTGAAGGTGATGCTTGGTATGGTGAAGGTGATACTTGGTATGGTGAAGGTGATACTTGGTATGGTGAAGGTGATACTTGGTATGGTGAAGGTGATACTTGGTACGGTGAAGGTGATAGTTGGTACGGTGAAGGTGATGCTTGGTACGGTGAAGGTGATGCT
This sequence comes from Amblyomma mixtum, assembly GCF_055824585.1. Taxonomy (NCBI): domain Eukaryota; kingdom Metazoa; phylum Arthropoda; class Arachnida; order Ixodida; family Ixodidae; genus Amblyomma; species Amblyomma mixtum. The sequence goes on from NW_028317684.1 coordinate 774,207, forward strand.
TGGTACGGTGAAGGTGATGCTTGGTACGGTGAAGGTGATGCTTGGTACGGTGAAGGTGATGCTTGGTACGGTGAAGGTGATGCTTGGTACGGTGAAGGCGATGCTTGGTACGGTGAAGGCGATGCTTGGTACGGTGAAGGCGATGCTTGGTATAGTGAAGGCGATGTTTGGTATGGTGAAGGCGATGTTTGGTATGGTGAAGGCGATGCTTGCTATGGTGAAGGCGATGCTTGCTATGGTGAAGGCGATGCTTGCTATGGTGAAGGCGATGCTTGCTATGGTGGAGGTGATGCTTGCTAAGGTGGAGGTGATGCTTGCTATGGTGGAGGTGATGCTTGCTATGGTGGAGGTGATGCTTGCTATGGTCGAGGTGATGCTTGCTATGGTGAAGGTGATGCTTGCTATGGTGAAGGTGATGCTTGCTATGGTGAAGGTGATGCTTGCTATGGTGAAGGTGATGCTTGCTTTGGTGAAGGTGATGCTTGCTATGGTGGAGGTGATGCTTGCTATGGTGGAGGTGATGCTTGCTATGGTGGAGGTGATGCTTGCTATGGTGGAGGTGATGATTGCTATGGTGGAGGTGATGCTTGCTATGGTGGAGGTGATGCTTGCTATGGTGGAGGTGATGCTTGCTATGGTGAAGGTGATGCTTGCTATGGTGAAGGTGATGCTTGGTATGGTGAAGGTGATGCTTGCTATGGTGAAGGTGATGCTTGCTATGGTGAAGGTGATGCTTGGTATGGTGAAGGTGATGCTTGGTATGGTGAAGGTGATGCTTGGTATGGTGAAGGTGATGCTTGGTATGGTGGTGATGCTTGGCATGGTGAAGGTGATGCTTGGCATGGTGAAGGTGATGCTTGGCATGGTGAAGGAGATGCTTGGCATGGTGAAGGTGATGCTTGGCATGGTGAAGGTGGTGCTTGGTATGGTGAAGGTGGTGCTTGGTATGGTGAAGGTGATGCTTGGTATGGTGAAGGTGATGCTTGGTATGGTGAAGGTGATGCTTGGTATGGTGGAGGTGATGCTTGGTATGGTGGAGGTGATGCTTGGTATGGTGGAGGTGATGCTTGTTATGGTGGAGGTGATGCTTGGTATGGTGGAGGTGATGCTTGCTATGGTGGAGGTGATGCTTGCTATGGTGGAGGTGATGCTTGCTATGGTGAAGGTGATGCTTGGTATGGTGAAGGTGATGCTTGGTATGGTGAAGGTGATGCTTGGTATGGTGAAGGTGATGCTTGGTATGGTGAAGGTGATGCTTGGTATGGTGAAGGTGATGCTTGGTATGGTGAAGGTGATGCTTGGTATGGTGGAGGTGATGCTTGGTATGGTGGAGGTGATGCTTGCTATGGTGGAGGTGATGCTTGCTATGGTGAAGGTGATGCTTGCTATGGTGAAGGTGATGCTTGCTATGGTGGAGGTGATGCTTGCTATGGTGAAGGTGATGCTTGCTATGGTGAAGGTGATGCTTGCTATGGTGAAGGTGATGCTTGCTATGGTGAAGGTGATGCTTGGTACGGTGAAGGTGATGCTTGGTACGGTGAAGGTGATGCTTGCTACGGTGAAAGTGATGCTTGCTACGGTGAAGGTGATGCTTGCTACGGTGAAGGTGATGCTTGCTACGGTGAAGGTGATGCTTGCTACGGTGAAGGTGATGCTTGCTACGGTGAAGGTGATGCTTGCTACGGTGAAGGTGATGCTTGCTACGGTGAACGTGATGCTTGGTACGGTGAAGGTGATGCTTGGTACGGTGAAGGTGATGCTTGGTACGGTGAAGGTGATGCTTGGTATGGTGAAGGTGATGCTTGGTATGGTGAAGGTGATGCTTGGTATGGTGAAGGTGATGCTTGGTATGGTGAAGGTGATGCTTGGTATGGTGAAGGTGATGCTTGGTATGGTGAAGGTGATGCTTGGTATGGTGAAGGTGATGCTTGGTATAGTGAAGGTGATGCTTGGTATGGTGAAGGTGATGCTTGGTATGGTGAAGGTGTTGCTTGGTATGGTGAAGGTGTTGCTTGGTATGGTGAAGGTGATGCTTGGTATGGTGAAGGTGATGCTTGGTATGGTGAAGGTGATGCTTGGTATGGTGAAGGTGATACTTGGTATGGTGAAGGTGATACTTGGTATGGTGAAGGTGATACTTGGTATGGTGAAGGTGATACTTGGTATGGTGAAGGTGATACTTGGTAGGGTGAAGGTGATACTTGGTACGGTGAAGGTGATAGTTGGTACGGTGAAGGTGATAGTTGGTACGGTGAAGGTGATGCTTGGTACGGTGAAGGTGATGCTTGGTACGGTGAAGGTGATGCTTGGTACGGTGAAGGTGATGCTTGGTACGGTGAAGGTGATGCTTGGTACGGTGAAGGTGATGCTTGGTACGGTGAAGGTGATGCTTGGTACGGTGAAGGTGATGCTTGGTGCGGTGAAGGTGATGCTTGGTACGGTGAAGGTGATGCTTGGTACGGTGAAGGTGATGCTTGGTACGGTGAAGGTGATGCTTGGTACGGTGAAGGTGATGCTTGGTACGGTGAAGGTGATGCTTGGTACGGTGGAGGTGATGCTTGGTACGGTGGAGGTGATGCTTGGTACGGTGGAGGTGATGCTTGGTACGGTGAAGGTGATGCTTGGTATGGTGGAGGTGATGCTTGGTATGGTGGAGGTGATGCTTGGTATGGTGAAGGTGATGCTTGGTATGGTGAAGGTGATGCTTGCTATGGTGGAGGTGATGCTTGCTATGGTGGAGGTGATGCTTGGTATGGTGAAGGTGATGCTTGGTATGGTGAAGGTGATGCTTGGTATGGTGAAGGTGATGCTTGGTATGGTGAAGGTGATGCTTGGTATGGTGAAGGTGATGCTTGGTATGGTGGAGGTGATGCTTGCTATGGTGAAGGTGATGCTTGCTATGGTGAAGGTGATGCTTGGTATGGTGAAGGTGATGCTTGCTATGGTGAAGGTGATGCTTGCTATGGTGAAGGTGATGCTTGCTATGGTGAAGGTGATGCTTGCTATGGTGAAGGTGATGCTTGCTATGGTGAAGGTGATGCTTGCTATGGTGAAGGTGATGCTTGCTATGGTGGAGGTGATGCTTGCTATGGTGGAGGTGATGCTTGCTATGGTGGAGGTGATGCTTGCTATGGTGGAGGTGACGCTTGCTATGGTGGAGGTGACGCTTGGTACGGTGAAGGTGACGCTTGGTACGGTGAAGGTGACGCTTGGTACGGTGAAGGTGACGCTTGGTACGGTGAAGGTGACGCTTGGTACGGTGAAGGTGACGCTTGGTACGGTGAAGGTGACGCTTGGTACGGTGAAGGTGACGCTTGGTACGGTGAAGGTGACGCTTGGTACGGTGAAGGTGATGCTTGCTACGGTGAAGGTGATGCTTGCTACGGTGAAGGTGATGCTTGCTACGGTGAAGGTGATGCTTGGTATGGTGAAGGTGATGCTTGGTATGGTGAAGGTGATGCTTGGTATGGTGAAGGTGATGCTTGGTATGGTGAAGGTGTCGCTTGGTATGGTGAAGGTGATGCTTGGTATGGTGAAGGTGATGCTTGGTATGGTGAAGGTGATGCTTTTTATGGTGAAGGTGATGCTTGGTATGGTGAAGGTGATGCTTGGTATGGTGAAGGTGATGCTTGGTATGGTGAAGGTGATGCTTGGTATGGTGAAGGTGATGCTTGGTATGGTGAAGGTGATGCTTGGTATGGTGAAGGTGATGCTTGGTATGGTGAAGGTGATACTTGGTATGGTGAAGGTGATACTTGGTATGGTGAAGGTGATACTTGGTATGGTGAAGGTGATACTTGGTATGGTGAAGGTGATACTTGGTATGGTGAAGGTGATACTTGGTACGGTGAAGGTGATACTTGGTACGGTGAAGGTGATAGTTGGTACGGTGAAGGTGATGCTTGGTACGGTGAAGGTGATGCTTGGTACGGTGAAGGTGATGCTTGGTACGGTGAAGGTGATGCTTGGTACGGTGAAGGTGATGCTTGGTACGTTGAAGGCGATGCTTGGTACGGTGAAGGCGATGCTTGGTACGGTGAAGGCGATGCTTGGTACGGTGAAGGCGATGCTTGGTACGGTGAAGGCGATGCTTGCTACGGTGAAGGCGATGCTTGCTACGGTGAAGGCGATGCTTGCTACGGTGAAGGCGATGCTTGCTACGGTGAAGGCGATGCTTGCTACGGTGAAGGCGATGCTTGGTACGGTGAAGGCGATGCTTGCTATGGTGGAGGTGATGCTTGCTATGGTGAAGGTGATGCTTGCTATGGTGGAGGTGATGCTTGCTATGGTGGAGGTGATGCTTGCTATGGTGGAGGTGATGCTTGCTATGGTGGAGGTGATGCTTGCTATGGTGGAGGTGATGCTTGGTATGGTGAAGGTGTTGCTTGGTATGGTGAAGGTGATGCTTGGTATGGTGAAGGTGATGCTTGGTATGGTGAAGGTGATGCTTGGTATGGTGAAGGTGATGCTTGGTATGGTGAAGGTGATGCTTGGTATGGTGAAGGTGATGCTTGGTATGGTGAAGGTGATGCTTGGTATGTTGAAGGTGATGCTTGGTATGTTGAAGGTGATACTTGGTATGGTGAAGGTGATACTTGGTATGGTGAAGGTGATACTTGGTATGGTGAAGGTGATACTTGGTATGGTGAACGTGATACTTGGTATGGTGAAGGTGATGCTTGGTACGGTGAAGGTGATGCTTGGTACGGTGAAGGTGATAGTTGGTACGGTGAAGGTGATAGTTGGTACGGTGAAGGTGATAGTTGGTACGGTGAAGGTGATGCTTGGTACGGTGAAGGTGATGCTTGGTACGGTGAAGGTGATGCTTGGTACGGTAAAGGTGATGCTTGGTACGGTGAAGGTGATGCTTGGTACGGTGAAGGTGATGCTTGGTACGGTGAAGGTGATGCTTGGTATGGTGAAGGTGATGCTTGGTACGGTGAAGGTGATGCTTGGTACGGTGAAGGTGATGCTTGGTACGGTGAAGGTGATGCTTGGTACGGTGAAGGTGATGCTTGTTACGGTGAAGGTGATGCTTGTTACGGTGAAGGTGATGCTTGCTACGGTGAAGGTGATGCTTGCTACGGTGAAGGTGATGCTTGCTACGGTGAAGGTGATGCTTGCTACGGTGAAGGTGATGCTTGCTACGGTGAAGGTGATGCTTGCTACGGTGAAGGTGATGCTTGCTATGGTGAAGGTGATGCTTGCTACGGTGAAGGTGATGCTTGCTACAGTGAAGGTGATGCGCGGTATGGTGAAGGTGATGCGCGGTATGGTGAAGGTGATGCCTGGTATGGTGGAGGTGATGCTTGGTATGGTGGAGGTGATGATTGCTATGGTGGAGGTGATGCTTGCTATGGTGAAGGTGATGCTTGGTATGGTGAAGGTGATGCTTGGTATGGTGGAGGTGATGCTTGGTATGGTGAAGGTGATGCTTGGTATGGTGAAGGTGATGCTTGCTATGGTGAAGGTGATGCTTGCTATGGTGAAGGTGATGCTTGGTATGGTGAAGGTGATGCTTGCTATGGTGGAGGTGATGCTTGCTATGGTGGAGGTGATGCTTGCTATGGTGGAGGTGATGCTTGGTATGGTGGAGGTGATGCTTGCTATGGTGAAGGTGATGCTTGCTATGGTGAAGGTGATGCTTGCTATGGTGAAGGTGATGCTTGCTATGGTGAAGGTGATGCTTGCTATGGTGAAGGTGATGCTTGCTATGGTGGAGGTGATGCTTGCTATGGTGGAGGTGATGCTTGCTATGGTGGAGGTGACGCTTGCTACGGTGAAGGTGACGCTTGCTACGGTGAAGGTGATGCTTGCTACGGTGAAGGTGATGCTTGGTACGGTGAAGGTGATGCTTGGTACGGTGAAGGTGACGCTTGGTACGGTGAAGGTGACGCTTGGTACGGTGAAGGTGACGCTTGGTACGGTGAAGGTGACGCTTGCTACGGTGAAGGTGATGCTTGCTACGGTGAAGGTGATGCTTGCTACGGTGAAGGTGATGCTTGGTATGGTGAAGGTGATGCTTGGTATGGTGAAGGTGATGCTTGGTATGGTGAAGGTGTTGCTTGGTATGGTGAAGGTGATGCTTGGTATGGTGAAGGTGATGCTTGGTATGGTGAAGGTGATGCTTGGTATGGTGAAGGTGATGCTTGGTATGGTGAAGGTGATGCTTGGTATGGTGAAGGTGATGCTTGGTATGGTGAAGGTGATGCTTGGTATGGTGAAGGTGATGCTTGGTATGGTGAAGGTGATGCTTGCTATGGTGGAGGTGATGCTTGCTATGGTGGAGGTGATGCTTGCTATGGTGGAGGTGATGATTGCTATGGTGGAGGTGATGCTTGCTATGGTGGAGGTGATGCTTGCTATGGTGGAGGTGATGCTTGCTATGGTGAAGGTGATGCTTGGTATGGTGAAGGTGATGCTTGGTATGGTGAAGGTGATACTTGGTATGGTGAAGGTGATGCTTGGTATGGTGAAGGTGATACTTGGTATGGTGAAGGTGATACTTGGTATGGTGAAGGTGATACTTGGTATGGTGAAGGTGATACTTGGTACGGTGAAGGTGATAGTTGGTACGGTGAAGGTGATGCTTGGTACGGTGAAGGTGATGCTTGGTACGGTGAAGGTGATGCTTGGTACGGTGAAGGTGATGCTTGGTACGGTGAAGGTGATGCTTGGTACGGTGAAGGTGATGCTTGGTACGGTGAAGGCGATGCTTGGTACGGTGAAGGCGATGCTTGGTACGGTGAAGGCGATGCTTGGTACGGTGAAGGCGATGCTTGGTACGGTGAAGGCGATGCTTGCTACGGTGAAGGCGATGCTTGCTACGTTGAAGGCGATGCTTGCTACGGTGAAGGCGATGCTTGGTACGGTGAAGGCGATGCTTGGTACGGTGGAGGCGATGCTTGCTATGGTGAAGGCGATGCTTGCTATGGTGGAGGTGATGCTTGCTATGGTGGAGGTGATGCTTGCTATGGTGGAGGTGATGCTTGCTATGGTGGAGGTGATGCTTGCTATGGTGGAGATGATGCTTGCTATGGTGGAGGTGATGCTTGGTATGGTGAAGGTGTTGCTTGGTATGGTGAAGGTGATGCTTGGTATGGTGAAGGTGATGCTTGGTATGGTGAAGGTGATGCTTGGTATGGTGAAGGTGATGCTTGGTATGGTGAAGGTGATGCTTGGTATGGTGAAGGTGATGCTTGGTATGGTGAAGGTGATGCTTGGTATGTTGAAGGTGATGCTTGGTACGGTGAAGGTGATGCTTGGTACGGTGAAGGTGATGCTTGGTACGGTGAAGGTGATGCTTGGTACGGTGAAGGTGATGCTTGGTACGGTGAAGGTGATGCTTGGTACGGTGAAGGTGATGCTTGGTACGGTGAAGGTGATGCTTGGTACGGTGAAGGTGATGCTTGCTATGGTGAAGGTGATGCTTGCTATGGTGAAGGTGATGCTTGCTATGGTGAAGGCGATGCTTGCTATGGTGAAGGCGATGCTTGCTATGGTGAAGGCGATGCTTGCTATGGTGAAGGCGATGCTTGCTATGGTGAAGGCGATGCTTGGTATGGTGAAGGCGATGCTTGGTATAGTGAAGGCGATGTTTGGTATGGTGAAGGCGATGTTTGGTATGGTGAAGGCGATGCTTGCTATGGTGAAGGCGATGCTTGCTATGGTGAAGGCGATGCTTGCTATGGTGAAGGTGATGCTTGCTATGGTGGAGGTGATGCTTGCTAAGGTGGAGGTGATGCTTGCTATGGTGGAGGTGATGCTTGCTATGGTGGAGGTGATGCTTGCTATGGTGGAGGTGATGCTTGCTATGGTCGAGGTGATGCTTGCTATGGTGAAGGTGATGCTTGCTATGGTGAAGGTGATGCTTGCTATGGTGAAGGTGATGCTTGCTATGGTGAAGGTGATGCTTGCTATGGTGAAGGTGATGCTTGCTATGGTGGAGGTGATGCTTGCTATGGTGGAGGTGATGCTTGCTATGGTGGAGGTGATGCTTGCTATGGTGGAGGTGATGCTTGCTATGGTGGAGGTGATGATTGCTATGGTGGAGGTGATGCTTGCTATGGTGGAGGTGATGCTTGCTATGGTGGAGGTGATGCTTGCTATGGTGAAGGTGATGCTTGCTATGGTGAAGGTGATGCTTGGTATGGTGAAGGTGATGCTTGGTATGGTGAAGGTGATGCTTGGTATGGTGAAGGTGATGCTTGGTATGGTGAAGGTGATGCTTGGTATGGTGAAGGTGATGCTTGGCATGGTGAAGGTGATGCTTGGTATGGTGAAGGTGATGCTTGGCATGGTGAAGGTGATGCTTGGCATGGTGAAGGTGATGCTTGGCATGGTGAAGGTGATGCTTGGTATGGTGAAGGTGGTGCTTGGCATGGTGAAGGTGGTGCTTGGTATGGTGAAGGTGGTGCTTGGTATGGTGAAGGTGATGCTTGGTATGGTGGAGGTGATGCTTGGTATGGTGGAGGTGATGCTTGGTATGGTGGAGGTGATGCTTGGTATGGTGGAGGTGATGCTTGGTATGGTGGAGGTGATGCTTGCTATGGTGGAGGTGATGCTTGCTATGGTGGAGGTGATGCTTGCTATGGTGAAGGTGATGCTTGCTATGGTGAAGGTGATGCTTGCTATGGTGAAGGTGATGCTTGGTATGGTGAAGGTGATGCTTGGTATGGTGAAGGTGATGCTTGGTATGGTGAAGGTGATGCTTGGTATGGTGGAGGTGATGCTTGCTATGGTGGAGGTGATGCTTGCTATGGTGGAGGTGATGCTTGCTATGGTGGAGGTGATGCTTGCTATGGTGGAGGTGATGCTTGCTATGGTGAAGGTGATGCTTGCTATGGTGGAGGTGATGCTTGCTATGGTGAAGGTGATGCTTGCTATGGTGAAGGTGATGCTTGCTATGGTGGAGGTGATGCTTGCTATGGTGAAGGTGATGCTTGCTATGGTGAAGGTGATGCTTGCTATGGTGGAGGTGATGCTTGCTATGGTGAAGGTGATGCTTGCTATGGTGAAGGTGATGCTTGCTATGGTGAAGGTGATGCTTGCTACGGTGAAGGTGATGCTTGGTACGGTGAAGGTGATGCTTGCTACGGTGAAGGTGATGCTTGCTACGGTGAAAGTGATGCTTGCTACGGTGAAGGTGATGCTTGCTACGGTGAAGGTGATGCTTGCTACGGTGAAGGTGATGCTTGCTACGGTGAAGGTGATGCTTGCTACGGTGAAGGTGATGCTTGGTATGGTGAAGGTGATGCTTGGTATGGTGAAGGTGATGCTTGGTATGGTGAAGGTGATGCTTGGTATGGTGAAGGTGATGCTTGGTATGGTGAAGGTGATGCTTGGTATGGTGAAGGTGATGCTTGGTATGGTGAAGGTGATGCTTGGTATGGTGAAGGTGATGCTTGGTATGGTGAAGGTGATGCTTGGTATGGTGAAGGTGATGCTTGGTATGGTGAAGGTGATGCTTGGTATGGTGAAGGTGATGCTTGGTATGGTGAAGGTGTTGCTTGGTATGGTGAAGGTGTTGCTTGGTATGGTGAAGGTGTTGCTTGGTATGGTGAAGGTGATGCTTGGTATGGTGAAGGTGATGCTTGGTATGGTGAAGGTGATGCTTGGTATGGTGAAGGTGATACTTGGTACGGTGAAGGTGATACTTGGTATGGTGAAGGTGATACTTGGTATGGTGAAGGTGATGCTTGGTACGGTGAAGGTGATGCTTGGTACGGTGAAGGTGATGCTTGGTGCGGTGAAGGTGATGCTTGGTGCGGTGAAGGTGATGCTTGGTACGGTGAAGGTGATGCTTGGTACGGTGAAGGTGATGCTTGGTACGGTGAAGGTGATGCTTGGTGCGGTGAAGGTGATGCTTGGTGCGGTGAAGGTGATGCTTGGTACGGTGAAGGTGATGCTTGGTACGGTGAAGGTGATGCTTGGTACGGTGAAGGTGATGCTTGGTACGGTGAAGGTGATGCTTGGTACGGTGAAGGTCATGCTTGGTACGGTGGAGGTGATGCTTGGTACGGTGGAGGTGATGCTTGGTACGGTGGAGGTGATGCTTGGTATGGTGAAGGTGATGCTTGGTATGGTGGAGGTGATGCTTGGTATGGTGGAGGTGATGCTTGGTATGGTGAAGGTGATGCTTGGTATGGTGAAGGTGATGCTTGCTATGGTGGAGGTGATGCTTGCTATGGTGGAGGTGATGCTTGCTATGGTGAAGGTGATGCTTGGTATGGTGAAGGTGATGCTTGGTATGGTGAAGGTGATGCTTGGTATGGTGAAGGTGATGCTTGGTATGGTGAAGGTGATGCTTGGTATGGTGGAGGTGATGCTTGCTATGGTGAAGGTGATGCTTGCTATGGTGAAGGTGATGCTTGCTATGGTGGAGGTGATGCTTGCTATGGTGGAGGTGATGCTTGCTATGGTGGAGGTGATGCTTGCTATGGTGAAGGTGATGCTTGCTATGGTGGAGGTGACGCTTGGTACGGTGAAGGTGACGCTTGGTACGGTGAAGGTGACGCTTGGTACGGTGAAGGTGACGCTTGGTACGGTGAAGGTGACGCTTGGTACGGTGAAGGTGACGCTTGGTACGGTGAAGGTGACGCTTGGTACGGTGAAGGTGACGCTTGGTACGGTGAAGGTGACGCTTGGTACGGTGAAGGTGACGCTTGGTACGGTGAAGGTGACGCTTGGTACGGTGAAGGTGACGCTTGGTACGGTGAAGGTGACGCTTGGTACGGTGAAGGTGACGCTTGCTACGGTGAAGGTGATGCTTGCTACGGTGAAGGTGATGCTTGGTATGGTGAAGGTGATGCTTGGTATGGTGAAGGTGATGCTTGGTATGGTGAAGGTGATGCTTGGTATGGTGAAGGTGTTGCTTGGTATGGTGAAGGTGATGCTTGGTATGGTGAAGGTGATGCTTGGTATGGTGAAGGTGATGCTTTTTATGGTGAAGGTGATGCTTGGTATGGTGAAGGTGATGCTTGGTATGGTGAAGGTGATGCTTGGTATGGTGAAGGTGATGCTTGGTATGGTGAAGGTGATGCTTGGTATGGTGAAGGTGATGCTTGGTATGGTGAAGGTGATGCTTGGTATGGTGAAGGTGATACTTGGTATGGTGAAGGTGATACTTGGTATGGTGAAGGTGATACTTGGTATGGTGAAGGTGATACTTGGTATGGTGAAGGTGATACTTGGTATGGTGAAGGTGATACTTGGTACGGTGAAGGTGATACTTGGTACGGTGAAGGTGATAGTTGGTACGGTGAAGGTGATGCTTGGTACGGTGAAGGTGATGCTTGGTACGGTGAAGGTGATGCTTGGTACGGTGAAGGTGATGCTTGGTACGGTGAAGGTGATGCTTGGTACGTTGAAGGCGATGCTTGGTACGGTGAAGGCGATGCTTGCTACGGTGAAGGTGATGCTTGTTACGGTGAAGGTGATGCTTGCTACGGTGAAGGTGATGCTTGGTACGGTGAAGGTGATGCTTGCTACGGTGAAGGTGATGCTTGGTACGGTGAAGGTGATGCTTGTTACGGTGAAGGTGATGCTTGCTACGGTGAAGGTGATGCTTGCTACGGTGAAGGTGATGCTTGCTACGGTGAAGGCGATGCTTGCTACGGTGAAGGTGATGCTTGTTACGGTGAAGGTGATGCTTGCTACGGTGAAGGTGATGCTTGCTACGGTGAAGGTGATGCTTGCTACGGTGAAGGTGATGCTTGCTACGGTGAAGGTGATGCTTGCTACGGTGAAGGTGATGCTTGCTACGGTGAAGGTGATGCTTGCTACGGTGAAGGTGATGCTTGCTACGGTGAAGGTGATGCGCGGTATGGTGAAGGTGATGCGCGGTATGGTGAAGGTGATGCCTGGTATGGTGGAGGTGATGCTTGGTATGGTGGAGGTGATGATTGCTATGGTGGAGGTGATGCTTGCTATGGTGAAGGTGATGCTTGGTATGGTGAAGGTGATGCTTGGTATGGTGGAGGTGATGCTTGGTATGGTGAAGGTGATGCTTGGTATGGTGAAGGTGATGCTTGCTATGGTGAAGGTGATGCTTGCTATGGTGAAGGTGATGCTTGGTATGGTGAAGGTGATGCTTGCTATGGTGGAGGTGATGCTTGCTATGGTGGAGGTGATGCTTGCTATGGTGGAGGTGATGCTTGGTATGGTGGAGGTGATGCTTGCTATGGTGAAGGTGATGCTTGCTATGGTGAAGGTGATGCTTGCTATGGTGAAGGTGATGCTTGCTATGGTGAAGGTGATGCTTGCTATGGTGAAGGTGATGCTTGCTATGGTGGAGGTGATGCTTGCTATGGTGGAGGTGATGCTTGCTATGGTGGAGGTGACGCTTGCTACGGTGAAGGTGACGCTTGCTACGGTGAAGGTGATGCTTGCTACGGTGAAGGTGATGCTTGGTACGGTGAAGGTGATGCTTGGTACGGTGAAGGTGATGCTTGGTACGGTGAAGGTGATGCTTGGTACGGTGAAGGTGATGCTTGTTACGGTGAAGGTGATGCTTGCTACGGTGAAGGTGATGCTTGGTACGGTGAAGGTGATGCTTGGTATGGTGAAGGTGATGCTTGGTATGGTGAAGGTGATGCTTGGTATGGTGAAGGTGATGCTTGGTATGGTGAAGGTGATGCTTGGTATGGTGAAGGTGATGCTTGGTATGGTGAAGGTGATGCTTGCTATGGTGAAGGTGATGCTTGCTATGGTGAAGGTGATGCTTGGTATGGTGAAGGTGATGCTTGCTATGGTGAAGGTGATGCTTGCTATGGTGAAGGCGATGCTTGCTATGGTGAAGGCGATGCTTGCTATGGTGAAGGCGATGCTTGCTATGGTGAAGGCGATGCTTGCTATGGTGAAGGCGATGCTTGGTATGGTGAAGGTGATGCTTGGTATGGTGAAGGTGATGCTTGGTATGGTGGAGGTGATGCTTGCTATGGTGAAGGTGATGCTTGCTATGGTGAAGGTGATGCTTGGTATGGTGGAGGTGATGCTTGCTATGGTGGAGGTGATGCTTGCTATGGTGGAGGTGATGCTTGCTATGGTGGAGGTGATGCTTGCTATGGTGGAGGTGATGCTTGCTATGGTGGAGGTGATGCTTGCTATGGTGGAGGTGATGCTTGCTATGGTCGAGGTGATGCTTGCTATGGTCGAGGTGATGCTTGCTATGGTCGAGGTGATGCTTGCTATGGTCGAGGTGATGCTTGCTATGGTGAAGGTGATGCTTGGTACGGTGAAGGTGATGCTTGGTACGGTGAAGGTGATGCTTGGTACGGTGAAGGTGATGCTTGGTACGGTGAAGGTGATGCTTGGTACGGTGAAGGTGATGCTTGGTACGGTGAAGGTGATGCTTGGTACGGTGAAGGTGATGCTTGCTACGGTGAAGGTGATGCTTGCTACGGTGAAGGTGATGCTTGCTACGGTGAAGGCGATGCTTGCTACGGTGAAGGCGATGCTTGCTACGGTGAAGGCGATGCTTGCTACGGTGAAGGCGATGCTTGCTATGGTGAAGGCGATGCTTGGTATGGTGAAGGCGATGCTTGGTATGGTGAAGGCGATGTTTGGTATGGTGAAGGCGATGTTTGGTATGGTGAAGGCGATGCTTGCTATGGTGAAGGCGATGCTTGCTATGGTGAAGGTGATGCTTGCTATGGTGGAGGTGATGCTTGCTATGGTGGAGGTGATGCTTGCTATGGTGGAGGTGATGCTTGCTATGGTCGAGGTGATGCTTGCTATGGTCGAGGTGATGCTTGCTATGGTGAAGGTGATGCTTGCTATGGTGAAGGTGATGCTTGCTATGGTGAAGGTGATGCTTGCTATGGTGAAGGTGATGCTTGCTATGGTGAATGTGATGCTTGCTTTGGTGAAGGTGATGCTTGCTTTGGTGGAGGTGATGCTTGCTATGGTGGAGGTGATGCTTGCTATGGTGGAGGTGATGCTTGCTATGGTGGAGGTGATGATTGCTATGGTGAAGGTGATGCTTGGTATGGTGAAGGTGATGCTTGCTATGGTGAAGGTGATGCTTGGTATGGTGAAGGTGATGCTTGGTATGGTGAAGGTGATGCTTGGTATGGTGAAGGTGATGCTTGGTATGGTGAAGGTGATGCTTGGCATGGTGAAGGTGATGCTTGGCATGGTGAAGGTGATGCTTGGCATGGTGAAGGTGATGCTTGGTATGGTGAAGGTGATGCTTGGTATGGTGAAGGTGATGCTTGGTATGGTGAAGGTGATGCTTGGTATGGTGGAGGTGATGCTTGGTATGGTGGAGGTGATGCTTGGCATGGTGAAGGTGATGCTTGGCATGGTGAAGGTGATGCTTGGTATGGTGAAGGTGATGCTTGGTATGGTGAAGGTGATGCTTGCTATGGTGGAGGTGATGCTTGCTATGGTGGAGGTGATGCTTGCTATGGTGAAGGTGATGCTTGGTATGGTGAAGGTGATGCTTGGTATGGTGAAGGTGATGCTTGGTATGGTGGAGGTGATGCTTGGTATGGTGGAGGTGATGCTTGGCATGGTGAAGGTGATGCTTGGCATGGTGAAGGTGATGCTTGGCATGGTGAAGGTGATGCTTGGTATGGTGAAGGTGATGCTTGGTATGGTGAAGGTGATGCTTGCTATGGTGGAGGTGATGCTTGCTATGGTGGAGGTGATGCTTGCTATGGTGAAGGTGATGCTTGGTATGGTGAAGGTGATGCTTGGTATGGTGAAGGTGATGCTTGGTATGGTGAAGGTGATGCTTGCTACGGTGAAGGCGATGCTTGGTACGGTGAAGGCGATGCTTGCTATGGTGGAGGTGATGCTTGCTATGGTGAAGGTGATGCTTGCTATGGTGGAGGTGATGCTTGCTATGGTGGAGGTGATGCTTGCTATGGTGGAGGTGATGCTTGCTATGGTGGAGGTGATGCTTGCTATGGTGAAGGTGATGCTTGCTATGGTGAAGGTGATGCTTGGTATGTTGAAGGTGATGCTTGGTATGTTGAAGGTGATACTTGGTATGTTGAAGGTGATACTTGGTATGGTGAAGGTGATACTTGGTATGGTGAAGGTGATACTTGGTATGGTGAAGGTGATACTTGGTATGGTGAACGTGATACTTGGTATGGTGAAGGTGATGCTTGGTACGGTGAAGGTGATGCTTGGTACGGTGAAGGTGATAGTTGGTACGGTGAAGGTGATAGTTGGTACGGTGAAGGTGATAGTTGGTACGGTGAAGGTGATGCTTGGTACGGTGAAGGTGATGCTTGGTACGGTGAAGGTGATGCTTGGTACGGTAAAGGTGATGCTTGGTACGGTGAAGGTGATGCTTGGTACGGTGAAGGTGATGCTTGGTACGGTGAAGGTGATGCTTGGTACGGTGAAGGTGATGCTTGGTACGGTGAAGGTGATGCTTGGTACGGTGAAGGTGATGCTTGGTACGGTGAAGGTGATGCTTGTTACGGTGAAGGTGATGCTTGTTACGGTGAAGGTGATGCTTGCTACGGTGAAGGTGATGCTTGCTACGGTGAAGGTGATGCTTGCTACGGTGAAGGTGATGCTTGCTACGGTGAAGGTGATGCTTGCTACGGTGAAGGTGATGCTTGCTACGGTGAAGGTGATGCTTGTTACGGTGAAGGTGATGCTTGCTACGGTGAAGGTGATGCTTGCTACGGTGAAGGTGATGCTTGCTACGGTGAAGGTGATGCTTGCTACGGTGAAGGTGATGCTTGCTACGGTGAAGGTGATGCTTGCTACGGTGAAGGTGATGCTTGCTACGGTGAAGGTGATGCTTGCTACGGTGAAGGTGATGCTTGCTACGGTGAAGGTGATGCTTGCTACGGTGAAGGTGATGCGCGGTATGGTGAAGGTGATGCTTGGTATGGTGAAGGTGATGCTTGGTATGTTGAAGGTGATGCTTGGTATGTTGAAGGTGATACTTGGTATGTTGAAGGTGATACTTGGTATGGTGAAGGTGATACTTGGTATGGTGAAGGTGATACTTGGTATGGTGAAGGTGATACTTGGTATGGTGAACGTGATACTTGGTATGGTGAAGGTGATACTTGGTATGGTGAAGGTGATGCTTGGTACGGTGAAGGTGATGCTTGGTACGGTGAAGGTGATAGTTGGTACGGTGAAGGTGATAGTTGGTACGGTGAAGGTGATAGTTGGTACGGTGAAGGTGATAGTTGGTACGGTGAAGGTGATGCTTGGTACGGTGAAGGTGATGCTTGGTACGGTGAAGGTGATGCTTGGTACGGTAAAGGTGATGCTTGGTACGGTGAAGGTGATGCTTGGTACGGTGAAGGTGATGCTTGGTACGGTGAAGGTGATGCTTGGTACGGTGAAGGTGATGCTTGGTACGGTGAAGGTGATGCTTGGTACGGTGAAGGTGATGCTTGGTACGGTGAAGGTGATGCTTGGTACGGTGAAGGTGATGCTTGTTACGGTGAAGGTGATGCTTGTTACGGTGAAGGTGATGCTTGCTACGGTGAAGGTGATGCTTGCTACGGTGAAGGTGATGCTTGCTACGGTGAAGGTGATGCTTGCTACGGTGAAGGTGATGCTTGCTACGGTGAAGGTGATGCTTGCTACGGTGAAGGTGATGCTTGCTACGGTGAAGGTGATGCTTGCTACGGTGAAGGTGATGCGCGGTATGGTGAAGGTGATGCGCGGTATGGTGAAGGTGATGCCTGGTATGGTGGAGGTGATGCTTGGTATGGTGGAGGTGATGATTGCTATGGTGGAGGTGATGCTTGCTATGGTGAAGGTGATGCTTGGTATGGTGAAGGTGATGCTTGGTATGGTGGAGGTGATGCTTGGTATGGTGAAGGTGATGCTTGGTATGGTGAAGGTGATGCTTGCTATGGTGAAGGTGATGCTTGGTATGGTGAAGGTGATGCTTGGTATGGTGAAGGTGATGCTTGGTATGGTGGAGGTGATGCTTGCTATGGTGGAGGTGATGCTTGGTATGGTGGAGGTGATGCTTGCTATGGTGAAGGTGATGCTTGGTATGGTGAAGGTGATGCTTGCTATGGTGGAGGTGATGCTTGCTATGGTGGAGGTGATGCTTGGTATGGTGGAGGTGATGCTTGCTATGGTGAAGGTGATGCTTGCTATGGTGAAGGTGATGCTTGCTATGGTGAAGGTGATGCTTGCTATGGTGAAGGTGACGCTTGCTATGGTGAAGGTGATGCTTGCTATGGTGGAGGTGATGCTTGCTATGGTGGAGGTGATGCTTGCTATGGTGGAGGTGACGCTTGCTATGGTGAAGGTGACGCTTGGTACGGTGAAGGTGACGCTTGGTACGGTGAAGGTGACGCTTGCTACGGTGAAGGTGATGCTTGCTACGGTGAAGGTGATGCTTGCAACGGTGAAGGTGATGCTTGCTACGGTGAAGGTGATGCTTGGTACGGTGAAGGTGATGCTTGGTACGGTGAAGGTGATGCTTGGTACGGTGAAGGTGATGCTTGGTACGGTGAAGGTGATGCTTGGTACGGTGAAGGTGATGCTTGTTACGGTGAAGGTGATGCTTGCTACGGTGAAGGTGATGCTTGGTACGGTGAAGGTGATGCTTGGTATGGTGAAGGTGATGCTTGGTATGGTGAAGGTGATGCTTGGTATGGTGAAGGTGATGCTTGGTATGGTGAAGGTGATGCTTGGTATGGTGAAGGTGATGCTTGGTATGGTGAAGGTGATGCTTGCTATGGTGAAGATGATGCTTGCTATGGTGAAGGTGATGCTTGCTATGGTGAAGGTGATGCTTGGTATGGTGAAGGTGATGCTTGGTATGGTGAAGGTGATGCTTGGTATGGTGAAGGTGATGCTTGGTATGGTGAAGGTGATGCTTGGTATGCTGAAGGTGATGCTTGGTATGGTGGAGGTGATGCTTGCTATGGTGGAGGTGATGCTTGCTATGGTGGAGGTGATGCTTGCTATGGTGAAGGTGATGCTTGCTATGGTGAAGGCGATGCTTGCTATGGTGAAGGCGATGCTTGCTATGGTGAAGGCGATGCTTGCTATGGTGAAGGCGATGCTTGCTATGGTGAAGGCGATGCTTGCTATGGTGAAGGCGATGCTTGCTATGGTGAAGGCGATGCTTGCTATGGTGAAGGCGATGCTTGGTATGGTGAAGGCGATGCTTGGTATGGTGAAGGTGATGCTTGGTATGGTGAAGGTGATGCTTGGTATGGTGAAGGTGATGCTTGCTATGGTGAAGGTGATGCTTGCTATGGTGAAGGTGATGCTTGGTATGGTGGAGGTGATGCTTGCTATGGTGGAGGTGATGCTTGCTATGGTGGAGGTGATGCTTGCTATGGTGGAGGTGATGCTTGCTATGGTGGAGGTGATGCTTGCTATGGTGGAGGTGATGCTTGCTATGGTGGAGGTGATGCTTGCTATGGTGGAGGTGATGCTTGCTATGGTCGAGGTGATGCTTGCTATGGTCGAGGTGATGCTTGCTATGGTGAAGGTGATGCTTGCTATGGTGAAGGTGATGCTTGGTACGGTGAAGGTGATGCTTGGTACGGTGAAGGTGATGCTTGGTACGGTGAAGGTGATGCTTGGTACGGTGAAGGTGATGCTTGGTACGGTGAAGGTGATGCTTGGTACGGTGAAGGTGATGCTTGGTACGGTGAAGGTGATGCTTGCTACGGTGAAGGTGATGCTTGCTACGGTGAAGGTGATGCTTGCTACGGTGAAGGCGATGCTTGCTACGGTGAAGGCGATGCTTGCTACGGTGAAGGCGATGCTTGCTACGGTGAAGGCGATGCTTGCTACGGTGAAGGCGATGCTTGCTATGGTGAAGGCGATGCTTGCTATGGTGAAGGCGATGCTTGGTATGGTGAAGGCGATGCTTGGTATGGTGAAGGCGATGTTTGGTATGGTGAAGGCGATGTTTGGTATGGTGAAGGCGATGCTTGCTATGGTGAAGGCGATGCTTGCTATGGTGAAGGCGATGCTTGCTATGGTGAAGGCGATGCTTGCTATGGTGGAGGTGATGCTTGCTATGGTGGAGGTGATGCTTGCTATGGTGGAGGTGATGCTTGCTATGGTCGAGGTGATGCTTGCTATGGTCGAGGTGATGCTTGCTATGGTGAAGGTGATGCTTGCTATGGTGAAGGTGATGCTTGCTATGGTGAAGGTGATGCTTGCTATGGTGAAGCTGATGCTTGCTATGGTGAAGCTGATGCTTGCTTTGGTGAAGGTGATGCTTGCTTTGGTGGAGGTGATGCTTGCTTTGGTGGAGGTGATGCTTGCTATGGTGGAGGTGATGCTTGCTATGGTGGAGGTGATGATTGCTATGGTGAAGGTGATGCTTGGTATGGTGAAGGTGATGCTTGGTATGGTGAAGGTGATGCTTGGTATGATGAAGGTGATGCTTGGTATGGTGAAGGTGATGCTTGGTATGGTGAAGGTGATGCTTGGTATGGTGAAGGTGATGCTTGGCATGGTGAAGGTGATGCTTGGCATGGTGAAGGTGATGCTTGGCATGGTGAAGGTGATGCTTGGTATGGTGAAGGTGATGCTTGGTATGGTGAAGGTGATGCTTGGTATGGTGGAGGTGATGCTTGGTATGGTGGAGGTGATGCTTGGCATGGTGAAGGTGATGCTTGGCATGGTGAAGGTGATGCTTGGTATGGTGAAGGTGATGCTTGGTATGGTGAAGGTGATGCTTGGTATGGTGAAGGTGATGCTTGGTATGGTGAAGGTGATGCTTGGTATGGTGGAGGTGATGCTTGGTATGGTGGAGGTGATGCTTGCTATGGTGGAGGTGATGCTTGCTATGGTGAAGGTGATGCTTGCTATGGTGGAGGTGATGCTTGCTATGGTGGAGGTGATGCTTGCTATGGTGAAGGTGATGCTTGCTACGGTGAAGGTGATGCTTGCTACGGTGAAGGTGATGCTTGCTACGGTGAAGGTGATGCTTGCTACGGTGAAGGTGATGCTTGCTACGGTGAAGGTGATGCTTGGTACGGTGAAGGTGATGCTTGCTACGGTGAAGGTGATGCTTGCTACGGTGAAGGTGATGCTTGCTACGGTGAAGGTGATGCTTGCTACGGTGAACGTGATGCTTGCTACGGTGAAGGTGATGCTTGCTACGGTGAAGGTGATGCTTGGTATGGTGAAGGTGATGCTTGGTATGGTGAAGGTGATGCTTGGTATGGTGAAGGTGATGCTTGGTATGGTGAAGGTGATGCTTGGTATGGTGAAGGTGATGCTTGGTATGGTGAAGGTGATGCTTGGTATGGTGAAGGTGATGCTTGGTATGGTGAAGGTGATGCTTGCTATGGTGAAGGTGATGCTTGGTATGGTGAAGGTGATGCTTGCTATGGTGAAGGTGATGCTTGGTATGGTGAAGGTGATGCTTGGTATGGTGAAGGTGATGCTTGGTATGGTGAAGGTGATGCTTGGTATGCTGAAGGTGATGCTTGGTATGGTGAAGGTGATGCTTGCTATGGTGGAGGTGATGCTTGCTATGGTGAAGGTGATGCTTGCTATGGTGGAGGTGATGCTTGGTATGGTGGAGGTGATGCTTCCTATGGTGAAGGTGATGCTTGCTATGGTGAAGGTGATGCTTGCTATGGTGAAGGTGATGCTTGCTATGGTGAAGGCGATGCTTGCTATGGTGAAGGCGATGCTTGCTATGGTGAAGGCGATGCTTGCTATGGTGAAGGCGATGCTTGCTATGGTGAAGGCGATGCTTGCTATGGTGAAGGCGATGCTTGCTATGGTGAAGGCGATGCTTGCTATGGTGAAGGCGATGCTTGCTATGGTGAAGGCGATGCTTGCTATGATGAAGGCGATGCTTGCTATGATGAAGGTGATGCTTGGTATGGTGAAGGTGATGCTTGGTATGGTGAAGGTGATGCTTGCTATGGTGAAGGTGATGCTTGGTATGGTGAAGGTGATGCTTGGTATGGTGGAGGTGATGCTTGGTATGGTGGAGGTGATGCTTGCTATGGTGGAGGTGATGCTTGCTATGGTGGAGGTGATGCTTGCTATGGTGGAGGTGATGCTTGCTATGGTGGAGGTGATGCTTGCTATGGTGGAGGTGATGCTTGCTATGGTGGAGGTGATGCTTGCTATGGTGGAGGTGATGCTTGCTATGGTCGAGGTGATGCTTGCTATGGTCGAGGTGATGCTTGCTATGGTGAAGGTGATGCTTGCTATGGTGAAGGTGATGCTTGCTATGGTGAAGGTGATGCTTGCTATGGTGAAGGTGATGCTTGGTACGGTGAAGGTGATGCTTGGTACGGTGAAGGTGATGCTTGGTACGGTGAAGGTGATGCTTGGTACGGTGAAGGTGATGCTTGGTACGGTGAAGGTGATGCTTGGTACGGTGAAGGTGATACTTGGTACGGTGAAGGTGATGCTTGGTACGGTGAAGGTGATGCTTGGTACGGTGAAGGTGATGCTTGGTAGGGTGAAGGTGATGCTTGGTACGGTGAAGGTGATGCTTGCTATGGTGAAGGTGATGCTTGCTATGGTGAAGGTGATGATTGCTATGGTGAAGGCGATGCTTGCTATGGTGAAGGCGATGCTTGCTATGGTGAAGGCGATGCTTGCTATGGTGAAGGCGATGCTTGCTATGGTGAAGGCGATGCTTGGTATGGTGAAGGCGATGCTTGGTATGGTGAAGGCGATGTTTGGTATGGTGAAGGCGATGTTTGGTATGGTGAAGGCGATGCTTGCTATGGTGAAGGCGATGCTTGCTATGGTGAAGGCGATGCTTGCTATGGTGAAGGTGATGCTTGCTATGGTGGAGGTGATGCTTGCTATGGTGGAGGTGATGCTTGCTATGGTGGAGGTGATGCTTGCTATGGTGGAGGTGATGCTTGCTATGGTGGAGGTGATGCTTGCTATGGTGGAGGTGATGCTTGCTATGGTGGAGGTGATGCTTGCTATGGTCGAGGTGATGCTTGCTATGGTGAAGGTGATGCTTGCTATGGTGAAGATGATGCTTGCTATGGTGAAGGTGATGCTTGCTATGGTGAAGGTGATGCTTGCTATGGTGAAGGTGATGCTTGCTTTGGTGAAGGTGATGCTTGCTTTGGTGAAGGTGATGCTTGCTATGGTGGAGGTGATGCTTGCTATGGTGGAGGTGATGCTTGCTATGGTGGAGGTGATGCTTGCTATGGTGGAGGTGATGCTTGCTATGGTGGAGGTGATGCTTGCTATGGTGGAGGTGATGCTTGCTATGGTGAAGGTGATGCTTGCTATGGTGAAGGTGATGCTTGGTATGGTGAAGGTGATGCTTGGTATGGTGAAGGTGATGCTTGGTATGGTGAAGGTGATGCTTGGTATGGTGAAGGTGATGCTTGCTATGGTGAAGGTGATGCTTGGTATGGTGAAGGTGATGCTTGGCATGGTGAAGGTGATGCTTGGCATGGTGAAGGCGATGCTTGGCATGGTGAAGGCGATGCTTGCTATGGTGAAGGCGATGCTTGCTATGGTGAAGGTGATGCTTGCTATGGTGGAGGTGATGCTTGCTATGGTGAAGGTGATGCTTGCTATGGTGAAGGCGATGCTTGCTATGGTGAAGGCGATGCTTGCTATGGTGAAGGCGATGCTTGCTATGGTGAAGGCGATGCTTGCTATGGTGAAGGCGATGCTTGCTATGGTGAAGGCGATGTTTGGTATGGTGAAGGCGATGTTTGGTATGGTGAAGGCGATGCTTGCTATGGTGAAGGCGATGCTTGCTATGGTGAAGGTGATGCTTGCTATGGTGGAGGTGATGCTTGCTATGGTGGAGGTGATGCTTGCTATGGTGGAGGTGATGCTTGCTATGGTGGAGGTGATGCTTGCTATGGTCGAGGTGATGCTTGCTATGGTCGAGGTGATGCTTGCTATGGTGAAGGTGATGCTTGCTATGGTGAAGGTGATGCTTGCTATGGTGAAGGTGATGCTTGCTATGGTGAAGGTGATGCTTGCTATGGTGAAGGTGATGCTTGCTTTGGTGAAGGTGATGCTTGCTTTGGTGGAGGTGATGCTTGCTATGGTGGAGGTGATGCTTGCTATGGTGGAGGTGATGCTTGCTATGGTGGAGGTGATGATTGCTATGGTGAAGGTGATGCTTGGTATGGTGAAGGTGATGCTTGCTATGGTGAAGGTGATGCTTGGTATGGTGAAGGTGATGCTTGGTATGGTGAAGGTGATGCTTGGTATGGTGAAGGTGATGCTTGGTATGGTGAAGGTGATGCTTGGCATGGTGAAGGTGATGCTTGGCATGGTGAAGGTGATGCTTGGCATGGTGAAGGTGATGCTTGGTATGGTGAAGGTGATGCTTGGTATGGTGAAGGTGATGCTTGGTATGGTGAAGTTGATGCTTGGTATGGTGGAGGTGATGCTTGGTATGGTGGAGGTGATGCTTGGCATGGTGAAGGTGATGCTTGGCATGGTGAAGGTGATGCTTGGCATGGTGAAGGTGATGCTTGGTATGGTGAAGGTGATGCTTGGTATGGTGAAGGTGATGCTTGCTATGGTGGAGGTGATGCTTGCTATGGTGGAGGTGATGCTTGGTATGGTGAAGGTGATGCTTGGTATGGTGAAGGTGATGCTTGGTATGGTGAAGGTGATGCTTGGTATAGTGGAGGTGATGCTTGGTATGCTGGAGGTGATGCTTGCTATGGTGGAGGTGATGCTTGCTATGGTGAAGGTGATGCTTGCTATGGTGGAGGTGATGCTTGCTATGGTGGAGGTGATGCTTGCTATGGTGAAGGTGATGCTTGCTATGGTGAAGGTGATGCTTGCTACGGTGAAGGTGATGCTTGCTACGGTGAAGGTGATGCTTGCTACGGTGAAGGTGATGCTTGCTACGGTGAAGGTGATGCTTGCTACGGTGAAGGTGATGCTTGCTACGGTGAAGGTGATGCTTGCTACGGTGAAGGTGATGCTTGCTACGGTGAAGGTGATGCTTGCTACGGTGAAGGTGATGCTTGCTACGGTGAACGTGATGCTTGCTTTGGTGGAGGTGATGCTTGCTATGGTGGAGGTGATGCTTGCTATGGTGGAGGTGATGCTTGCTATGGTGGAGGTGATGATTGCTATGGTGAAGGTGATGCTTGGTATGGTGAAGGTGATGCTTGCTATGGTGAAGGTGATGCTTGGTATGGTGAAGGTGATGCTTGGTATGGTGAAGGTGATGCTTGGTATGGTGAAGGTGATGCTTGGTATGGTGAAGGTGATGCTTGGCATGGTGAAGGTGATGCTTGGCATGGTGAAGGTGATGCTTGGCATGGTGAAGGTGATGCTTGGTATGGTGAAGGTGATGCTTGGTATGGTGAAGGTGATGCTTGGTATGGTGAAGGTGATGCTTGGTATGGTGGAGGTGATGCTTGGTATGGTGGAGGTGATGCTTGGCATGGTGAAGGTGATGCTTGGCATGGTGAAGGTGATGCTTGGCATGGTGAAGGTGATGCTTGGTATGGTGAAGGTGATGCTTGGTATGGTGAAGGTGATGCTTGCTATGGTGGAGGTGATGCTTGCTATGGTGGAGGTGATGCTTGCTATGGTGAAGGTGATGCTTGGTATGGTGAAGGTGATGCTTGGTATGGTGAAGGTGATGCTTGGTATAGTGGAGGTGATGCTTGCTATGGTGGAGGTGATGCTTGCTATGGTGGAGGTGATGCTTGCTATGGTGAAGGTGATGCTTGCTATGGTGAAGGCGATGCTTGCTATGGTGAAGGCGATGCTTGCTATGGTGAAGGCGATGCTTGCTATGGTGAAGGCGATGCTTGCTATGGTGAAGGCGATGCTTGCTATGGTGAAGGCGATGCTTGCTATGGTGAAGGCGATGCTTGCTATGGTGAAGGCGATGCTTGGTATGGTGAAGGCGATGCTTGGTATGGTGAAGGTGATGCTTGGTATGGTGAAGGTGATGCTTGGTATGGTGAAGGTGATGCTTGCTATGGTGAAGGTGATGCTTGCTATGGTGAAGGTGATGCTTGGTATGGTGAAGGTGATGCTTGGTATGGTGGAGGTGATGCTTGCTATGGTGGAGGTGATGCTTGCTATGGTGGAGGTGATGCTTGCTATGGTGGAGGTGATGCTTGCTATGGTGGAGGTGATGCTTGCTATGGTGGAGGTGATGCTTGCTATGGTGGAGGTGATGCTTGCTATGGTCGAGGTGATGCTTGCTATGGTCGAGGTGATGCTTGCTATGGTCGAGGTGATGCTTGCTATGGTCGAGGTGATGCTTGCTATGGTGAAGGTGATGCTTGCTATGGTGAAGGTGATGCTTGGTACGGTGAAGGTGATGCTTGGTACGGTGAAGGTGATGCTTGGTACGGTGAAGGTGATGCTTGGTACGGTGAAGGTGATGCTTGGTACGGTGAAGGTGATGCTTGGTACGGTGAAGGTGATGCTTGGTACGGTGAAGATGATGCTTGGTACGGTGAAGGTGATGCTTGCTACGGTGAAGGTGATGCTTGCTACGGTGAAGGTGATGCTTGCTACGGTGAAGGCGATGCTTGCTACGGTGAAGGCGATGCTTGCTACGGTGAAGGCGATGCTTGCTACGGTGAAGGCGATGCTTGCTATGGTGAAGGCGATGCTTGCTATGGTGAAGGCGATGCTTGCTATGGTGAAGGCGATGCTTGCTATGGTGAAGGCGATGCTTGGTATGGTGAAGGCGATGCTTGGTATGGTGAAGGCGATGTTTGGTATGGTGAAGGCGATGTTTGGTATGGTGAAGGCGATGCTTGCTATGGTGAAGGCGATGCTTGCTATGGTGAAGGCGATGCTTGCTATGGTGGAGGTGATGCTTGCTATGGTGGAGGTGATGCTTGCTATGGTGGAGGTGATGCTTGCTATGGTGGAGGTGATGCTTGCTATGGTCGAGGTGATGCTTGCTATGGTCGAGGTGATGCTTGCTATGGTGAAGGTGATGCTTGCTATGGTGAAGGTGATGCTTGCTATGGTGAAGGTGATGCTTGCTATGGTGAAGGTGATGCTTGCTATGGTGAATGTGATGCTTGCTTTGGTGAAGGTGATGCTTGCTTTGGTGGAGGTGATGCTTGCTATGGTGGAGGTGATGCTTGCTATGGTGGAGGTGATGCTTGCTATGGTGGAGGTGATGATTGCTATGGTGAAGGTGATGCTTGGTATGGTGAAGGTGATGCTTGCTATGGTGAAGGTGATGCTTGGTATGGTGAAGGTGATGCTTGGTAGGGTGAAGGTGATGCTTGGTATGGTGAAGGTGATGCTTGGTATGGTGAAGGTGATGCTTGGCATGGTGAAGGTGATGCTTGGCATGGTGAAGGTGATGCTTGGCATGGTGAAGGTGATGCTTGGTATGGTGAAGGTGATGCTTGGTATGGTGAAGGTGATGCTTGGTATGGTGAAGGTGATGCTTGGTATGGTGGAGGTGATGCTTGGTATGGTGGAGGTGATGCTTGGCATGGTGAAGGTGATGCTTGGCATGGTGAAGGTGATGCTTGGCATGGTGAAGGTGATGCTTGGTATGGTGAAGGTGATGCTTGGTATGGTGAAGGTGATGCTTGCTATGGTGGAGGTGATGCTTGCTATGGTGGAGGTGATGATTGCTATGGTGAAGGTGATGCTTGGTATGGTGAAGGTGATGCTTGGTATGGTGAAGGTGATGCTTGGTATGGTGAAGGTGATGCTTGGTATGGTGAAGGTGATGCTTGGTATGGTGGAGGTGATGCTTGCTATGGTGGAGGTGATGCTTGCTATGGTGGAGGTGATGCTTGCTATGGTGGAGGTGATGCTTGCTATGGTGAAGGTGATGCTTGCTATGGTGGAGGTGATGCTTGCTATGGTGGAGGTGATGCTTGCTATGGTGAAGGTGATGCTTGCTACGGTGAAGGTGATGCTTGCTACGGTGAAGGTGATGCTTGCTACGGTGAAGGTGATGCTTGCTACGGTGAAGGTGATGCTTGGTACGGTGAAGGTGATGCTTGCTACGGTGAAGGTGATGCTTGCTACGGTGAAGGTGATGCTTGCTACGGTGAAGGTGATGCTTGCTACGGTGAACGTGATGCTTGCTACGGTGAAGGTGATGCTTGCTACGGTGAAGGTGATGCTTGGTATGGTGAAGGTGATGCTTGGTATGGTGAAGGTGATGCTTGGTATGGTGAAGGTGATGCTTGGTATGGTGAAGGTGATGCTTGGTATGGTGAAGGTGATGCTTGGTATGGTGAAGGTGATGCTTGGTATGGTGAAGGTGATGCTTGCTATGGTGAAGGTGATGCTTGGTATGGTGAAGGTGATGCTTGCTATGGTGAAGGTGATGCTTGGTATGGTGAAGGTGATGCTTGGTATGGTGAAGGTGATGCTTGGTATGCTGAAGGTGATGCTTGGTATGGTGAAGGTGATGCTTGCTATGGTGGAGGTGATGCTTGCTATGGTGAAGGCGATGCTTGCTATGGTGAAGGCGATGCTTGCTATGGTGAAGGCGATGCTTGCTATGGTGAAGGCGATGCTTGCTATGGTGAAGGCGATGCTTGGTATGGTGAAGGCGATGCTTGGTATGGTGAAGGCGATGTTTGGTATGGTGAAGGCGATGCTTGCTATGGTGAAGGCGATGCTTGCTATGGTGAAGGCGATGCTTGCTATGGTGAAGGTGATGCTTGCTATGGTGGAGGTGATGCTTGCTATGGTGGAGGTGATGCTTGCTATGGTGGAGGTGATGCTTGCTATGGTGGAGGTGATGCTTGCTATGGTGGAGGTGATGCTTGCTATGGTGGAGGTGATGCTTGCTATGGTGGAGGTGATGCTTGCTATGGTCGAGGTGATGCTTGCTATGGTGAAGGTGATGCTTGCTATGGTGAAGATGATGCTTGCTATGGTGAAGGTGATGCTTGCTATGGTGAAGGTGATGCTTGCTATGGTGAAGGTGATGCTTGCTTTGGTGAAGGTGATGCTTGCTTTGGTGAAGGTGATGCTTGCTATGGTGGAGGTGATGCTTGCTATGGTGGAGGTGATGCTTGCTATGGTGGAGGTGATGATTGCTATGGTGGAGGTGATGCTTGCTATGGTGGAGGTGATGCTTGCTATGGTGGAGGTGATGCTTGCTATGGTGAAGGTGATGCTTGCTATGGTGAAGGTGATGCTTGGTATGGTGAAGGTGATGCTTGGTATGGTGAAGGTGATGCTTGGTATGGTGAAGGTGATGCTTGCTATGGTGAAGGTGATGCTTGGTATGGTGAAGGTGATGCTTGGTATGGTGAAGGTGATGCTTGGCATGGTGAAGGCGATGCTTGGCATGGTGAAGGCGATGCTTGCTATGGTGAAGGCGATGCTTGCTATGGTGAAGGCGATGCTTGCTATGGTGAAGGTGATGCTTGCTATGGTGGAGGTGATGCTTGCTATGGTGAAGGTGATGCTTGCTATGGTGAAGGCGATGCTTGCTATGGTGAAGGCGATGCTTGCTATGGTGAAGGCGATGCTTGCTATGGTGAAGGCGATGCTTGCTATGGTGAAGGCGATGCTTGCTATGGTGAAGGCGATGTTTGGTATGGTGAAGGCGATGTTTGGTATGGTGAAGGCGATGCTTGCTATGGTGAAGGCGATGCTTGCTATGGTGAAGGTGATGCTTGCTATGGTGGAGGTGATGCTTGCTATGGTGGAGGTGATGCTTGCTATGGTGGAGGTGATGCTTGCTATGGTGGAGGTGATGCTTGCTATGGTCGAGGTGATGCTTGCTATGGTGAAGGTGATGCTTGCTATGGTGAAGGTGATGCTTGCTATGGTGAAGGTGATGCTTGCTATGGTGAAGGTGATGCTTGCTATGGTGAAGGTGATGCTTGCTTTGGTGAAGGTGATGCTTGCTTTGGTGGAGGTGATGCTTGCTATGGTGGAGGTGATGCTTGCTATGGTGGAGGTGATGCTTGCTATGGTGGAGGTGATGATTGCTATGGTGAAGGTGATGCTTGGTATGGTGAAGGTGATGCTTGCTATGGTGAAGGTGATGCTTGGTATGGTGAAGGTGATGCTTGGTATGGTGAAGGTGATGCTTGGTATGGTGAAGGTGATGCTTGGTATGGTGAAGGTGATGCTTGGCATGGTGAAGGTGATGCTTGGCATGGTGAAGGTGATGCTTGGCATGGTGAAGGTGATGCTTGGTATGGTGAAGGTGATGCTTGGTATGGTGAAGGTGATGCTTGGTATGGTGAAGGTGATGCTTGGTATGGTGGAGGTGATGCTTGGTATGGTGGAGGTGATGCTTGGCATGGTGAAGGTGATGCTTGGCATGGTGAAGGTGATGCTTGGCATGGTGAAGGTGATGCTTGGTATGGTGAAGGTGATGCTTGGTATGGTGAAGGTGATGCTTGCTATGGTGGAGGTGATGCTTGCTATGGTGGAGGTGATGCTTGGTATGGTGAAGGTGATGCTTGGTATGGTGAAGGTGATGCTTGGTATGGTGAAGGTGATGCTTGGTATAGTGGAGGTGATGCTTGGTATGCTGGAGGTGATGCTTGCTATGGTGGAGGTGATGCTTGCTATGGTGAAGGTGATGCTTGCTATGGTGGAGGTGATGCTTGCTATGGTGGAGGTGATGCTTGCTATGGTGAAGGTGATGCTTGCTATGGTGAAGGTGATGCTTGCTACGGTGAAGGTGATGCTTGCTACGGTGAAGGTGATGCTTGCTACGGTGAAGGTGATGCTTGCTACGGTGAAGGTGATGCTTGCTACGGTGAAGGTGATGCTTGCTACGGTGAAGGTGATGCTTGCTACGGTGAAGGTGATGCTTGCTACGGTGAAGGTGATGCTTGCTACGGTGAACGTGATGCTTGCTTTGGTGGAGGTGATGCTTGCTATGGTGGAGGTGATGCTTGCTATGGTGGAGGTGATGCTTGCTATGGTGGAGGTGATGATTGCTATGGTGAAGGTGATGCTTGGTATGGTGAAGGTGATGCTTGCTATGGTGAAGGTGATGCTTGGTATGGTGAAGGTGATGCTTGGTATGGTGAAGGTGATGCTTGGTATGGTGAAGGTGATGCTTGGTATGGTGAAGGTGATGCTTGGCATGGTGAAGGTGATGCTTGGCATGGTGAAGGTGATGCTTGGCATGGTGAAGGTGATGCTTGGTATGGTGAAGGTGATGCTTGGTATGGTGAAGGTGATGCTTGGTATGGTGAAGGTGATGCTTGGTATGGTGGAGGTGATGCTTGGTATGGTGGAGGTGATGCTTGGCATGGTGAAGGTGATGCTTGGCATGGTGAAGGTGATGCTTGGCATGGTGAAGGTGATGCTTGGTATGGTGAAGGTGATGCTTGGTATGGTGAAGGTGATGCTTGCTATGGTGGAGGTGATGCTTGCTATGGTGGAGGTGATGCTTGCTATGGTGAAGGTGATGCTTGGTATGGTGAAGGTGATGCTTGGTATGGTGAAGGTGATGCTTGGTATAGTGGAGGTGATGCTTGCTATGGTGGAGGTGATGCTTGCTATGGTGGAGGTGATGCTTGCTATGGTGAAGGTGATGCTTGCTATGGTGAAGGCGATGCTTGCTATGGTGAAGGCGATGCTTGCTATGGTGAAGGCGATGCTTGCTATGGTGAAGGCGATGCTTGCTATGGTGAAGGCGATGCTTGCTATGGTGAAGGCGATGCTTGCTATGGTGAAGGCGATGCTTGGTATGGTGAAGGCGATGCTTGGTATGGTGAAGGTGATGCTTGGTATGGTGAAGGTGATGCTTGGTATGGTGAAGGTGATGCTTGCTATGGTGAAGATGATGCTTGCTATGGTGAAGGTGATGCTTGGTATGGTGAAGGTGATGCTTGGTATGGTGGAGGTGATGCTTGCTATGGTGGAGGTGATGCTTGCTATGGTGGAGGTGATGCTTGCTATGGTGGAGGTGATGCTTGCTATGGTGGAGGTGATGCTTGCTATGGTGGAGGTGATGCTTGCTATGGTCGAGGTGATGCTTGCTATGGTCGAGGTGATGCTTGCTATGGTCGAGGTGATGCTTGCTATGGTCGAGGTGATGCTTGCTATGGTGAAGGTGATGCTTGCTATGGTGAAGGTGATGCTTGGTACGGTGAAGGTGATGCTTGGTACGGTGAAGGTGATGCTTGGTACGGTGAAGGTGATGCTTGGTACGGTGAAGGTGATGCTTGGTACGGTGAAGGTGATGCTTGGTACGGTGAAGGTGATGCTTGGTACGGTGAAGGTGATGCTTGGTACGGTGAAGGTGATGCTTGCTACGGTGAAGGTGATGCTTGCTACGGTGAAGGTGATGCTTGCTACGGTGAAGGCGATGCTTGCTACGGTGAAGGCGATGCTTGCTACGGTGAAGGCGATGCTTGCTACGGTGAAGGCGATGCTTGCTATGGTGAAGGCGATGCTTGCTATGGTGAAGGCGATGCTTGCTATGGTGAAGGCGATGCTTGCTATGGTGAAGGCGATGCTTGGTATGGTGAAGGCGATGCTTGGTATGGTGAAGGCGATGTTTGGTATGGTGAAGGCGATGTTTGGTATGGTGAAGGCGATGCTTGCTATGGTGAAGGCGATGCTTGCTATGGTGAAGGTGATGCTTGCTATGGTGGAGGTGATGCTTGCTATGGTGGAGGTGATGCTTGCTATGGTGGAGGTGATGCTTGCTATGGTGGAGGTGATGCTTGCTATGGTCGAGGTGATGCTTGCTATGGTCGAGGTGATGCTTGCTATGGTGAAGGTGATGCTTGCTATGGTGAAGGTGATGCTTGCTATGGTGAAGGTGATGCTTGCTATGGTGAAGGTGATGCTTGCTATGGTGAATGTGATGCTTGCTTTGGTGAAGGTGATGCTTGCTTTGGTGGAGGTGATGCTTGCTATGGTGGAGGTGATGCTTGCTATGGTGGAGGTGATGCTTGCTATGGTGGAGGTGATGATTGCTATGGTGAAGGTGATGCTTGGTATGGTGAAGGTGATGCTTGCTATGGTGAAGGTGATGCTTGGTATGGTGAAGGTGATGCTTGGTAGGGTGAAGGTGATGCTTGGTATGGTGAAGGTGATGCTTGGTATGGTGAAGGTGATGCTTGGCATGGTGAAGGTGATGCTTGGCATGGTCAAGGTGATGCTTGGCATGGTGAAGGTGATGCTTGGTATGGTGAAGGTGATGCTTGGTATGGTGAAGGTGATGCTTGGTATGGTGAAGGTGATGCTTGGTATGGTGGAGGTGATGCTTGGTATGGTGGAGGTGATGCTTGGCATGGTGAAGGTGATGCTTGGCATGGTGAAGGTGATGCTTGGCATGGTGAAGGTGATGCTTGGTATGGTGAAGGTGATGCTTGCTATGGTGGAGGTGATGCTTGCTATGGTGGAGGTGATGATTGCTATGGTGAAGGTGATGCTTGGTATGGTGAAGGTGATGCTTGGTATGGTGAAGGTGATGCTTGGTATGGTGAAGGTGATGCTTGGTATGGTGAAGGTGATGCTTGGTATGGTGGAGGTGATGCTTGCTATGGTGGAGGTGATGCTTGCTATGGTGGAGGTGATGCTTGCTATGGTGAAGGTGATGCTTGCTATGGTGGAGGTGATGCTTGCTATGGTGGAGGTGATGCTTGCTATGGTGAAGGTGATGCTTGCTACGGTGAAGGTGATGCTTGCTACGGTGAAGGTGATGCTTGCTACGGTGAAGGTGATGCTTGCTACGGTGAAGGTGATGCTTGGTACGGTGAAGGTGATGCTTGCTACGGTGAAGGTGATGCTTGCTACGGTGAAGGTGATGCTTGCTACGGTGAAGGTGATGCTTGCTACGGTGAACGTGATGCTTGCTACGGTGAAGGTGATGCTTGCTACGGTGAAGGTGATGCTTGGTACGGTGAAGGTGATGCTTGGTATGGTGAAGGTGATGCTTGGTATGGTGAAGGTGATGCTTGGTATGGTGAAGGTGATGCTTGGTATGGTGAAGGTGATGCTTGGTATGGTGAAGGTGATGCTTGGTATGGTGAAGGTGATGCTTGGTATGGTGAAGGTGATGCTTGCTATGGTGAAGGTGATGCTTGGTATGGTGAAGGTGATGCTTGCTATGGTGAAGGTGATGCTTGCTATGGTGAAGGTGATGCTTGGTATGGTGAAGGTGATGCTTGGTATGCTGAAGGTGATGCTTGGTATGGTGAAGGTGATGCTTGCTATGGTGGAGGTGATGCTTGCTATGGTGAAGGTGATGCTTGCTATGGTGGAGGTGATGCTTGGTATGGTGGAGGTGATGCTTGGTATGGTGGAGGTGATGCTTGCTATGGTGAAGGTGATGCTTGCTATGGTGAAGGCGATGCTTGCTATGGTGAAGGCGATGCTTGCTATGGTGAAGGCGATGCTTGCTATGGTGAAGGCGATGCTTGCTATGGTGAAGGCGATGCTTGCTATGGTGAAGGCGATGCTTGCTATGGTGAAGGCGATGCTTGCTATGGTGAAGGCGATGCTTGCTATGGTGAAGGCGATGCTTGCTATGGTGAAGGCGATGCTTGCTATGATGAAGGCGATGCTTGCTATGATGAAGGCGATGCTTGGTATGGTGAAGGTGATGCTTGGTATGGTGAAGGTGATGCTTGCTATGGTGAAGGTGATGCTTGGTATGGTGAAGGTGATGCTTGGTATGGTGGAGGTGATGCTTGGTATGGTGGAGGTGATGCTTGGTATGGTGGAGGTGATGCTTGCTATGGTGGAGGTGATGCTTGCTATGGTGGAGGTGATGCTTGCTATGGTGGAGGTGATGCTTGCTATGGTGGAGGTGATGCTTGCTATGGTGGAGGTGATGCTTGCTATGGTGGAGGTGATGCTTGCTATGGTGGAGGTGATGCTTGCTATGGTGGAGGTGATGCTTGCTATGGTCGAGGTGATGCTTGCTATGGTGAAGGTGATGCTTGCTATGGTGAAGGTGATGCTTGCTATGGTGAAGGTGATGCTTGCTATGGTGAAGGTGATGCTTGGTACGGTGAAGGTGATGCTTGGTACGGTGAAGGTGATGCTTGGTACGGTGAAGGTGATGCTTGGTACGGTGAAGGTGATGCTTGGTTCGGTGAAGGTGATGCTTGGTACGGTGAAGGTGATACTTGGTACGGTGAAGGTGATGCTTGGTACGGTGAAGGTGATGCTTGGTACGGTGAAGGTGATGCTTGGTAGGGTGAAGGTGATGCTTGGTACGGTGAAGGTGATGCTTGCTATGGTGAAGGTGATGCTTGCTATGGTGAAGGTGATGCTTGCTATGGTGAAGGCGATGCTTGCTATGGTGAAGGTGATGCTTGCTATGGTGAAGGCGATGCTTGCTATGGTGAAGGCGATGCTTGCTATGGTGAAGGCGATGCTTGCTATGGTGAAGGCGATGCTTGGTATGGTGAAGGCGATGCTTGGTATGGTGAAGGCGATGTTTGGTATGGTGAAGGTGATGCTTGGTATGGTGAAGGTGATGCTTGGTATAGTGGAGGTGATGCTTGCTATGGTGGAGGTGATGCTTGCTATGGTGGAGGTGATGCTTGCTATGGTGAAGGTGATGCTTGCTATGGTGAAGGCGATGCTTGCTATGGTGAAGGCGATGCTTGCTATGGTGAAGGCGATGCTTGCTATGGTGAAGGCGATGCTTGCTATGGTGAAGGCGATGCTTGCTATGGTGAAGGTGATGCTTGCTATGGTGAAGGTGATGCTTGGTATGGTGAAGGTGATGCTTGGTATGGTGAAGGTGATGCTTGGTATGGTGAAGGTGATGCTTGGTATGGTGAAGGTGATGCTTGGCATGGTGAAGGTGATGCTTGGCATGGTGAAGGTGATGCTTGGCATGGTGAAGGTGATGCTTGGTATGGTGAAGGTGATGCTTGGTATGGTGAAGGTGATGCTTGGTATGGTGAAGGTGATGCTTGGTATGGTGGAGGTGATGCTTGGTATAATGGAGGTGATGCTTGGCATGGTGAAGGTGATGCTTGGCATGGTGAAGGTGATGCTTGGCATGGTGAAGGTGATGCTTGGTATGGTGAAGGTGATGCTTGGTATGGTGAAGGTGATGCTTGCTATGGTGGAGGTGATGCTTGCTATGGTGGAGGTGATGCTTGCTATGGTGAAGGTGATGCTTGGTATGGTGAAGGTGATGCTTGGTATGGTGAAGGTGATGCTTGGTATAGTGGAGGTGATGCTTGCTATGGTGGAGGTGATGCTTGCTATGGTGGAGGTGATGCTGCTATGGTGAAGGTGATGCTTGCTATGGTGAAGGCGATGCTTGCTATGGTGAAGGCGATGCTTGCTATGGTGAAGGCGATGCTTGCTATGGTGAAGGCGATGGTTGCTATGGTGAAGGCGATGCTTGCTATGGTGAAGGCGATGCTTGCTATGGTGAAGGCGATGCTTGGTATGGTGAAGGCGATGCTTGGTATGGTGAAGGTGATGCTTGGTATGGTGAAGGTGATGCTTGGTATGGTGAAGGTGATGCTTGCTATGGTGAAGGTGATGCTTGCTATGGTGAAGGTGATGCTTGGTATGGTGAAGGTGATGCTTGGTATGGTGGAGGTGATGCTTGCTATGGTGGAGGTGATGCTTGCTATGGTGGAGGTGATGCTTGCTATGGTGGAGGTGATGCTTGCTATGGTGGAGGTGATGCTTGCTATGGTGGAGGTGATGCTTGCTATGGTGGAGGTGATGCTTGCTATGGTCGAGGTGATGCTTGCTATGGTCGAGGTGATGCTTGCTATGGTCGAGGTGATGCTTGCTATGGTCGAGGTGATGCTTGCTATGGTGAAGGTGATGCTTGCTATGGTGAAGGTGATGCTTGGTACGGTGAAGGTGATGCTTGGTACGGTGAAGGTGATGCTTGGTACGGTGAAGGTGATGCTTGGTACGGTGAAGGTGATGCTTGGTACGGTGAAGGTGATGCTTGGTACGGTGAAGGTGATGCTTGGTACGGTGAAGGTGATGCTTGCTACGGTGAAGGTGATGCTTGCTACGGTGAAGGTGATGCTTGCTACGGTGAAGGCGATGCTTGCTACGGTGAAGGCGATGCTTGCTACGGTGAAGGCGATGCTTGCTACGGTGAAGGCGATGCTTGCTATGGTGAAGGCGATGCTTGCTATGGTGAAGGCGATGCTTGCTATGGTGAAGGCGATGCTTGGTATGGTGAAGGCGATGCTTGGTATGGTGAAGGCGATGTTTGGTATGGTGAAGGCGATGTTTGGTATGGTGAAGGCGATGCTTGCTATGGTGAAGGCGATGCTTGCTATGGTGAAGGTGATGCTTGCTATGGTGGAGGTGATGCTTGCTATGGTGGAGGTGATGCTTGCTATGGTGGAGGTGATGCTTGCTATGGTGGAGGTGATGCTTGCTATGGTCGAGGTGATGCTTGCTATGGTCGAGGTGATGCTTGCTATGGTGAAGGTGATGCTTGCTATGGTGAAGGTGATGCTTGCTATGGTGAAGGTGATGCTTGCTATGGTGAAGGTGATGCTTGCTATGGTGAATGTGATGCTTGCTTTGGTGAAGGTGATGCTTGCTTTGGTGGAGGTGATGCTTGCTATGGTGGAGGTGATGCTTGCTATGGTGGAGGTGATGCTTGCTATGGTGGAGGTGATGATTGCTATGGTGAAGGTGATGCTTGGTATGGTGAAGGTGATGCTTGCTATGGTGAAGGTGATGCTTGGTATGGTGAAGGTGATGCTTGGTATGGTGAAGGTGATGCTTGGTATGGTGAAGGTGATGCTTGGTATGGTGAAGGTGATGCTTGGCATGGTGAAGGTGATGCTTGGCATGGTGAAGGTGATGCTTGGCATGGTGAAGGTGATGCTTGGTATGGTGAAGGTGATGCTTGGTATGGTGAAGGTGATGCTTGGTATGGTGAAGGTGATGCTTGGTATGGTGGAGGTGATGCTTGGTATGGTGGAGGTGATGCTTGGCATGGTGAAGGTGATGCTTGGCATGGTGAAGGTGATGCTTGGCATGGTGAAGGTGATGCTTGGTATGGTGAAGGTGATGCTTGGTATGGTGAAGGTGATGCTTGCTATGGTGGAGGTGATGCTTGCTATGGTGGAGGTGATGCTTGCTATGGTGAAGGTGATGCTTGGTATGGTGAAGGTGATGCTTGGTATGGTGAAGGTGATGCTTGGTATGGTGAAGGTGATGCTTGGTATGGTGAAGGTGATGCTTGGTATGGTGGAGGTGATGCTTGGTATGGTGGAGGTGATGCTTGCTATGGTGGAGGTGATGCTTGCTATGGTGAAGGTGATGCTTGCTATGGTGGAGGTGATGCTTGCTATGGTGGAGGTGATGCTTGCTATGGTGAAGGTGATGCTTGCTACGGTGAAGGTGATGCTTGCTACGGTGAAGGTGATGCTTGCTACGGTGAAGGTGATGCTTGCTACGGTGAACGTGATGCTTGCTACGGTGAAGGTGATGCTTGCTACGGTGAAGGTGATGCTTGGTATGGTGAAGGTGATGCTTGGTATGGTGAAGGTGATGCTTGGTATGGTGAAGGTGATGCTTGGTATGGTGAAGGTGATGCTTGGTATGGTGAAGGTGATGCTTGGTATGGTGAAGGTGATGCTTGGTATGGTGAAGGTGATGCTTGGTATGGTGAAGGTGATGCTTGCTATGGTGAAGGTGATGCTTGGTATGGTGAAGGTGATGCTTGGTATGGTGAAGGTGATGCTTGGTATGGTGAAGGTGATGCTTGGTATGCTGAAGGTGATGCTTGGTATGGTGAAGGTGATGCTTGCTATGGTGGAGGTGATGCTTGCTATGGTGAAGGTGATGCTTGCTATGGTGGAGGTGATGCTTGGTATGGTGGAGGTGATGCTTCCTATGGTGAAGGTGATGCTTGCTATGGTGAAGGTGATGCTTGCTATGGTGAAGGCGATGCTTGCTATGGTGAAGGCGATGCTTGCTATGGTGAAGGCAATGCTTGCTATGGTGAAGGCGATGCTTGCTATGGTGAAGGCGATGCTTGCTATGGTGAAGGCGATGCTTGCTATGGTGAAGGCGATGCTTGCTATGATGAAGGCGATGCTTGCTATGATAAAGGCGATGCTTGGTATGGTGAAGGTGATGCTTGGTATGGTGAAGGTGATGCTTGGTATGGTGAAGGTGATGCTTGGTATGGTGGAGGTGATGCTTGGTATGGTGGAGGTGATGCTTGCTATGGTGGAGGTGATGCTTGCTATGGTGGAGGTGATGCTTGCTATGGTGGAGGTGATGCTTGCTATGGTGGAGGTGATGCTTGCTATGGTGGAGGTGATGCTTGCTATGGTGGAGGTGATGCTTGCTATGGTGGAGGTGATGCTTGCTATGGTGGAGGTGATGCTTGCTATGGTCGAGGTGATGCTTGCTATGGTCGAGGTGATGCTTGCTATGGTCGAGGTGATGCTTGCTATGGTCGAGGTGATGCTTGCTATGGTCGAGGTGATGCTTGCTATGGTGAAGGTGATGCTTGCTATGGTGAAGGTGATGCTTGCTATGGTGAAGGTGATGCTTGGTACGGTGAAGGTGATGCTTGGTACGGTGAAGGTGATGCTTGGTACGGTGAAGGTGATGCTTGGTACGGTGAAGGTGATGCTTGGTACGGTGAAGGTGATACTTGGTACGGTGAAGGTGATGCTTGGTACGGTGAAGGTGATGCTTGGTACGGTGAAGGTGATGCTTGGTAGGGTGAAGGTGATGCTTGGTACGGTGAAGGTGATGCTTGCTATGGTGAAGGTGATGCTTGCTATGGTGAAGGTGATGCTTGCTATGGTGAAGGTGATGCTTGCTATGGTGAAGGTGATGCTTGCTATGGTGAAGGCGATGCTTGCTATGGTGAAGGCGATGCTTGCTATGGTGAAGGCGATGCTTGCTATGGTGAAGGCGATGCTTGCTATGGTGAAGGCGATGCTTGCTATGGTGAAGGCGATGCTTGGTATGGTGAAGGCGATGCTTGGTATGGTGAAGGCGATGTTTGGTATGGTGAAGGCGATGTTTGGTATGGTGAAGGCGATGCTTGCTATGGTGAAGGCGATGCTTGCTATGGTGAAGGCGATGCTTGCTATGGTGAAGGTGATGCTTGCTATGGTGGAGGTGATGCTTGCTATGGTGGAGGTGATGCTTGCTATGGTGGAGGTGATGCTTGCTATGGTGGAGGTGATGCTTGCTATGGTGGAGGTGATGCTTGCTATGGTGGAGGTGATGCTTGCTATGGTGGAGGTGATGCTTGCTATGGTGGAGGTGATGCTTGCTATGGTCGAGGTGATGCTTGCTATGGTGAAGGTGATGCTTGCTATGGTGAAGATGATGCTTGCTATGGTGAAGGTGATGCTTGCTATGGTGAAGGTGATGCTTGCTATGGTGAAGGTGATGCTTGCTTTGGTGAAGGTGATGCTTGCTTTGGTGAAGGTGATGCTTGCTATGGTGGAGGTGATGCTTGCTATGGTGGAGGTGATGCTTGCTATGGTGGAGGTGATGATTGCTATGGTGGAGGTGATGCTTGCTATGGTGGAGGTGATGCTTGCTATGGTGGAGGTGATGCTTGCTATGGTGAAGGTGATGCTTGCTATGGTGAAGGTGATGCTTGGTATGGTGAAGGTGATGCTTGGTATGGTGAAGGTGATGCTTGGTATGGTGAAGGTGATGCTTGCTATGGTGAAGGTGATGCTTGGCATGGTGAAGGCGATGCTTGGTATGGTGAAGGTGATGCTTGGCATGGTGAAGGCGATGCTTGGCATGGTGAAGGCGATGCTTGCTATGGTGAAGGCGATGCTTGCTATGGTGAAGGTGATGCTTGCTATGGTGGAGGCGATGCTTGCTATGGTGAAGGCGATGCTTGCTATGGTGAAGGCGATGCTTGCTATGGTGAAGGCGATGCTTGCTATGGTGAAGGCGATGCTTGCTATGGTGAAGGCGATGCTTGCTATGGTGAAGGCGATGCTTGCTATGGTGAAGGCGATGTTTGGTATGGTGAAGGCGATGTTTGGTATGGTGAAGGCGATGCTTGCTATGGTGAAGGCGATGCTTGCTATGGTGAAGGTGATGCTTGCTATGGTGGAGGTGATGCTTGCTATGGTGGAGGTGATGCTTGCTATGGTGGAGGTGATGCTTGCTATGGTGGAGGTGATGCTTGCTATGGTCGAGGTGATGCTTGCTATGGTCGAGGTGATGCTTGCTATGGTGAAGGTGATGCTTGCTATGGTGAAGGTGATGCTTGCTATGGTGAAGGTGATGCTTGCTATGGTGAAGGTGATGCTTGCTATGGTGAAGGTGATGCTTGCTTTGGTGAAGGTGATGCTTGCTTTGGTGGAGGTGATGCTTGCTATGGTGGAGGTGATGCTTGCTATGGTGGAGGTGATGCTTGCTATGGTGGAGGTGATGATTGCTATGGTGAAGGTGATGCTTGGTATGGTGAAGGTGATGCTTGCTATGGTGAAGGTGATGCTTGGTATGGTGAAGGTGATGCTTGGTATGGTGAAGGTGATGCTTGGCATGGTGAAGGTGATGCTTGGCATGGTGAAGGTGATGCTTGGCATGGTGAAGGTGATGCTTGGTATGGTGAAGGTGATGCTTGGTATGGTGAAGGTGATGCTTGGTATGGTGAAGGTGATGCTTGGTATGGTGGAGGTGATGCTTGGTATGGTGGAGGTGATGCTTGGCATGGTGAAGGTGATGCTTGGCATGGTGAAGGTGATGCTTGGCATGGTGAAGGTGATGCTTGGTATGGTGAAGGTGATGCTTGCTATGGTGGAGGTGATGCTTGCTATGGTGGAGGTGATGCTTGCTATGGTGAAGGTGATGCTTGGTATGGTGAAGGTGATGCTTGGTATGGTGAAGGTGATGCTTGGTATAGTGGAGGTGATGCTTGGTATGCTGGAGGTGATGCTTGCTATGGTGGAGGTGATGCTTGCTATGGTGAAGGTGATGCTTGCTATGGTGGAGGTGATGCTTGCTATGGTGGAGGTGATGCTTGCTATGGTGAAGGTGATGCTTGCTATGGTGAAGGTGATGCTTGCTACGGTGAAGGTGATGCTTGCTACGGTGAAGGTGATGCTTGCTACGGTGAAGGTGATGCTTGCTACGGTGAAGGTGATGCTTGCTACGGTGAAGGTGATGCTTGCTACGGTGAAGGTGATGCTTGCTACGGTGAAGGTGATGCTTGCTACGGTGAAGGTGATGCTTGCTACGGTGAAGGTGATGCTTGCTACGGTGAACGTGATGCTTGCTACGGTGAAGGTGATGCTTGCTACGGTGAAGGTGATGCTTGGTATGGTGAAGGTGATGCTTGGTATGGTGAAGGTGATGCTTGGTATGGTGAAGGTGATGCTTGGTATGGTGAAGGTGATGCTTGGTATGGTGAAGGTGATGCTTGGTATGGTGAAGGTGATGCTTGGTATGGTGAAGGTGATGCTTGGTATGGTGAAGGTGATGCTTGCTATGGTGAAGGTGATGCTTGGTATGGTGAAGGTGATGCTTGCTATGGTGAAGGAAATGCTTGGTATGGTGAAGGTGATGCTTGGTATGGTGAAGGTGATGCTTGGTATGGTGAAGGTGATGCTTGGTATGCTGAAGGTGATGCTTGGTATGGTGAAGGTGATGCTTGCTATGGTGGAGGTGATGCTTGCTATGGTGAAGGTGATGCTTGCTATGGTGGAGGTGATGCTTGGTATGGTGGAGGTGATGCTTCCTATGGTGAAGGTGATGCTTGCTATGGTGAAGGCGATGCTTGCTATGGTGAAGGCGATGCTTGCTATGGTGAAGGCGATGCTTGCTATGGTGAAGGCGATGCTTGCTATGGTGAAGGCGATGCTTGCTATGGTGAAGGCGATGCTTGCTATGGTGAAGGCGATGCTTGCTATGGTGAAGGCGATGCTTGCTATGGTGAAGGCGATGCTTGCTATGATGAAGGTGATGCTTGGTATGGTGAAGGTGATGCTTGGTATGGTGAAGGTGATGCTTGGTATGGTGAAGGTGATGCTTGGTATGGTGAAGGTGATGCTTGGTATGGTGAAGGTGATGCTTGGTATGGTGAAGGTGATGCTTGGTATGGTGAAGGTGATGCTTGGTATGGTGAAGGTGATGCTTGCTATGGTGAAGGTGATGCTTGGTATGGTGAAGGTGATGCTTGCTATGGTGAAGGAAATGCTTGGTATGGTGAAGGTGATGCTTGGTATGGTGAAGGTGATGCTTGGTATGGTGAAGGTGATGCTTGGTACGGTGAAGGTGTTACTTGGTACGGTGAAGGTGATGCTTGGTACGGTGAAGGTGATGCTTGGTACGGTGAAGGTGATGCTTGGTACGGTGAAGGTGATGCTTGGTACGGTGAAGGTGATGCTTGCTATGGTGAAGGTGATGCTTGCTATGGTGAAGGTGATGCTTGCTATGGTGAAGGCGATGCTTGCTATGGTGAAGGCGATGCTTGCTATGGTGAAGGCGATGCTTGCTATGGTGAAGGCGATGCTTGCTATGGTGAAGGCGATGCTTGGTATGGTGAAGGCGATGCTTGGTATGGTGAAGGCGATGTTTGGTATGGTGAAGGCGATGTTTGGTATGGTGAAGGCGATGCTTGCTATGGTGAAGGCGATGCTTGCTATGGTGAAGGCGATGCTTGCTATGGTGAAGGTGATGCTTGCTATGGTGGAGGTGATGCTTGCTATGGTGGAGGTGATGCTTGCTATGGTGGAGGTGATGCTTGCTATGGTGGAGGTGATGCTTGCTATGGTGGAGGTGATGCTTGCTATGGTGGAGGTGATGCTTGCTATGGTGGAGGTGATGCTTGCTATGGTCGAGGTGATGCTTGCTGTGGTGAAGGTGATGCTTGCTATGGTGAAGATGATGCTTGCTATGGTGAAGGTGATGCTTGCTATGGTGAAGGTGATGCTTGCTATGGTGAAGGTGATGCTTGCTTTGGTGAAGGTGATGCTTGCTTTGGTGAAGGTGATGCTTGCTATGGTGGAGGTGATGCTTGCTATGGTGGAGGTGATGCTTGCTATGGTGGAGGTGATGATTGCTATGGTGGAGGTGATGCTTGCTATGGTGGAGGTGATGCTTGCTATGGTGGAGGTGATGCTTGCTATGGTGAAGGTGATGCTTGCTATGGTGAAGGTGATGCTTGGTATGGTGAAGGTGATGCTTGGTATGGTGAAGGTGATGCTTGGTATGGTGAAGGTGATGCTTGCTATGGTGAAGGTGATGCT
Source organism: Amblyomma mixtum (assembly GCF_055824585.1). Taxonomy (NCBI): domain Eukaryota; kingdom Metazoa; phylum Arthropoda; class Arachnida; order Ixodida; family Ixodidae; genus Amblyomma; species Amblyomma mixtum. The sequence continues at coordinate 817,253 of NW_028317684.1, forward strand.
TGGTATGGTGAAGGTGATGCTTGGTATGGTGAAGGTGATGCTTGGCATGGTGAAGGTGATGCTTGGCATGGTGAAGGTGATGCTTGGCATGGTGAAGGTGATGCTTGGCATGGTGAAGGTGATGCTTGGCATGGTGAAGGTGATGCTTGGCATGGTGAAGGTGGTGCTTGGTATGGTGAAGGTGGTGCTTGGTATGGTGAAGGTGATGCTTGGTATGGTGAAGGTGATGCTTGGTATGGTGAAGGTGATGCTTGGTATGGTGAAGGTGATGCTTGGTATGGTGGAGGTGATGCTTGGTATGGTGGAGGTGATGCTTGGTATGGTGGAGGTGATGCTTGCTATGGTGGAGGTGATGCTTGCTATGGTGGAGGTGATGCTTGCTATGGTGAAGGTGATGCTTGCTATGGTGAAGGTGATGCTTGGTATGGTGAAGGTGATGCTTGGTATGGTGAAGGTGATGCTTGCTATGGTGGAGGTGATGCTTGCTATGGTGGAGGTGATGCTTGCTATGGTGAAGGTGATGCTTGCTATGGTGAAGGTGATGCTTGCTATGGCGGAGGTGATGCTTGCTATGGTGAAGGTGATGCTTGCTATGGTGAAGGTGATGCTTGCTATGGTGAAGGTGATGCTTGCTATGGTGAAGGTGATGCTTGGTACGGTGAAGGTGATGCTTGCTACTGTGAAGGTGATGCTTGCTACGGTGAAGGTGATGCTTGCTACGGTGAAGGTGATGCTTGCTACGGTGAAGGTGATGCTTGCTACGGTGAAGGTGATGCTTGCTACGGTGAAGGTGATGCTTGCTACGGTGAACGTGATGCTTGGTACGGTGAAGGTGATGCTTGGTACGGTGAAGGTGATGCTTGGTATGGTGAAGGTGATGCTTGGTATGGTGAAGGTGATGCTTGGTATGGTGAAGGTGATGCTTGGTATGGTGAAGGTGATGCTTGGTATGGTGAAGGTGATGCTTGGTATGGTGAAGGTGATGCTTGGTATGGTGAAGGTGATGCTTGGTATGGTGAAGGTGTTGCTTGGTATGGTGAAGGTGTTGCTTGGTATGGTGAAGGTGATGCTTGGTATGGTGAAGGTGATGCTTGGTATGGTGAAGGTGATGCTTGGTATGGTGAAGGTGATACTTGGTATGGTGAAGGTGATACTTGGTATGGTGAAGGTGATACTTGGTATGGTGAAGGTGATACTTGGTATGGTGAAGGTGATACTTGGTATGGTGAAGGTGATACTTGGTAGGGTGAAGGTGATACTTGGTACGGTGAAGGTGATACTTGGTATGGTGAAGGTGATAGTTGGTACGGTGAAGGTGATGCTTGGTACGGTGAAGGTGATGCTTGGTACGGTGAAGGTGATGCTTGGTACGGTGAAGGTGACGCTTGGTACGGTGAAGGTGACGCTTGGTACGGTGAAGGTGATGCTTGCTACGGTGAAGGTGATGCTTGCTACGGTGAAGGTGATGCTTGGTATGGTGAAGGTGATGCTTGGTATGGTGAAGGTGATGCTTGCTATGGTGAAGGTGATGCTTGCTATGGTGAAGGTGATGCTTGCTATGGTGAAGGTGATGCTTGGTACGGTGAAGGTGATGCTTGCTACCGTGAAGGTGATGCTTGCTATGGTGAAGGTGATGCTTGCTACGGTGAAGGTGATGCTTGCTACGGTGAAGGTGATGCTTGCTACGGTGAAGGTGATGCTTGCTACGGTGAAGGTGATGCTTGCTACGGTGAACGTGATGCTTGGTACGGTGAAGGTGATGCTTGGTACGGTGAAGGTGATGCTTGGTATGGTGAAGGTGATGCTTGGTATGGTGAAGGTGATGCTTGGTATGGTGAAGGTGATGCTTGGTATGGTGAAGGTGATGCTTGGTATGGTGAAGGTGATGCTTGGTATGGTGAAGGTGATGCTTGGTATGGTGAAGGTGATGCTTGGTATGGTGAAGGTGTTGCTTGGTATGGTGAAGGTGTTGCTTGGTATGGTGAAGGTGATGCTTGGTATGGTGAAGTTGATGCTTGGTATGGTGAAGGTGATGCTTGGTATGGTGAAGGTGATACTTGGTATGGTGAAGGTGATACTTGGTATGGTGAAGGTGATACTTGGTATGGTGAAGGTGATACTTGGTATGGTGAAGGTGATACTTGGTAGGGTGAAGGTGATACTTGGTACGGTGAAGGTGATACTTGGTACGGTGAAGGTGATACTTGGTATGGTGAAGGTGATAGTTGGTACGGTGAAGGTGATGCTTGGTACGGTGAAGGTGATGCTTGGTACGGTGAAGGTGATGCTTGGTACGGTGAAGGTGACGCTTGGTACGGTGAAGGTGACGCTTGGTACGGTGAAGGTGATGCTTGCTATGGTGAAGGTGATGCTTGCTACGGTGAAGGTGATGCTTGGTATGGTGAAGGTGATGCTTGGTATGGTGAAGGTGATGCTTGGTATGGTGAAGGTGATGCTTGGTATGGTGAAGGTGATGCTTGCTATGGTGAAGGTGATGCTTGCTATGGTGAAGGTGATGCTTGGTATGGTGAAGGTGATGCTTGGTATGGTGAAGGTGATGCTTGGTATGCTGAAGGTGATGCTTGGTATGGTGAAGGTGATGCTTGCTATGGTGAAGGTGATGCTTGCTATGGTGAAGGTGATGCTTGCTATGGTGAAGGTGATGCTTGGTATGGTGGAGGTGATGCTTCCTATGGTGAAGGTGATGCTTCCTATGGTGAAGGTGATGCTTGCTATGGTGAAGGCGATGCTTGCTATGGTGAAGGCGATGCTTGCTATGGTGAAGGCGATGCTTGCTATGGTGAAGGCGATGCTTGCTATGGTGAAAGCGATGCTTGCTATGGTGAAGGCGGTGCTTGCTATGGTGAAGGCGATGCTTGCTATGGTGAAGGCGGTGCTTGCTATGGTGAAGGCGGTGCTTGCTATGGTGAAGGCGATGCTTGCTATGGTGAAGGTGATGCTTGGTATGGTGAAGGTGATGCTTGGTATGGTGAAGGTGATGCTTGGTATGGTGAAGGTGATGCTTGCTACCGTGAAGGTGATGCTTGCTACGGTGAAGGTGATGCTTGCTACGGTGAAGGTGATGCTTGCTACGGTGAAGGTGATGCTTGCTACGGTGAAGGTGATGCTTGCTACGGTGAACGTGATGCTTGGTACGGTGAAGGTGATGCTTGGTACGGTGAAGGTGATGCTTGGTATGGTGAAGGTGATGCTTGGTATGGTGAAGGTGATGCTTGGTATGGTGAAGGTGATGCTTGGTATGGTGAAGGTGATGCTTGGTATGGTGAAGGTGATGCTTGGTATGGTGAAGGTGTTGCTTGGTATGGTGAAGGTGTTGCTTGGTATGGTGAAGGTGATGCTTGGTATGGTGAAGGTGATGCTTGGTATGGTGAAGGTGATGCTTGGTATGGTGAAGGTGATACTTGGTATGGTGAAGGTGATACTTGGTATGGTGAAGGTGATACTTGGTATGGTGAAGGTGATACTTGGTATGGTGAAGGTGATACTTGGTATGGTGAAGGTGATACTTGGTAGGGTGAAGGTGATACTTGGTACGGTGAAGGTGATACTTGGTATGGTGAAGGTGATAGTTGGTACGGTGAAGTTGATGCTTGGTACGGTGAAGGTGATGCATGGTACAGTGAAGGTGATGCTTGGTACGGTGAAGGTGATGCTTGGTACGGTGAAGGTGATGCTTGGTACGGTGGAGGTGATGCTTGCTATGGTGGAGGTGATGCTTGGTATGGTGAAGGTGATGCTTGGTATGGTGAAGGTGAAGCTTGGTATGGTGAAGGTGATGCTTGGTATGGTGACGGTGATGCTTGGTATGGTGAAGGTGATGCTTGGTATGGTGGAGGTGATGCTTGCTATGGTGGAGGTGATGCTTGCTACGGTGAAGGTGATGCTTGCTATGGTGAAGGTGATGCTTGCTATGGTGAAGGTGATGCTTGCTATGGTGAAGGTGATGCTTGCTATGGTGAAGGTGATGCTTGCTATGGTGAAGGTGATGCTTGCTATGGTGAAGGTGATGCTTGCTATGGTGGAGGTGATGCTTGCTATGGTGGAGGTGATGCTTGCTATGGTGGAGGTGACGCTTGCTATGGTGGAGGTGACACTTGGTACGGTGAAGGTGACGCTTGGTACGGTGAAGGTGACGCTTGGTACGGTGAAGGTGACGCTTGGTACGGTGAAGGTGACGCTTGGTACGGTGAAGGTGACGCTTGGTACGGTGAAGGTGACGCTTGGTACGGTGAAGGTGACGCTTGGTACGGTGAAGGTGATGCTTGCTACGGTGAAGGTGATGCTTGCTACGGTGAAGGTGATGCTTGGTATGGTGAAGGTGATGCTTGGTATGGTGAAGGTGATGCTTGGTATGGTGAAGGTGATGCTTGGTATGGTGAAGGTGATGCTTGGTATGGTGAAGGTGATGCTTGCTATGGTGAAGGTGATGCTTGGTATGGTGAAGGTGATGCTTGCTATGGTGAAGGTGATGCTTGGTATGGTGAAGGTGATGCTTGGTATGGTGAAGGTGATGCTTGGTATGGTGAAGGTGATGCTTGGTATGCTGAAGGTGATGCTTGGTATGGTGAAGGTGATGCTTGCTATGGTGGAGGTGATGCTTGCTATGGTGAAGGTGATGCTTGCTATGGTGGAGGTGATGCTTGGTATGGTGGAGGTGATGCTTCCTATGGTGAAGGTGATGCTTGCTATGGTGAAGGTGATGCTTGCTATGGTGAAGGCGATGCTTGCTATGGTGAAGGCGATGCTTGCTATGGTGAAGGCGATGCTTGCTATGGTGAAGGCGATGCTTGCTATGGTGAAGGCGATGCTTGCTATGGTGAAGGCGATGCTTGGTATGGTGGAGGTGATGCTTGGTATGGTGAAGGTGATGCTTGGTATGGTGAAGGTGAAGCTTGGTATGGTGAAGGTGATGCTTGGTATGGTGAAGGTGATGCTTGGTATGGTGAAGGTGATGCTTGGTATGGTGGAGGTGATGCTTGCTATGGTGGAGGTGATGCTTGCTATGGTGAAGGTGATGCTTGCTATGGTGAAGGTGATGCTTGCTATGGTGAAGGTGATGCTTGCTATGGTGAAGGTGATGCTTGCTATGGTGAAGGTGATGCTTGCTATGGTGAAGGTGATGCTTGCTATGGTGGAGGTGATGCTTGCTATGGTGGAGGTGATGCTTGCTATGGTGGAGGTGATGCTTGCTATGGTGGAGGTGACGCTTGCTATGGTGGAGGTGACGCTTGGTACGGTGAAGGTGACGCTTGGTACGGTGAAGGTGACGCTTGGTACGGTGAAGGTGACGCTTGGTACGGTGAAGGTGACGCTTGGTACGGTGAAGGTGACGCTTGGTACGGTGAAGGTGACGCTTGGTACGGTGAAGGTGACGCTTGGTACGGTGAAGGTGATGCTTGCTACGGTGAAGGTGATGCTTGCTACGGTGAAGGTGATGCTTGGTATGGTGAAGGTGATGCTTGGTATGGTGAAGGTGATGCTTGGTATGGTGAAGGTGATGCTTGGTATGGTGAAGGTGATGCTTGGTATGGTGAAGGTGATGCTTGCTATGGTGAAGGTGATGCTTGGTATGGTGAAGGTGATGCTTGCTATGGTGAAGGTGATGCTTGGTATGGTGAAGGTGATGCTTGGTATGGTGAAGGTGATGCTTGGTATGCTGAAGGTGATGCTTGGTATGCTGAAGGTGATGCTTGGTATGGTGAAGGTGATGCTTGCTATGGTGAAGGTGATGCTTGCTATGGTGGAGGTGATGCTTGGTATGGTGGAGGTGATGCTTCCTATGGTGAAGGTGATGCTTGCTATGGTGAAGGTGATGCTTGCTATGGTGAAGGCGATGCTTGCTATGGTGAAGGCGATGCTTGCTATGGTGAAGGCGATGCTTGCTATGGTGAAGGCGATGCTTGCTATGGTGAAGGCGATGCTTGCTATGGTGAAGGCGATGCTTGCTATGGTGAAGGCGATGCTTGCTATGGTGAAGGCGATGCTTGCTATGGTGAAGGCGATGCTTGGTATGGTGAAGGCGATGCTTGGTATGGTGAAGGTGATGCTTGCTATGGTGAAGGTGATGCTTGGTATGGTGAAGGTGATGCTTGGTATGGTGGAGGTGATGCTTGGTATGGTGGAGGTGATGCTTGCTATGGTGGAGGTGATGCTTGCTATGGTGGAGGTGATGCTTGCTATGGTGGAGGTGATGCTTGCTATGGTGGAGGTGATGCTTGCTATGGTGGAGGTGATGCTTGCTATGGTGGAGGTGATGCTTGCTATGGTGGAGGTGATGCTTGCTATGGTCGAGGTGATGCTTGCTATGGTGAAGGTGATGCTTGCTATGGTGAAGGTGATGCTTGGTATGGTGAAGGTGATGCTTGGTACGGTGAAGGTGATGCTTGGTACGGTGAAGGTGATGCTTGGTACGGTGAAGGTGATGCTTGGTACGGTGAAGGTGATGCTTGGTACGGTGAAGGTGATGCTTGGTACGGTGAAGGTGATGCTTGGTACGGTGAAGGTGATGCTTGGTACGGTGAAGGTGATACTTGGTACGGTGAAGGTGATGCTTGGTACGGTGAAGGTGATGCTTGGTACGGTGAAGGTGATGCTTGGTACGGTGAAGGTGATGCTTGGTACGGTGAAGGTGATGCTTGGTACGGTGAAGGTGATGCTTGCTATGGTGAAGGTGATGCTTGCTATGGTGAAGGCGATGCTTGCTATGGTGAAGGCGATGCTTGCTATGGTGAAGGCGATGCTTGCTATGGTGAAGGCGATGCTTGCTATGGTGAAGGCGATGCTTGCTATGGTGAAGGCGATGCTTGGTATGGTGAAGGCGATGTTTGGTATGGTGAAGGCGATGCTTGGTATGGTGAAGGCGATGCTTGCTATGGTGAAGGCGATGCTTGCTATGGTGAAGGCGATGCTTGCTATGGTGAAGGCGATGCTTGCTATGGTGGAGGTGATGCTTGCTATGGTGGAGGTGATGCTTGCTATGGTGGAGGTGATGCTTGCTATGGTGGAGGTGATGCCTGCTATGGTGGAGGTGATGCTTGCTATGGTGGAGGTGATGCTTGCTATGGTGGAGGTGATGCTTGCTATGGTCGAGGTGATGCTTGCTATGGTGAAGGTGATGCTTGCTATGGTGAAGATGATGCTTGCTATGGTGAAGGTGATGCTTGCTATGGTGAAGGTGATGCTTGCTATGGTGAAGGTGATGCTTGCTTTGGTGAAGGTGATGCTTGCTTTGGTGAAGGTGATGCTTGCTATGGTGGAGGTGATGCTTGCTATGGTGGAGGTGATGCTTGCTATGGTGGAGGTGATGATTGCTATGGTGGAGGTGATGCTTGCTATGGTGGAGGTGATGCTTGCTATGGTGGAGGTGATGCTTGCTATGGTGAAGGTGATGCTTGCTATGGTGAAGGTGATGCTTGGTATGGTGAAGGTGATGCTTGGTATGGTGAAGGTGATGCTTGGTATGGTGAAGGTGATGCTTGCTATGGTGAAGGTGATGCTTGGTATGGTGAAGGTGATGCTTGGTATGGTGAAGGTGATGCTTGGCATGGTGAAGGTGATGCTTGGCATGGTGAAGGTGATGCTTGGCATGGTGAAGGTGATGCTTGGCATGGTGAAGGTGATGCTTGGCATGGTGAAGGTGGTGCTTGGTATGGTGAAGGTGGTGCTTGGTATGGTGAAGGTGATGCTTGGTATGGTGAAGGTGATGCTTGGTATGGTGAAGGTGATGCTTGGTATGGTGAAGGTGATGCTTGGTATGGTGGAGGTGATGCTTGGTATGGTGGAGGTGATGCTTGGTATGGTGGAGGTGATGCTTGCTATGGTGGAGGTGATGCTTGCTATGGTGGAGGTGATGCTTGCTATGGTGAAGGTGATGCTTGGTATGGTGAAGGTGATGCTTGGTATGGTGAAGGTGTTGCTTGGTATGGTGAAGGTGATGCTTGGTATGGTGAAGGTGATGCTTGGTATGGTGAAGGTGATGCTTGGTATGGTGAAGGTGATGCTTGGTATGGTGAAGGTGATGCTTGGTATGGTGAAGGTGATGCTTGGTATGGTGAAGGTGATACTTGGTATGGTGAAGGTGATACTTGGTATGGTGAAGGTGATACTTGGTATGGTGAAGGTGATACTTGGTACGGTGAAGGTGATAGTTGGTACGGTGAAGGTGATGCTTGGTACGGTGAAGGTGATGCTTGGTACGGTGAAGGTGATGCTTGGTACGGTGAAGGTGATGCTTGGTACGGTGAAGGCGATGCTTGGTACGGTGAAGGCGATGCTTGGTACGGTGAAGGCGATGCTTGGTACGGTGAAGGCGATGCTTGGTACGGTGAAGGCGATGCTTGCTACGGTGAAGGCGATGCTTGCTACGGTGAAGGCGATGCTTGCTACGGTGAAGGCGATGCTTGCTACGGTGAAGGCGATGCGTGCTACGGTGAAGGCGATGCTTGGTACGGTGGAGGCGATGCTTGCTATGGTGGAGGCGATGCTTGCTATGGTGAAGGTGATGCTTGCTATGGTGGAGGTGATGCTTGCTATGGTGGAGGTGATGCTTGCTATGGTGGAGGTGATGCTTGCTATGGTGGAGGTGATGCTTGCTATGGTGGAGGTGATGCTTGCTATGGTGGAGGTGATGCTTGGTATGGTGAAGGTGTTGCTTGGTATGGTGAAGGTGATGCTTGGTATGGTGAAGGTGATGCTTGGTATGGTGAAGGTGATGCTTGGTATGGTGAAGGTGATGCTTGGTATGGTGAAGGTGATGCTTGGTATGGTGAAGGTGATGCTTGGTATGGTGAAGGTGATGCTTGGTATGTTGAAGGTGATGCTTGGTACGGTGAAGGTGATGCTTGGTACGGTGAAGGTGATGCTTGGTACGGTGAAGGTGATGCTTGGTACGGTGAAGGTGATGCTTGGTACGGTGAAGGTGATGCTTGGTACGGTGAAGGTGATGCTTGGTACGGTGAAGGTGATGCTTGGTACGGTGAAGGTGATGCTTGGTACGGTGAAGGTGATGCTTGCTATGGTGAAGGGGATGCTTGCTATGGTGAAGGCGATGCTTGCTATGGTGAAGGCGATGCTTGCTATGGTGAAGGCGATGCTTGCTATGGTGAAGGCGATGCTTGCTATGGTGGAGGCGATGCTTGCTATGGTGGAGGTGATGCTTGCTATGGTGAAGGTGATGCTTGCTATGGTGAAGGTGATGCTTGGTATGGTGAAGGTGATGCTTGGTATGGTGAAGGTGATGCTTGTTATGGTGATGGTGATGCTTGGTATGGTGAAGGTGATGCTTGGTATGGTGAAGGTGATGCTTGGTATGGTGAAGGTGATGCTTGGTATGGTGAAGGTGATGCTTGGCATGGTGAAGGTGATGCTTGGCATGGTGAAGGTGATGCTTGGCATGGTGAAGGTGATGCTTGGCATGGTGAAGGTGATGCTTGGCATGGTGAAGGTGATGCTTGGCATGGTGAAGGTGATGCTTGGCATGGTGAAGGTGGTGCTTGGTACGGTGAAGGTGATGCTTGGTACGGTGAAGGTGATGCTTGGTACGGTGAAGGTGATGCTTGGTACGGTGAAGGTGATGCTTGGTACGGTGAAGGTGATGCTTGGTACGGTGAAGGTGATACTTGGTACGGTGAAGGTGATGCTTGGTACGGTGAAGGTGATGCTTGGTACGGTGAAGGTGATGCTTGGTACGGTGAAGGTGATGCTTGGTACGGTGAAGGTGATGCTTGCTATGGTGAAGGTGATGCTTGCTATGGTGAAGGTGATGCTTGCTATGGTGAAGGCGATGCTTGCTATGGTGAAGGCGATGCTTGCTATGGTGAAGGCGATGCTTGCTATGGTGAAGGCGATGCTTGCTATGGTGAAGGCGATGCTTGCTATGGTGAAGGCGATGCTTGGTATGGTGAAGGCGATGCTTGGTATGGTGAAGGCGATGTTTGGTATGGTGAAGGCGATGCTTGGTATGGTGAAGGCGATGCTTGCTATGGTGAAGGCGATGCTTGCTATGGTGGAGGTGATGCTTGCTATGGTGGAGGTGATGCTTGCTATGGTGGAGGTGATGCTTGCTATGGTGGAGGTGATGCTTGCTATGGTGGAGGTGATGCTTGCTATGGTGGAGGTGATGCTTGCTATGGTGGAGGTGATGCTTGCTATGGTGGAGGTGATGCTTGCTATGGTGGAGGTGATGCTTGCTATGGTCGAGGTGATGCTTGCTATGGTGAAGGTGATGCTTGCTATGGTGAAGGTGATGCTTGCTATGGTGAAGGTGATGCTTGCTATGGTGAAGGTGATGCTTGCTATGGTGAAGGTGATGCTTGCTTTGGTGAAGGTGATGCTTGCTTTGGTGAAGGTGATGCTTGCTATGGTGGAGGTGATGCTTGCTATGGTGGAGGTGATGCTTGCTATGGTGGAGGTGATGATTGCTATGGTGGAGGTGATGCTTGCTATGGTGGAGGTGATGCTTGCTATGGTGGAGGTGATGCTTGCTATGGTGAAGGTGATGCTTGCTATGGTGAAGGTGATGCTTGGTATGGTGAAGGTGATGCTTGCTATGGTGAAGGTGATGCTTGGTATGGTGAAGGTGATGCTTGCTATGGTGAAGGTGATGCTTGGTATGGTGAAGGTGATGCTTGGTATGGTGAAGGTGATGCTTGGCATGGTGAAGGTGATGCTTGGCATGGTGAAGGTGATGCTTGGCATGGTGAAGGTGATGCTTGGCATGGTGAAGGTGATGCTTGGCATGGTGAAGGTGGTGCTTGGTATGGTGAAGGTGGTGCTTGGTATGGTGAAGGTGGTGCTTGGTATGGTGAAGGTGATGCTTGGTATGGTGAAGGTGATGCTTGGTATGGTGAAGGTGATGCTTGGTATGGTGAAGGTGATGCTTGGTATGGTGGAGGTGATGCTTGGTATGGTGGAGGTGATGCTTGCTATGGTGGAGGTGATGCTTGCTATGGTGGAGGTGATGCTTGCTATGGTGAAGGTGATGCTTGCTATGGTGAAGGTGATGCTTGGTATGGTGAAGGTGATGCTTGGTATGGTGAAGGTGATGCTTGGTATGGTGGAGGTGATGCTTGCTATGGTGGAGGTGATGCTTGCTATGGTGAAGGTGATGCTTGCTATGGTGAAGGTGATGTTTGGTATGGTGGAGGTGATGCTTGCTATGGTGGAGGTGATGCTTGCTATGGTGAAGGTGATGCTTGGTATGGTGAAGGTGTTGCTTGGTATGGTGAAGGTGATGCTTGGTACGGTGAAGGTGATGCTTGCTACCGTGAAGGTGATGCTTGCTACGGTGAAGGTGATGCTTGCTACGGTGAAGGTGATGCTTGCTACGGTGAAGGTGATGCTTGCTACGGTGAAGGTGATGCTTGCTACGGTGAAGGTGATGCTTGGTACGGTGAACGTGATGCTTGGTACGGTGAAGGTGATGCTTGGTACGGTGAAGGTGATGCTTGCTATGGTGGAGGTGATGCTTGCTATGGTGGAGGTGATGCTTGGTATGGTGAAGGTGATGCTTGGTATGGTGAAGGTGAAGCTTGGTATGGTGAAGGTGAAGCTTGGTATGGTGAAGGTGATGCTTGGTATGGTGAAGGTGATGCTTGGTATGGTGGAGGTGATGCTTGCTATGGTGGAGGTGATGCTTGCTATGGTGAATGTGATGCTTGCTATGGTGAAGGTGATGCTTGCTATGGTGAAGGTGATGCTTGCTATGGTGAAGGTGATGCTTGCTATGGTGAAGGTGATGCTTGCTATGGTGAAGGTGATGCTTGCTATGGTGAAGGTGATGCTTGCTATGGTGAAGGTGATGCTTGCTATGGTGGAGGTGATGCTTGCTATGGTGGAGGTGATGCTTGCTATGGTGGAGGTGATGCTTGCTATGGTGGAGGTGATGCTTGCTATGGTGGAGGTGACACTTGGTACGGTGAAGGTGACGCTTGGTACGGTGAAGGTGACGCTTGGTACGGTGAAGGTGACGCTTGGTACGGTGAAGGTGACGCTTGGTACGGTGAAGGTGATGCTTGGTATGGTGAAGGTGTTGCTTGGTATGGTGAAGGTGTTGCTTGGTATGGTGAAGGTGATGCTTGGTATGGTGAAGGTGATGCTTGGTATGGTGAAGGTGATGCTTGGTATGGTGAAGGTGATACTTGGTATGGTGAAGGTGATACTTGGTATGGTGAAGGTGATACTTGGTATGGTGAAGGTGATACTTGGTATGGTGAAGGTGATACTTGGTATGGTGAAGGTGATACTTGGTAGGGTGAAGGTGATACTTGGTACGGTGAAGGTGATACTTGGTACGGTGAAGGTGATAGTTGGTACGGTGAAGTTGATGCTTGGTACGGTGAAGGTGATGCATGGTACAGTGAAGGTGATGCTTGGTACGGTGAAGGTGATGCTTGGTACGGTGAAGGTGATGCTTGGTACGGTGAAGGTGATGCTTGGTACGGTGAAGGTGATGCTTGGTACGGTGAAGGTGATGCTTGGTACGGTGAAGGTGATGCTTGGTACGGTGAAGGTGATGCTTGGTACGGTGAAGGTCATGCTTGGTATGGTGGAGGTGATGCTTGGTATGGTGGAGGTGATGCTTGGTATGGTGAAGGTGATGCTTGGTATGGTGGAGGTGATGCTTGGTATGGCGGAGGTGATGCTTGGTATGGTGAAATTGATGCTTGGTATGGTGAAGGTGATGCTTGCTATGGTGGAGGTGATGCTTGCTATGGTGGAGGTGATGCTTGGTATGGTGAAGGTGATGCTTGGTATGGTGAAGGTGAAGCTTGGTATGGTGAAGGTGATGCTTGGTATGGTGACGGTGATGCTTGGTATGGTGAAGGTGATGCTTGGTATGGTGGAGGTGATGCTTGCTATGGTGGAGGTGATGCTTGCTACGGTGAAGGTGATGCTTGCTATGGTGAAGGTGATGCTTGCTATGGTGAAGGTGATGCTTGCTATGGTGAAGGTGATGCTTGCTATGGTGAAGGTGATGCTTGCTATGGTGAAGGTGATGCTTGCTATGGTGGAGGTGATGCTTGCTATGGTGGAGGTGATGCTTGCTATGGTGGAGGTGACGCTTGCTATGGTGGAGGTGACACTTGGTACGGTGAAGGTGACGCTTGGTACGGTGAAGGTGACGCTTGGTACGGTGAAGGTGACGCTTGGTACGGTGAAGGTGACGCTTGGTACGGTGAAGGTGACGCTTGGTACGGTGAAGGTGACGCTTGGTACGGTGAAGGTGACGCTTGGTACGGTGAAGGTGATGCTTGCTACGGTGAAGGTGATGCTTGCTACGGTGAAGGTGATGCTTGGTATGGTGAAGGTGATGCTTGGTATGGTGAAGGTGATGCTTGGTATGGTGAAGGTGATGCTTGGTATGGTGAAGGTGATGCTTGGTATGGTGAAGGTGATGCTTGCTATGGTGAAGGTGATGCTTGGTATGGTGAAGGTGATGCTTGCTATGGTGAAGGTGATGCTTGGTATGGTGAAGGTGATGCTTGGTATGGTGAAGGTGATGCTTGGTATGGTGAAGGTGATGCTTGGTATGCTGAAGGTGATGCTTGGTATGGTGAAGGTGATGCTTGCTATGGTGGAGGTGATGCTTGCTATGGTGAAGGTGATGCTTGCTATGGTGGAGGTGATGCTTGGTATGGTGGAGGTGATGCTTCCTATGGTGAAGGTGATGCTTGCTATGGTGAAGGTGATGCTTGCTATGGTGAAGGCGATGCTTGCTATGGTGAAGGCGATGCTTGCTATGGTGAAGGCGATGCTTGCTATGGTGAAGGCGATGCTTGCTATGGTGAAGGCGATGCTTGCTATGGTGAAGGCGATGCTTGGTATGGTGGAGGTGATGCTTGGTATGGTGAAGGTGATGCTTGGTATGGTGAAGGTGAAGCTTGGTATGGTGAAGGTGATGCTTGGTATGGTGAAGGTGATGCTTGGTATGGTGAAGGTGATGCTTGGTATGGTGGAGGTGATGCTTGCTATGGTGGAGGTGATGCTTGCTATGGTGAAGGTGATGCTTGCTATGGTGAAGGTGATGCTTGCTATGGTGAAGGTGATGCTTGCTATGGTGAAGGTGATGCTTGCTATGGTGAAGGTGATGCTTGCTATGGTGAAGGTGATGCTTGCTATGGTGAAGGTGATGCTTGCTATGGTGGAGGTGATGCTTGCTATGGTGGAGGTGATGCTTGCTATGGTGGAGGTGATGCTTGCTATGGTGGAGGTGACGCTTGCTATGGTGGAGGTGACGCTTGGTACGGTGAAGGTGACGCTTGGTACGGTGAAGGTGACGCTTGGTACGGTGAAGGTGACGCTTGGTACGGTGAAGGTGACGCTTGGTACGGTGAAGGTAACGCTTGGTACGGTGAAGGTGACGCTTGGTACGGTGAAGGTGACGCTTGGTACGGTGAAGGTGATGCTTGCTACGGTGAAGGTGATGCTTGCTACGGTGAAGGTGATGCTTGGTATGGTGAAGGTGATGCTTGGTATGGTGAAGGTGATGCTTGGTATGGTGAAGGTGATGCTTGGTATGGTGAAGGTGATGCTTGGTATGGTGAAGGTGATGCTTGCTATGGTGAAGGTGATGCTTGGTATGGTGAAGGTGATGCTTGCTATGGTGAAGGTGATGCTTGGTATGGTGAAGGTGATGCTTGGTATGGTGAAGGTGATGCTTGGTATGCTGAAGGTGATGCTTGGTATGCTGAAGGTGATGCTTGGTATGGTGAAGGTGATGCTTGCTATGGTGAAGGTGATGCTTGCTATGGTGGAGGTGATGCTTGGTATGGTGGAGGTGATGCTTCCTATGGTGAAGGTGATGCTTGCTATGGTGAAGGTGATGCTTGCTATGGTGAAGGCGATGCTTGCTATGGTGAAGGCGATGCTTGCTATGGTGAAGGCGATGCTTGCTATGGTGAAGGCGATGCTTGCTATGGTGAAGGCGATGCTTGCTATGGTGAAGGCGATGCTTGCTATGGTGAAGGCGATGCTTGCTATGGTGAAGGCGATGCTTGCTATGGTGAAGGCGATGCTTGGTATGGTGAAGGTGATGCTTGGTATGGTGAAGGTGATGCTTGCTATGGTGAAGGTGATGCTTGGTATGGTGAAGGTGATGCTTGGTATGGTGGAGGTGATGCTTGGTATGGTGGAGGTGATGCTTGCTATGGTGGAGGTGATGCTTGCTATGGTGGAGGTGATGCTTGCTATGGTGGAGGTGATGCTTGCTATGGTGGAGGTGATGCTTGCTATGGTGGAGGTGATGCTTGCTATGGTGGAGGTGATGCTTGCTATGGTGGAGGTGATGCTTGCTATGGTCGAGGTGATGCTTGCTATGGTCGAGGTGATGCTTGCTATGGTCGAGGTGATGCTTGCTATGGTCGAGGTGATGCTTGCTATGGTGAAGGTGATGCTTGCTATGGTGAAGGTGATGCTTGGTATGGTGAAGGTGATGCTTGGTACGGTGAAGGTGATGCTTGGTACGGTGAAGGTGATGCTTGGTACGGTGAAGGTGATGCTTGGTACGGTGAAGGTGATGCTTGGTACGGTGAAGGTGATGCTTGGTACGGTGAAGGTGATGCTTGGTACGGTGAAGGTGATGCTTGGTACGGTGAAGGTGATACTTGGTACGGTGAAGGTGATGCTTGGTACGGTGAAGGTGATGCTTGGTACGGTGAAGGTGATGCTTGGTACGGTGAAGGTGATGCTTGGTACGGTGAAGGTGATGCTTGGTACGGTGAAGGTGATGCTTGCTATGGTGAAGGTGATGCTTGCTATGGTGAAGGCGATGCTTGCTATGGTGAAGGCGATGCTTGCTATGGTGAAGGCGATGCTTGCTATGGTGAAGGCGATGCTTGCTATGGTGAAGGCGATGCTTGCTATGGTGAAGGCGATGCTTGGTATGGTGAAGGCGATGCTTGGTATGGTGAAGGCGATGTTTGGTATGGTGAAGGCGATGCTTGGTATGGTGAAGGCGATGCTTGCTATGGTGAAGGCGATGCTTGCTATGGTGAAGGCGATGCTTGCTATGGTGGAGGTGATGCTTGCTATGGTGGAGGTGATGCTTGCTATGGTGGAGGTGATGCTTGCTATGGTGGAGGTGATGCTTGCTATGGTGGAGGTGATGCTTGCTATGGTGGAGGTGATGCTTGCTATGGTGGAGGTGATGCTTGCTATGGTGGAGGTGATGCTTGCTATGGTCGAGGTGATGCTTGCTATGGTGAAGGTGATGCTTGCTATGGTGAAGATGATGCTTGCTATGGTGAAGGTGATGCTTGCTATGGTGAAGGTGATGCTTGCTATGGTGAAGGTGATGCTTGCTTTGGTGAAGGTGATGCTTGCTTTGGTGAAGGTGATGCTTGCTATGGTGGAGGTGATGCTTGCTATGGTGGAGGTGATGCTTGCTATGGTGGAGGTGATGATTGCTATGGTGGAGGTGATGCTTGCTATGGTGGAGGTGATGCTTGCTATGGTGGAGGTGATGCTTGCTATGGTGAAGGTGATGCTTGCTATGGTGAAGGTGATGCTTGGTATGGTGAAGGTGATGCTTGGTATGGTGAAGGTGATGCTTGGTATGGTGAAGGTGATGCTTGCTATGGTGAAGGTGATGCTTGGTATGGTGAAGGTGATGCTTGGTATGGTGAAGGTGATGCTTGGCATGGTGAAGGTGATGCTTGGCATGGTGAAGGTGATGCTTGGCATGGTGAAGGTGATGCTTGGCATGGTGAAGGTGATGCTTGGCATGGTGAAGGTGGTGCTTGGTATGGTGAAGGTGGTGCTTGGTATGGTGAAGGTGATGCTTGGTATGGTGAAGGTGATGCTTGGTATGGTGAAGGTGATGCTTGGTATGGTGAAGGTGATGCTTGGTATGGTGGAGGTGATGCTTGGTATGGTGGAGGTGATGCTTGGTATGGTGGAGGTGATGCTTGCTATGGTGGAGGTGATGCTTGCTATGGTGGAGGTGATGCTTGCTATGGTGAAGGTGATGCTTGCTATGGTGAAGGTGATGCTTGGTATGGTGAAGGTGATGCTTGGTATGGTGAAGGTGATGCTTGGTATGGTGGAGGTGATGCTTGCTATGGTGGAGGTGATGCTTGCTATGGTGAAGGTGATGCTTGCTATGGTGAAGGTGATGCTTGGTATGGTGGAGGTGATGCTTGCTATGGTGGAGGTGATGCTTGCTATGGTGAAGGTGATGCTTGGTATGGTGAAGGTGTTGCTTGGTATGGTGAAGGTGATGCTTGGTACGGTGAAGGTGATGCTTGCTACCGTGAAGGTGATGCTTGCTACGGTGAAGGTGATGCTTGCTACGGTGAAGGTGATGCTTGCTACGGTGAAGGTGATGCTTGCTACGGTGAAGGTGATGCTTGCTACGGTGAAGGTGATGCTTGCTACGGTGAACGTGATGCTTGGTACGGTGAAGGTGATGCTTGGTACGGTGAAGGTGATGCTTGGTACGGTGAAGGTGATGCTTGCTATGGTGGAGGTGATGCTTGCTATGGTGGAGGTGATGCTTGGTATGGTGAAGGTGATGCTTGGTATGGTGAAGGTGAAGCTTGGTATGGTGAAGGTGATGCTTGGTATGGTGAAGGTGATGCTTGGTATGGTGAAGGTGATGCTTGGTATGGTGGAGGTGATGCTTGCTATGGTGGAGGTGATGCTTGCTATGGTGAAGGTGATGCTTGCTATGGTGAAGGTGATGCTTGCTATGGTGAAGGTGATGCTTGCTATGGTGAAGGTGATGCTTGCTATGGTGAAGGTGATGCTTGCTATGGTGAAGGTGATGCTTGCTATGGTGGAGGCGATGCTTGCTATGGTGGAGGTGATGCTTGCTATGGTGGAGGTGATGCTTGCTATGGTGGAGGTGACGCTTGCTATGGTGGAGGTGACACTTGGTACGGTGAAGGTGACGCTTGGTACGGTGAAGGTGACGCTTGGTACGGTGAAGGTGACGCTTGGTACGGTGAAGGTGACGCTTGGTACGGTGAAGGTGACGCTTGGTACGGTGAAGGTGACGCTTGGTACGGTGAAGGTGACGCTTGGTACGGTGAAGGTGACGCTTGCTACGGTGAAGGTGATGCTTGCTACGGTGAAGGTGATGCTTGGTATGGTGAAGGTGATGCTTGGTATGGTGAAGGTGATGCTTGGTATGGTGAAGGTGATGCTTGGTATGGTGAAGGTGTTGCTTGGTATGGTGAAGGTGATGCTTGGTATGGTGAAGGTGATGCTTGGTATGGTGAAGGTGATGCTTGGTATGGTGAAGGTGATGCTTGGTATGGTGAAGGTGATGCTTGGTATGGTGAAGGTGATGCTTGGTATGGTGAAGGTGATACTTGGTATGGTGAAGGTGATACTTGGTATGGTGAAGGTGATACTTGGTATGGTGAAGGTGATACTTGGTATGGTGAAGGTGATACTTGGTACGGTGAAGGTGATAGTTGGTACGGTGAAGGTGATGCTTGGTACGGTGAAGGTGATGCTTGGTACGGTGAAGGTGATGCTTGGTACGGTGAAGGTGATGCTTGGTACGGTGAAGGCGATGCTTGGTACGGTGAAGGCGATGCTTGGTACGGTGAAGGCGATGCTTGGTACGGTGAAGGCGATGCTTGCTACGGTGAAGGCGATGCTTGCTACGGTGAAGGCGATGCTTGCTACGGTGAAGGCGATGCTTGCTACGGTGAAGGCGATGCGTGCTACGGTGAAGGCGATGCTTGGTACGGTGGAGGCGATGCTTGCTATGGTGGAGGCGATGCTTGCTATGGTGAAGGTGATGCTTGCTATGGTGGAGGTGATGCTTGCTATGGTGGAGGTGATGCTTGCTATGGTGGAGGTGATGCTTGCTATGGTGGAGGTGATGCTTGCTATGGTGGAGGTGATGCTTGCTATGGTGGAGGTGATGCTTGGTATGGTGAAGGTGTTGCTTGGTATGGTGAAGGTGATGCTTGGTATGGTGAAGGTGATGCTTGGTATGGTGAAGGTGATGCTTGGTATGGTGAAGGTGATGCTTGGTATGGTGAAGGTGATGCTTGGTATGGTGAAGGTGATGCTTGGTATGGTGAAGGTGATGCTTGGTATGTTGAAGGTGATGCTTGGTACGGTGAAGGTGATGCTTGGTACGGTGAAGGTGATGCTTGGTACGGTGAAGGTGATGCTTGGTACGGTGAAGGTGATGCTTGGTACGGTGAAGGTGATGCTTGGTACGGTGAAGGTGATGCTTGGTACGGTGAAGGTGATGCTTGGTACGGTGAAGGTGATGCTTGGTACGGTGAAGGTGATGCTTGCTATGGTGAAGGGGATGCTTGCTATGGTGAAGGCGATGCTTGCTATGGTGAAGGCGATGCTTGCTATGGTGAAGGCGATGCTTGCTATGGTGAAGGCGATGCTTGCTATGGTGGAGGCGATGCTTGCTATGGTGGAGGTGATGCTTGCTATGGTGAAGGTGATGCTTGCTATGGTGAAGGTGATGCTTGGTATGGTGAAGGTGATGCTTGGTATGGTGAAGGTGATGCTTGTTATGGTGATGGTGATGCTTGGTATGGTGAAGGTGATGCTTGGTATGGTGAAGGTGATGCTTGGTATGGTGAAGGTGATGCTTGGTATGGTGAAGGTGATGCTTGGCATGGTGAAGGTGATGCTTGGCATGGTGAAGGTGATGCTTGGCATGGTGAAGGTGATGCTTGGCATGGTGAAGGTGATGCTTGGCATGGTGAAGGTGATGCTTGGCATGGTGAAGGTGATGCTTGGCATGGTGAAGGTGGTGCTTGGTACGGTGAAGGTGATGCTTGGTACGGTGAAGGTGATGCTTGGTACGGTGAAGGTGATGCTTGGTACGGTGAAGGTGATGCTTGGTACGGTGAAGGTGATACTTGGTACGGTGAAGGTGATGCTTGGTACGGTGAAGGTGATGCTTGGTACGGTGAAGGTGATGCTTGGTACGGTGAAGGTGATGCTTGGTACGGTGAAGGTGATGCTTGCTATGGTGAAGGTGATGCTTGCTATGGTGAAGGCGATGCTTGCTATGGTGAAGGCGATGCTTGCTATGGTGAAGGCGATGCTTGCTATGGTGAAGGCGATGCTTGCTATGGTGAAGGCGATGCTTGCTATGGTGAAGGCGATGCTTGGTATGGTGAAGGCGATGCTTGGTATGGTGAAGGCGATGTTTGGTATGGTGAAGGCGATGCTTGGTATGGTGAAGGCGATGCTTGCTATGGTGAAGGCGATGCTTGCTATGGTGAAGGTGATGCTTGCTATGGTGGAGGTGATGCTTGCTATGGTGGAGGTGATGCTTGCTATGGTGGAGGTGATGCTTGCTATGGTGGAGGTGATGCTTGCTATGGTGGAGGTGATGCTTGCTATGGTGGAGGTGATGCTTGCTATGGTGGAGGTGATGCTTGCTATGGTGGAGGTGATGCTTGCTATGGTCGAGGTGATGCTTGCTATGGTGAAGGTGATGCTTGCTATGGTGAAGGTGATGCTTGCTATGGTGAAGGTGATGCTTGCTATGGTGAAGGTGATGCTTGCTATGGTGAAGGTGATGCTTGCTTTGGTGAAGGTGATGCTTGCTTTGGTGAAGGTGATGCTTGCTATGGTGGAGGTGATGCTTGCTATGGTGGAGGTGATGCTTGCTATGGTGGAGGTGATGATTGCTATGGTGGAGGTGATGCTTGCTATGGTGGAGGTGATGCTTGCTATGGTGGAGGTGATGCTTGCTATGGTGAAGGTGATGCTTGCTATGGTGAAGGTGATGCTTGGTATGGTGAAGGTGATGCTTGCTATGGTGAAGGTGATGCTTGGTATGGTGAAGGTGATGCTTGCTATGGTGAAGGTGATGCTTGGTATGGTGAAGGTGATGCTTGGCATGGTGAAGGTGATGCTTGGCATGGTGAAGGTGATGCTTGGCATGGTGAAGGTGATGCTTGGCATGGTGAAGGTGATGCTTGGCATGGTGAAGGTGGTGCTTGGTATGGTGAAGGTGGTGCTTGGTATGGTGAAGGTGGTGCTTGGTATGGTGAAGGTGATGCTTGGTATGGTGAAGGTGATGCTTGGTATGGTGAAGGTGATGCTTGGTATGGTGAAGGTGATGCTTGGTATGGTGGAGGTGATGCTTGGTATGGTGGAGGTGATGCTTGCTATGGTGGAGGTGATGCTTGCTATGGTGGAGGTGATGCTTGCTATGGTGAAGGTGATGCTTGCTATGGTGAAGGTGATGCTTGGTATGGTGAAGGTGATGCTTGGTATGGTGAAGGTGATGCTTGGTATGGTGGAGGTGATGCTTGCTATGGTGGAGGTGATGCTTGCTATGGTGAAGGTGATGCTTGCTATGGTGAAGGTGATGCTTGGTATGGTGGAGGTGATGCTTGCTATGGTGGAGGTGATGCTTGCTATGGTGAAGGTGATGCTTGGTATGGTGAAGGTGTTGCTTGGTATGGTGAAGGTGATGCTTGGTACGGTGAAGGTGATGCTTGCTACCGTGAAGGTGATGCTTGCTACGGTGAAGGTGATGCTTGCTACGGTGAAGGTGATGCTTGCTACGGTGAAGGTGATGCTTGCTACGGTGAAGGTGATGCTTGCTACGGTGAAGGTGATGCTTGGTACGGTGAACGTGATGCTTGGTACGGTGAAGGTGATGCTTGGTACGGTGAAGGTGATGCTTGCTATGGTGGAGGTGATGCTTGCTATGGTGGAGGTGATGCTTGGTATGGTGAAGGTGATGCTTGGTATGGTGAAGGTGAAGCTTGGTATGGTGAAGGTGAAGCTTGGTATGGTGAAGGTGATGCTTGGTATGGTGAAGGTGATGCTTGGTATGGTGGAGGTGATGCTTGCTATGGTGGAGGTGATGCTTGCTATGGTGAATGTGATGCTTGCTATGGTGAAGGTGATGCTTGCTATGGTGAAGGTGATGCTTGCTATGGTGAAGGTGATGCTTGCTATGGTGAAGGTGATGCTTGCTATGGTGAAGGTGATGCTTGCTATGGTGGAGGTGATGCTTGCTATGGTGGAGGTGATGCTTGCTATGGTGGAGGTGATGCTTGCTATGGTGGAGGTGATGCTTGCTATGGTGGAGGTGACACTTGGTACGGTGAAGGTGACGCTTGGTACGGTGAAGGTGACGCTTGGTACGGTGAAGGTGACGCTTGGTACGGTGAAGGTGACGCTTGGTACGGTGAATGTGACGCTTGGTACGGTGAAGGTGACGCTTGGTACGGTGAAGGTGACGCTTGGTACGGTGAAGGTGACGCTTGCTACGGTGAAGATGATGCTTGCTACGGTGAAGGTGATGCTTGGTATGGTGAAGGTGATGCTTGGTATGGTGAAGGTGATGCTTGGTATGGTGAAGGTGATGCTTGGTATGGTGAAGGTGTTGCTTGGTATGGTGAAGGTGATGCTTGGTATGGTGAAGGTGATGCTTGGTATGGTGAAGGTGATGCTTGGTATGGTGAAGGTGATGCTTGGTACGGTGAAGGTGATGCTTGGCATGGTGAAGGTGATGCTTGGCATGGTGAAGGTGGTGCTTGGTATGGTGAAGGTGGTGCTTGGTATGGTGAAGGTGGTGCTTGGTATGGTGAAGGTGATGCTTGGTATGGTGAAGGTGATGCTTGGTATGGTGAAGGTGATGCTTGGTATGGTGAAGGTGATGCTTGGTATGGTGGAGGTGATGCTTGGTATGGTGGAGGTGATGCTTGCTATGGTGGAGGTGATGCTTGCTATGGTGGAGGTGATGCTTGCTATGGTGAAGGTGATGCTTGCTATGGTGAAGGTGATGCTTGGTATGGTGAAGGTGATGCTTGCTACGGTGAAGGTGATGCTTGCTACGGTGAAGGTGATGCTTGCTACGGTGAAGGTGATGCTTGCTACGGTGAAGGTGATGCTTGGTACGGTGAACGTGATGCTTGGTACGGTGAAGGTGATGCTTGCTATGGTGAAGGTGATGCTTGCTATGGTGAAGGTGATGCTTGCTATGGTGAAGGTGATGCTTGCTTTGGTGAAGGTGATGCTTGCTTTGGTGAAGGTGATGCTTGCTATGGTGGAGGTGATGCTTGCTATGGTGGAGGTGATGCTTGCTATGGTGGAGGTGATGATTGCTATGGTGGAGGTGATGCTTGCTATGGTGGAGGTGATGCTTGCTATGGTGGAGGTGATGCTTGCTATGGTGAAGGTGATGCTTGCTATGGTGAAGGTGATGCTTGGTATGGTGAAGGTGATGCTTGCTATGGTGAAGGTGATGCTTGGTATGGTGAAGGTGATGCTTGCTATGGTGAAGGTGATGCTTGGTATGGTGAAGGTGATGCTTGGCATGGTGAAGGTGATGCTTGGCATGGTGAAGGTGATGCTTGGCATGGTGAAGGTGATGCTTGGCATGGTGAAGGTGATGCTTGGCATGGTGAAGGTGGTGCTTGGTATGGTGAAGGTGGTGCTTGGTATGGTGAAGGTGGTGCTTGGTATGGTGAAGGTGATGCTTGGTATGGTGAAGGTGATGCTTGGTATGGTGAAGGTGATGCTTGGTATGGTGAAGGTGATGCTTGGTATGGTGGAGGTGATGCTTGGTATGGTGGAGGTGATGCTTGCTATGGTGGAGGTGATGCTTGCTATGGTGGAGGTGATGCTTGCTATGGTGAAGGTGATGCTTGCTATGGTGAAGGTGATGCTTGGTATGGTGGAGGTGATGCTTGCTATGGTGGAGGTGATGCTTGCTATGGTGGAGGTGATGCTTGCTATGGTGGAGGTGATGCTTGCTATGGTGGAGGTGATGCTTGGTATGGTGAAGGTGTTGCTTGGTATGGTGAAGGTGATGCTTGGTATGGTGAAGGTGATGCTTGGTATGGTGAAGGTGATGCTTGGTATGGTGAAGGTGATGCTTGGTATGGTGAAGGTGATGCTTGGTATGGTGAAGGTGATGCTTGGTATGGTGAAGGTGATGCTTGGTATGTTGAAGGTGATGCTTGGTACGGTGAAGGTGATGCTTGGTACGGTGAAGGTGATGCTTGGTACGGTGAAGGTGATGCTTGGTACGGTGAAGGTGATGCTTGGTACGGTGAAGGTGATGCTTGGTACGGTGAAGGTGATGCTTGGTACGGTGAAGGTGATGCTTGGTACGGTGAAGGTGATGCTTGGTACGGTGAAGGTGATGCTTGCTATGGTGAAGGGGATGCTTGCTATGGTGAAGGCGATGCTTGCTATGGTGAAGGCGATGCTTGCTATGGTGAAGGCGATGCTTGGTATGGTGGAGGTGATGCTTGGTATGGTGGAGGTGATGCTTGCTATGGTGAAGGTGATGCTTGCTATGGTGAAGGTGATGCTTGCTATGGTGAAGGTGATGCTTGGTATGGTGAAGGTGATGCTTGGTATGGTGAAGGTGATGCTTGCTATGGTGAAGGTGATGCTTGGTATGGTGAAGGTGATGCTTGGTATGGTGAAGGTGATGCTTGGTATGGTGAAGGTGATGCTTGGCATGGTGAAGGTGATGCTTGGCATGGTGAAGGTGATGCTTGGCATGGTGAAGGTGATGCTTGGCATGGTGAAGGTGATGCTTGGCATGGTGAAGGTGATGCTTGGCATGGTGAAGGTGGTGCTTGGCATGGTGAAGGTGGTGCTTGGTATGGTGAAGGTGGTGCTTGGTATGGTGAAGGTGATGCTTGGTATGGTGAAGGTGATGCTTGGTATGGTGAAGGTGATGCTTGGTATGGTGGAGGTGATGCTTGGTATGGTGGAGGTGATGCTTGGTATGGTGGAGGTGATGCTTGGTATGGTGGAGGTGATGCTTGCTATGGTGGAGGTGATGCTTGCTATGGTGGAGGTGATGCTTGCTATGGTGAAGGTGATGCTTGGTATGGTGAAGGTGATGCTTGGTATGGTGAAGGTGATGCTTGGTATGGTGAAGGTGATGCTTGGTATGGTGAAGGTGATGCTTGGTATGGTGGAGGTGATGCTTGGTATGGTGGAGGTGATGCTTGGTATGGTGGAGGTGATGCTTGGTATGGTGGAGGTGATGCTTGCTATGGTGAAGGTGATGCTTGCTATGGTGAAGGTGATGCTTGCTATGGTGAAGGTGATGCTTGCTATGGTGAAGGTGATGCTTGCTATGGTGAAGGTGATGCTTGCTATGGTGAAGGTGATGCTTGGTACGGTGAAGGTGATGCTTGGTACGGTGAAGGTGATGCTTGCTACGGTGAAGGTGATGCTTGCTACGGTGAAGGTGATGCTTGCTACGGTGAAGGTGATGCTTGCTACGGTGAAGGTGATGCTTGCTACGGTGAAGGTGATGCTTGCTACGGTGAAGGTGATGCTTGCTACGGTGAAGGTGATGCTTGCTACGGTGAACGTGATGCTTGGTACGGTGAAGGTGATGCTTGGTACGGTGAAGGTGATGCTTGGTACGGTGAAGGTGATGCTTGGTATGGTGAAGGTGATGCTTGGTATGGTGAACGTGATGCTTGGTACGGTGAAGGTGATGCTTGGTACGGTGAAGGTGATGCTTGGTACGGTGAAGGTGATGCTTGGTACGGTGAAGGTGATGCTTGGTATGGTGAAGGTGATGCTTGGTATGGTGAAGGTGATGCTTGGTATGGTGAAGGTGATGCTTGGTATGGTGAAGGTGATGCTTGGTATGGTGAAGGTGTTGCTTGGTATGGTGAAGGTGTTGCTTGGTACGGTGAAGGCGATGCTTGGTACGGTGAAGGCGATGCTTGGTACGGTGAAGGCGATGCTTGGTACGGTGAAGGCGATGCTTGGTACGGTGAAGGCGATGCTTGCTACGGTGAAGGCGATGCTTGCTACGGTGAAGGCGATGCTTGCTACGGTGAAGGCGATGCTTGCTACGGTGAAGGCGATGCGTGCTACGGTGAAGGCGATGCTTGGTACGGTGGAGGCGATGCTTGCTATGGTGGAGGCGATGCTTGCTATGGTGAAGGTGATGCTTGCTATGGTGGAGGTGATGCTTGCTATGGTGGAGGTGATGCTTGCTATGGTGGAGGTGATGCTTGCTATGGTGGAGGTGATGCTTGCTATGGTGGAGGTGATGCTTGCTATGGTGGAGGTGATGCTTGGTATGGTGAAGGTGTTGCTTGGTATGGTGAAGGTGATGCTTGGTATGGTGAAGGTGATGCTTGGTATGGTGAAGGTGATGCTTGGTATGGTGAAGGTGATGCTTGGTATGGTGAAGGTGATGCTTGGTATGGTGAAGGTGATGCTTGGTATGGTGAAGGTGATGCTTGGTATGTTGAAGGTGATGCTTGGTACGGTGAAGGTGATGCTTGGTACGGTGAAGGTGATGCTTGGTACGGTGAAGGTGATGCTTGGTACGGTGAAGGTGATGCTTGGTACGGTGAAGGTGATGCTTGGTACGGTGAAGGTGATGCTTGGTACGGTGAAGGTGATGCTTGGTACGGTGAAGGTGATGCTTGGTACGGTGAAGGTGATGCTTGCTATGGTGAAGGGGATGCTTGCTATGGTGAAGGCGATGCTTGCTATGGTGAAGGCGATGCTTGCTATGGTGAAGGCGATGCTTGCTATGGTGAAGGCGATGCTTGCTATGGTGGAGGCGATGCTTGCTATGGTGGAGGTGATGCTTGCTATGGTGAAGGTGATGCTTGCTATGGTGAAGGTGATGCTTGGTATGGTGAAGGTGATGCTTGGTATGGTGAAGGTGATGCTTGTTATGGTGATGGTGATGCTTGGTATGGTGAAGGTGATGCTTGGTATGGTGAAGGTGATGCTTGGTATGGTGAAGGTGATGCTTGGTATGGTGAAGGTGATGCTTGGCATGGTGAAGGTGATGCTTGGCATGGTGAAGGTGATGCTTGGCATGGTGAAGGTGATGCTTGGCATGGTGAAGGTGATGCTTGGCATGGTGAAGGTGATGCTTGGCATGGTGAAGGTGATGCTTGGCATGGTGAAGGTGGTGCTTGGTACGGTGAAGGTGATGCTTGGTACGGTGAAGGTGATGCTTGGTACGGTGAAGGTGATGCTTGGTACGGTGAAGGTGATGCTTGGTACGGTGAAGGTGATGCTTGGTACGGTGAAGGTGATACTTGGTACGGTGAAGGTGATGCTTGGTACGGTGAAGGTGATGCTTGGTACGGTGAAGGTGATGCTTGGTACGGTGAAGGTGATGCTTGGTACGGTGAAGGTGATGCTTGCTATGGTGAAGGCGATGCTTGCTATGGTGAAGGCGATGCTTGCTATGGTGAAGGCGATGCTTGCTATGGTGAAGGCGATGCTTGCTATGGTGAAGGCGATGCTTGCTATGGTGAAGGCGATGCTTGGTATGGTGAAGGCGATGCTTGGTATGGTGAAGGCGATGTTTGGTATGGTGAAGGCGATGCTTGGTATGGTGAAGGCGATGCTTGCTATGGTGAAGGCGATGCTTGCTATGGTGAAGGTGATGCTTGCTATGGTGGAGGTGATGCTTGCTATGGTGGAGGTGATGCTTGCTATGGTGGAGGTGATGCTTGCTATGGTGGAGGTGATGCTTGCTATGGTGGAGGTGATGCTTGCTATGGTGGAGGTGATGCTTGCTATGGTGGAGGTGATGCTTGCTATGGTGGAGGTGATGCTTGCTATGGTCGAGGTGATGCTTGCTATGGTGAAGGTGATGCTTGCTATGGTGAAGGTGATGCTTGCTATGGTGAAGGTGATGCTTGCTATGGTGAAGGTGATGCTTGCTATGGTGAAGGTGATGCTTGCTTTGGTGAAGGTGATGCTTGCTTTGGTGAAGGTGATGCTTGCTATGGTGGAGGTGATGCTTGCTATGGTGGAGGTGATGCTTGCTATGGTGGAGGTGATGATTGCTATGGTGGAGGTGATGCTTGCTATGGTGGAGGTGATGCTTGCTATGGTGGAGGTGATGCTTGCTATGGTGAAGGTGATGCTTGCTATGGTGAAGGTGATGCTTGGTATGGTGAAGGTGATGCTTGCTATGGTGAAGGTGATGCTTGGTATGGTGAAGGTGATGCTTGCTATGGTGAAGGTGATGCTTGGTATGGTGAAGGTGATGCTTGGCATGGTGAAGGTGATGCTTGGCATGGTGAAGGTGATGCTTGGCATGGTGAAGGTGATGCTTGGCATGGTGAAGGTGATGCTTGGCATGGTGAAGGTGGTGCTTGGTATGGTGAAGGTGGTGCTTGGTATGGTGAAGGTGGTGCTTGGTATGGTGAAGGTGATGCTTGGTATGGTGAAGGTGATGCTTGGTATGGTGAAGGTGATGCTTGGTATGGTGAAGGTGATGCTTGGTATGGTGGAGGTGATGCTTGGTATGGTGGAGGTGATGCTTGCTATGGTGGAGGTGATGCTTGCTATGGTGGAGGTGATGCTTGCTATGGTGAAGGTGATGCTTGCTATGGTGAAGGTGATGCTTGGTATGGTGAAGGTGATGCTTGGTATGGTGAAGGTGATGCTTGGTATGGTGGAGGTGATGCTTGCTATGGTGGAGGTGATGCTTGCTATGGTGAAGGTGATGCTTGCTATGGTGAAGGTGATGCTTGGTATGGTGAAGGTGATGCTTGGTATGTTGAAGGTGATGCTTGGTACGGTGAAGGTGATGCTTGGTACGGTGAAGGTGATGCTTGGTACGGTGAAGGTGATGCTTGGTACGGTGAAGGTGATGCTTGGTACGGTGAAGGTGATGCTTGGTACGGTGAAGGTGATGCTTGGTACGGTGAAGGTGATGCTTGGTACGGTGAAGGTGATGCTTGGTACGGTGAAGGTGATGCTTGCTATGGTGAAGGGGATGCTTGCTATGGTGAAGGCGATGCTTGCTATGGTGAAGGCGATGCTTGCTATGGTGAAGGCGATGCTTGCTATGGTGAAGGCGATGCTTGCTATGGTGGAGGCGATGCTTGCTATGGTGGAGGTGATGCTTGCTATGGTGAAGGTGATGCTTGCTATGGTGAAGGTGATGCTTGGTATGGTGAAGGTGATGCTTGGTATGGTGAAGGTGATGCTTGTTATGGTGATGGTGATGCTTGGTATGGTGAAGGTGATGCTTGGTATGGTGAAGGTGATGCTTGGTATGGTGAAGGTGATGCTTGGTATGGTGAAGGTGATGCTTGGCATGGTGAAGGTGATGCTTGGCATGGTGAAGGTGATGCTTGGCATGGTGAAGGTGATGCTTGGCATGGTGAAGGTGATGCTTGGCATGGTGAAGGTGATGCTTGGCATGGTGAAGGTGATGCTTGGCATGGTGAAGGTGGTGCTTGGTACGGTGAAGGTGATGCTTGGTACGGTGAAGGTGATGCTTGGTACGGTGAAGGTGATGCTTGGTACGGTGAAGGTGATGCTTGGTACGGTGAAGGTGATGCTTGGTACGGTGAAGGTGATACTTGGTACGGTGAAGGTGATGCTTGGTACGGTGAAGGTGATGCTTGGTACGGTGAAGGTGATGCTTGGTACGGTGAAGGTGATGCTTGGTACGGTGAAGGTGATGCTTGCTATGGTGAAGGCGATGCTTGCTATGGTGAAGGCGATGCTTGCTATGGTGAAGGCGATGCTTGCTATGGTGAAGGCGATGCTTGCTATGGTGAAGGCGATGCTTGCTATGGTGAAGGCGATGCTTGGTATGGTGAAGGCGATGCTTGGTATGGTGAAGGCGATGTTTGGTATGGTGAAGGCGATGCTTGGTATGGTGAAGGCGATGCTTGCTATGGTGAAGGCGATGCTTGCTATGGTGAAGGTGATGCTTGCTATGGTGGAGGTGATGCTTGCTATGGTGGAGGTGATGCTTGCTATGGTGGAGGTGATGCTTGCTATGGTGGAGGTGATGCTTGCTATGGTGGAGGTGATGCTTGCTATGGTGGAGGTGATGCTTGCTATGGTGGAGGTGATGCTTGCTATGGTGGAGGTGATGCTTGCTATGGTCGAGGTGATGCTTGCTATGGTGAAGGTGATGCTTGCTATGGTGAAGGTGATGCTTGCTATGGTGAAGGTGATGCTTGCTATGGTGAAGGTGATGCTTGCTATGGTGAAGGTGATGCTTGCTTTGGTGAAGGTGATGCTTGCTTTGGTGAAGGTGATGCTTGCTATGGTGGAGGTGATGCTTGCTATGGTGGAGGTGATGCTTGCTATGGTGGAGGTGATGATTGCTATGGTGGAGGTGATGCTTGCTATGGTGGAGGTGATGCTTGCTATGGTGGAGGTGATGCTTGCTATGGTGAAGGTGATGCTTGCTATGGTGAAGGTGATGCTTGGTATGGTGAAGGTGATGCTTGCTATGGTGAAGGTGATGCTTGGTATGGTGAAGGTGATGCTTGCTATGGTGAAGGTGATGCTTGGTATGGTGAAGGTGATGCTTGGCATGGTGAAGGTGATGCTTGGCATGGTGAAGGTGATGCTTGGCATGGTGAAGGTGATGCTTGGCATGGTGAAGGTGATGCTTGGCATGGTGAAGGTGGTGCTTGGTATGGTGAAGGTGGTGCTTGGTATGGTGAAGGTGGTGCTTGGTATGGTGAAGGTGATGCTTGGTATGGTGAAGGTGATGCTTGGTATGGTGAAGGTGATGCTTGGTATGGTGAAGGTGATGCTTGGTATGGTGGAGGTGATGCTTGGTATGGTGGAGGTGATGCTTGCTATGGTGGAGGTGATGCTTGCTATGGTGGAGGTGATGCTTGCTATGGTGAAGGTGATGCTTGCTATGGTGAAGGTGATGCTTGGTATGGTGAAGGTGATGCTTGGTATGGTGAAGGTGATGCTTGGTATGGTGGAGGTGATGCTTGCTATGGTGGAGGTGATGCTTGCTATGGTGAAGGTGATGCTTGCTATGGTGAAGGTGATGCTTGGTATGGTGGAGGTGATGCTTGCTATGGTGGAGGTGATGCTTGCTATGGTGAAGGTGATGCTTGGTATGGTGAAGGTGTTGCTTGGTATGGTGAAGGTGATGCTTGGTACGGTGAAGGTGATGCTTGCTACCGTGAAGGTGATGCTTGCTACGGTGAAGGTGATGCTTGCTACGGTGAAGGTGATGCTTGCTACGGTGAAGGTGATGCTTGCTACGGTGAAGGTGATGCTTGCTACGGTGAAGGTGATGCTTGGTACGGTGAACGTGATGCTTGGTACGGTGAAGGTGATGCTTGGTACGGTGAAGGTGATGCTTGCTATGGTGGAGGTGATGCTTGCTATGGTGGAGGTGATGCTTGGTATGGTGAAGGTGATGCTTGGTATGGTGAAGGTGAAGCTTGGTATGGTGAAGGTGAAGCTTGGTATGGTGAAGGTGATGCTTGGTATGGTGAAGGTGATGCTTGGTATGGTGGAGGTGATGCTTGCTATGGTGGAGGTGATGCTTGCTATGGTGAATGTGATGCTTGCTATGGTGAAGGTGATGCTTGCTATGGTGAAGGTGATGCTTGCTATGGTGAAGGTGATGCTTGCTATGGTGAAGGTGATGCTTGCTATGGTGAAGGTGATGCTTGCTATGGTGGAGGTGATGCTTGCTATGGTGGAGGTGATGCTTGCTATGGTGGAGGTGATGCTTGCTATGGTGGAGGTGATGCTTGCTATGGTGGAGGTGACACTTGGTACGGTGAAGGTGACGCTTGGTACGGTGAAGGTGACGCTTGGTACGGTGAAGGTGACGCTTGGTACGGTGAAGGTGACGCTTGGTACGGTGAATGTGACGCTTGGTACGGTGAAGGTGACGCTTGGTACGGTGAAGGTGACGCTTGGTACGGTGAAGGTGACGCTTGCTACGGTGAAGATGATGCTTGCTACGGTGAAGGTGATGCTTGGTATGGTGAAGGTGATGCTTGGTATGGTGAAGGTGATGCTTGGTATGGTGAAGGTGATGCTTGGTATGGTGAAGGTGTTGCTTGGTATGGTGAAGGTGATGCTTGGTATGGTGAAGGTGATGCTTGGTATGGTGAAGGTGATGCTTGGTATGGTGAAGGTGATGCTTGGTATGGTGAAGGTGATGCTTGGTATGGTGAAGGTGATGCTTGGTATGGTGAAGGTGATACTTGGTATGGTGAAGGTGATACTTGGTATGGTGAAGGTGATACTTGGTATGGTGAAGGTGATACTTGGTATGGTGAAGGTGATACTTGGTACGGTGAAGGTGATAGTTGGTACGGTGAAGGTGATGCTTGGTACGGTGAAGGTGATGCTTGGTACGGTGAAGGTGATGCTTGGTACGGTGAAGGCGATGCTTGGTACGGTGAAGGCGATGCTTGGTACGGTGAAGGCGATGCTTGCTACGGT
This sequence comes from Amblyomma mixtum, assembly GCF_055824585.1. NCBI lineage: Eukaryota > Metazoa > Arthropoda > Arachnida > Ixodida > Ixodidae > Amblyomma > Amblyomma mixtum. The sequence goes on from NW_028317684.1 coordinate 849,434, forward strand.
GAAGGCGATGCTTGCTACGGTGAAGGCGATGCTTGCTACGGTGAAGGCGATGCTTGCTACGGTGAAGGCGATGCGTGCTACGGTGAAGGCGATGCTTGGTACGGTGGAGGCGATGCTTGCTATGGTGGAGGCGATGCTTGCTATGGTGAAGGTGATGCTTGCTATGGTGGAGGTGATGCTTGCTATGGTGGAGGTGATGCTTGCTATGGTGGAGGTGATGCTTGCTATGGTGGAGGTGATGCTTGCTATGGTGGAGGTGATGCTTGCTATGGTGGAGGTGATGCTTGGTATGGTGAAGGTGTTGCTTGGTATGGTGAAGGTGATGCTTGGTATGGTGAAGGTGATGCTTGGTATGGTGAAGGTGATGCTTGGTATGGTGAAGGTGATGCTTGGTATGGTGAAGGTGATGCTTGGTATGGTGAAGGTGATGCTTGGTATGGTGAAGGTGATGCTTGGTATGTTGAAGGTGATGCTTGGTACGGTGAAGGTGATGCTTGGTACGGTGAAGGTGATGCTTGGTACGGTGAAGGTGATGCTTGGTACGGTGAAGGTGATGCTTGGTACGGTGAAGGTGATGCTTGGTACGGTGAAGGTGATGCTTGGTACGGTGAAGGTGATGCTTGGTACGGTGAAGGTGATGCTTGGTACGGTGAAGGTGATGCTTGCTATGGTGAAGGGGATGCTTGCTATGGTGAAGGCGATGCTTGCTATGGTGAAGGCGATGCTTGCTATGGTGAAGGCGATGCTTGGTATGGTGGAGGTGATGCTTGGTATGGTGGAGGTGATGCTTGCTATGGTGAAGGTGATGCTTGCTATGGTGAAGGTGATGCTTGCTATGGTGAAGGTGATGCTTGGTATGGTGAAGGTGATGCTTGGTATGGTGAAGGTGATGCTTGCTATGGTGAAGGTGATGCTTGGTATGGTGAAGGTGATGCTTGGTATGGTGAAGGTGATGCTTGGTATGGTGAAGGTGATGCTTGGCATGGTGAAGGTGATGCTTGGCATGGTGAAGGTGATGCTTGGCATGGTGAAGGTGATGCTTGGCATGGTGAAGGTGATGCTTGGCATGGTGAAGGTGATGCTTGGCATGGTGAAGGTGGTGCTTGGCATGGTGAAGGTGGTGCTTGGTATGGTGAAGGTGGTGCTTGGTATGGTGAAGGTGATGCTTGGTATGGTGAAGGTGATGCTTGGTATGGTGAAGGTGATGCTTGGTATGGTGGAGGTGATGCTTGGTATGGTGGAGGTGATGCTTGGTATGGTGGAGGTGATGCTTGGTATGGTGGAGGTGATGCTTGCTATGGTGGAGGTGATGCTTGCTATGGTGGAGGTGATGCTTGCTATGGTGAAGGTGATGCTTGGTATGGTGAAGGTGATGCTTGGTATGGTGAAGGTGATGCTTGGTATGGTGAAGGTGATGCTTGGTATGGTGAAGGTGATGCTTGGTATGGTGGAGGTGATGCTTGGTATGGTGGAGGTGATGCTTGGTATGGTGGAGGTGATGCTTGGTATGGTGGAGGTGATGCTTGCTATGGTGAAGGTGATGCTTGCTATGGTGAAGGTGATGCTTGCTATGGTGAAGGTGATGCTTGCTATGGTGAAGGTGATGCTTGCTATGGTGAAGGTGATGCTTGCTATGGTGAAGGTGATGCTTGGTACGGTGAAGGTGATGCTTGGTACGGTGAAGGTGATGCTTGCTACGGTGAAGGTGATGCTTGCTACGGTGAAGGTGATGCTTGCTACGGTGAAGGTGATGCTTGCTACGGTGAAGGTGATGCTTGCTACGGTGAAGGTGATGCTTGCTACGGTGAAGGTGATGCTTGCTACGGTGAAGGTGATGCTTGCTACGGTGAACGTGATGCTTGGTACGGTGAAGGTGATGCTTGGTACGGTGAAGGTGATGCTTGGTACGGTGAAGGTGATGCTTGGTATGGTGAAGGTGATGCTTGGTATGGTGAACGTGATGCTTGGTACGGTGAAGGTGATGCTTGGTACGGTGAAGGTGATGCTTGGTACGGTGAAGGTGATGCTTGGTACGGTGAAGGTGATGCTTGGTATGGTGAAGGTGATGCTTGGTATGGTGAAGGTGATGCTTGGTATGGTGAAGGTGATGCTTGGTATGGTGAAGGTGATGCTTGGTATGGTGAAGGTGTTGCTTGGTATGGTGAAGGTGTTGCTTGGTATGGTGAAGGTGATGCTTGGTATGGTGAAGGTGATGCTTGGTATGGTGAAGGTGATGCTTGGTATGGTGAAGGTGATGCTTGGTATGGTGAAGGTGATACTTGGTATGGTGAAGGTGATACTTGGTATGGTGAAGGTGATACTTGGTATGGTGAAGGTGATACTTGGTAGGGTGAAGGTGATACTTGGTAGGGTGAAGGTGATAGTTGGTACGGTGAAGGTGATAGTTGGTACGGTGAAGGTGATGCTTGGTACGGTGAAGGTGATGCTTGGTACGGTGAAGGTGATGCTTGGTACGGTGAAGGTGATGCTTGGTACGGTGAAGGTGATGCTTGGTACGGTGAAGGTGATGCTTGGTACGGTGAAGGTGATGCTTGGTACGGTGAAGGTGATGCTTGGTACGGTGAAGGTGATGCTTGGTACGGTGAAGGTGATGCTTGGTACGGTGAAGGTGATGCTTGGTACGGTGAAGGTGATGCTTGGTACGGTGAAGGTGATGCTTGGTACGGTGAAGGTCATGCTTGGTACGGTGGAGGTGATGCTTGGTACGGTGGAGGTGATGCTTGGTATGGTGGAGGTGATGCTTGGTATGGTGAAGGTGATGCTTGGTATGGTGGAGGTGATGCTTGGTATGGTGGAGGTGATGCTTGGTATGGTGAAGGTGATGCTTGGTATGGTGAAGGTGATGCTTGCTATGGTGGAGGTGATGCTTGCTATGGTGGAGGTGATGCTTGGTATGGTGAAGGTGATGCTTGGTATGGTGAAGGTGATGCTTGGTATGGTGAAGGTGATGCTTGGTATGGTGAAGGTGATGCTTGGTATGGTGGAGGTGATGCTTGCTATGGTGAAGGTGATGCTTGCTATGGTGAAGGTGATGCTTGCTATGGTGAAGGTGATGCTTGCTATGGTGAAGGTGATGCTTGCTATGGTGAAGGTGATGCTTGCTATGGTGAAGGTGATGCTTGCTATGGTGAAGGTGATGCTTGCTATGGTGGAGGTGATGCTTGCTATGGTGGAGGTGATGCTTGCTATGGTGGAGGTGACGCTTGCTATGGTGGAGGTGACGCTTGGTACGGTGAAGGTGACGCTTGGTACGGTGAAGGTGACGCTTGGTACGGTGAAGGTGACGCTTGGTACGGTGAAGGTGACGCTTGGTACGGTGAAGGTGACGCTTGGTACGGTGAAGGTGACGCTTGGTACGGTGAAGGTGACGCTTGGTACGGTGAAGGTGATGCTTGCTACGGTGAAGGTGATGCTTGCTACGGTGAAGGTGATGCTTGGTATGGTGAAGGTGATGCTTGGTATGGTGAAGGTGATGCTTGGTATGGTGAAGGTGATGCTTGGTATGGTGAAGGTGTTGCTTGGTATGGTGAAGGTGATGCTTGGTATGGTGAAGGTGATGCTTGGTATGGTGAAGGTGATGCTTTTTATGGTGAAGGTGATGCTTGGTATGGTGAAGGTGATGCTTGGTATGGTGAAGGTGATGCTTGGTATGGTGAAGGTGATGCTTGGTATGGTGAAGGCGATGCTTGGTATGGTGAAGGTGATGCTTGGTATGGTGAAGGTGATACTTGGTATGGTGAAGGTGATACTTGGTATGGTGAAGGTGATACTTGGTATGGTGAAGGTGATACTTGGTACGGTGAAGGTGATACTTGGTACGGTGAAGGTGATACTTAGTACGGTGAAGGTGATAGTTGGTACGGTAAAGGAGATGCTTGGTACGGTGAAGGTGATGCTTGGTACGGTGAAGGTGATGCTTGGTACGGTGAAGGTGATGCTTGGTACGGTGAAGGTGATGCTTGGTACGGTGAAGGCGATGCTTGGTACGGTGAAGGCGATGCTTGGTACGGTGAAGGCGATGCTTGGTACGGTGAAGGCGATGCTTGCTATGGTGAAGGCGATGCTTGCTATGGTGAAGGCGATGCTTGCTATGGTGGAGGCGATGCTTGGTATGGTGGAGGTGATGCTTGCTATGGTGGAGGTGATGCTTGCTATGGTGAAGGTGATGCTTGCTATGGTGAAGGTGATGCTTGGTATGGTGAAGGTGATGCTTGGTATGGTGAAGGTGATGCTTGCTATGGTGAAGGTGATGCTTGGTATGGTGAAGGTGATGCTTGGTATGGTGAAGGTGATGCTTGGTATGGTGAAGGTGATGCTTGGTATGGTGAAGGTGATGCTTGGCATGGTGAAGGTGATGCTTGGCATGGTGAAGGTGATGCTTGGCATGGTGAAGGTGATGCTTGGCATGGTGAAGGTGATGCTTGGCATGGTGAAGGTGATGCTTGGCATGGTGAAGGTGATGCTTGGCATGGTGAAGGTGGTGCTTGGTATGGTGAAGGTGGTGCTTGGTATGGTGAAGGTGATGCTTGGTATGGTGAAGGTGATGCTTGGTATGGTGAAGGTGATGCTTGGTATGGTGGAGGTGATGCTTGGTATGGTGGAGGTGATGCTTGGTATGGTGGAGGTGATGCTTGGTATGGTGGAGGTGATGCTTGCTATGGTGGAGGTGATGCTTGCTATGGTGGAGGTGATGCTTGCTATGGTGAAGGTGATGCTTGGTATGGTGAAGGTGATGCTTGGTATGGTGAAGGTGATGCTTGGTATGGTGAAGGTGATGCTTGGTATGGTGAAGGTGATGCTTGGTATGGTGAAGGTGATGCTTGGTATGGTGGAGGTGATGCTTGGTATGGTGGAGGTGATGCTTGGTATGGTGGAGGTGATGCTTGCTATGGTGAAGGTGATGCTTGCTATGGTGAAGGTGATGCTTGCTATGGTGGAGGTGATGCTTGCTATGGTGAAGGTGATGCTTGCTATGGTGAAGGTGATGCTTGCTATGGTGAAGGTGATGCTTGGTACGGTGAAGGTGATGCTTGGTACGGTGAAGGTGATGCTTGCTACGGTGAAGGTGATGCTTGCTACGGTGAAGGTGATGCTTGCTACGGTGAAGGTGATGCTTGCTACGGTGAAGGTGATGCTTGCTACGGTGAAGGTGATGCTTGCTACGGTGAAGGTGATGCTTGCTACGGTGAACGTGACGCTTGGTACGGTGAAGGTGATGCTTGGTACGGTGAAGGTGATGCTTGGTACGGTGAAGGTGATGCTTGGTATGGTGAAGGTGATGCTTGGTATGGTGAAGGTGATGCTTGGTATGGTGAACGTGATGCTTGGTACGGTGAAGGTGATGCTTGGTACGGTGAAGGTGATGCTTGGTACGGTGAAGGTGATGCTTGGTATGGTGAAGGTGATGCTTGGTATGGTGAAGGTGATGCTTGGTATGGTGAAGGTGATGCTTGGTATGGTGAAGGTGATGCTTGGTATGGTGAAGGTGATGCTTGGTATGGTGAAGGTGTTGCTTGGTATGGTGAAGGTGTTGCTTGGTATGGTGAAGGTGATGCTTGGTATGGTGAAGGTGATGCTTGGTATGGTGAAGGTGATGCTTGGTATGGTGAAGGTGATGCTTGGTATGGTGAAGGTGATACTTGGTATGGTGAAGGTGATACTTGGTATGGTGAAGGTGATACTTGGTATGGTGAAGGTGATACTTGGTAGGGTGAAGGTGATACTTGGTAGGGTGAAGGTGATAGTTGGTACGGTGAAGGTGATAGTTGGTACGGTGAAGGTGATGCTTGGTACGGTGAAGGTGATGCTTGGTACGGTGAAGGTGATGCTTGGTACGGTGAAGGTGATGCTTGGTACGGTGAAGGTGATGCTTGGTACGGTGAAGGTGATGCTTGGTACGGTGAAGGTGATGCTTGGTACGGTGAAGGTGATGCTTGGTACGGTGAAGGTGATGCTTGGTGCGGTGAAGGTGATGCTTGGTACGGTGAAGGTGATGCTTGGTACGGTGAAGGTGATGCTTGGTACGGTGAAGGTGATGCTTGGTACGGTGAAGGTGATGCTTGGTACGGTGAAGGTCATGCTTGGTACGGTGGAGGTGATGCTTGGTACGGTGGAGGTGATGCTTGGTATGGTGGAGGTGATGCTTGGTATGGTGGAGGTGATGCTTGGTATGGTGGAGGTGATGCTTGGTATGGTGAAGGTGATGCTTGGTATGGTGAAGGTGATGCTTGCTATGGTGGAGGTGATGCTTGCTATGGTGGAGGTGATGCTTGGTATGGTGAAGGTGATGCTTGGTATGGTGAAGGTGATGCTTGGTATGGTGAAGGTGATGCTTGGTATGGTGAAGGTGATGCTTGGTATGGTGAAGGTGATGCTTGGTATGGTGGAGGTGATGCTTGCTATGGTGAAGGTGATGCTTGCTATGGTGAAGGTGATGCTTGCTATGGTGAAGGTGATGCTTGCTATGGTGAAGGTGATGCTTGCTATGGTGAAGGTGATGCTTGCTATGGTGAAGGTGATGCTTGCTATGGTGAAGGTGATGCTTGCTATGGTGGAGGTGATGCTTGCTATGGTGGAGGTGATGCTTGCTATGGTGGAGGTGACGCTTGCTATGGTGGAGGTGACGCTTGGTACGGTGAAGGTGACGCTTGGTACGGTGAAGGTGACGCTTGGTACGGTGAAGGTGACGCTTGGTACGGTGAAGGTGACGCTTGGTACGGTGAAGGTGACGCTTGGTACGGTGAAGGTGACGCTTGGTACGGTGAAGGTGATGCTTGCTACGGTGAAGGTGATGCTTGCTACGGTGAAGGTGATGCTTGGTATGGTGAAGGTGATGCTTGGTATGGTGAAGGTGATGCTTGGTATGGTGAAGGTGTTGCTTGGTATGGTGAAGGTGATGCTTGGTATGGTGAAGGTGATGCTTGGTATGGTGAAGGTGATGCTTTTTATGGTGAAGGTGATGCTTGGTATGGTGAAGGTGATGCTTGGTATGGTGAAGGTGATGCTTGGTATGGTGAAGGTGATGCTTGGTATGGTGAAGGCGATGCTTGGTATGGTGAAGGTGATGCTTGGTATGGTGAAGGTGATACTTGGTATGGTGAAGGTGATACTTGGTATGGTGAAGGTGATACTTGGTATGGTGAAGGTGATACTTGGTACGGTGAAGGTGATGCTTGGTACGGTGAAGGTGATGCTTGGTACGGTGAAGGTGATGCTTGGTACGGTGAAGGTGATGCTTGGTACGGTGAAGGTGATGCTTGGTACGGTGAAGGTGATGCTTGGTACGGTGAAGGTGATGCTTGGTGCGGTGAAGGTGATGCTTGGTACGGTGAAGGTGATGCTTGGTACGGTGAAGGTGATGCTTGGTACGGTGAAGGTGATGCTTGGTACGGTGAAGGTGATGCTTGGTACGGTGAAGGTCATGCTTGGTACGGTGGAGGTGATGCTTGGTACGGTGGAGGTGATGCTTGGTATGGTGGAGGTGATGCTTGGTATGGTGAAGGTGATGCTTGGTATGGTGGAGGTGATGCTTGGTATGGTGGAGGTGATGCTTGGTATGGTGAAGGTGATGCTTGGTATGGTGAAGGTGATGCTTGCTATGGTGGAGGTGATGCTTGCTATGGTGGAGGTGATGCTTGGTATGGTGAAGGTGATGCTTGGTATGGTGAAGGTGATGCTTGGTATGGTGAAGGTGATGCTTGGTATGGTGAAGGTGATGCTTGGTATGGTGAAGGTGATGCTTGGTATGGTGGAGGTGATGCTTGCTATGGTGAAGGTGATGCTTGCTATGGTGAAGGTGATGCTTGCTATGGTGAAGGTGATGCTTGCTATGGTGAAGGTGATGCTTGCTATGGTGAAGGTGATGCTTGCTATGGTGAAGGTGATGCTTGCTATGGTGAAGGTGATGCTTGCTATGGTGGAGGTGATGCTTGCTATGGTGGAGGTGATGCTTGCTATGGTGGAGGTGACGCTTGCTATGGTGGAGGTGACGCTTGGTACGGTGAAGGTGACGCTTGGTACGGTGAAGGTGACGCTTGGTACGGTGAAGGTGACGCTTGGTACGGTGAAGGTGACGCTTGGTACGGTGAAGGTGACGCTTGGTACGGTGAAGGTGACGCTTGGTACGGTGAAGGTGATGCTTGCTACGGTGAAGGTGATGCTTGCTACGGTGAAGGTGATGCTTGGTATGGTGAAGGTGATGCTTGGTATGGTGAAGGTGATGCTTGGTATGGTGAAGGTGTTGCTTGGTATGGTGAAGGTGATGCTTGGTATGGTGAAGGTGATGCTTGGTATGGTGAAGGTGATGCTTTTTATGGTGAAGGTGATGCTTGGTATGGTGAAGGTGATGCTTGGTATGGTGAAGGTGATGCTTGGTATGGTGAAGGTGATGCTTGGTATGGTGAAGGCGATGCTTGGTATGGTGAAGGTGATGCTTGGTATGGTGAAGGTGATACTTGGTATGGTGAAGGTGATACTTGGTATGGTGAAGGTGATACTTGGTATGGTGAAGGTGATACTTGGTACGGTGAAGGTGATACTTGGTACGGTGAAGGTGATACTTAGTACGGTGAAGGTGATAGTTGGTACGGTAAAGGTGATGCTTGGTACGGTGAAGGTGATGCTTGGTACGGTGAAGGTGATGCTTGGTACGGTGAAGGTGATGCTTGGTACGGTGAAGGTGATGCTTGGTACGGTGAAGGCGATGCTTGGTACGGTGAAGGCGATGCTTGGTACGGTGAAGGCGATGCTTGGTACGGTGAAGGCGATGCTTGGTACGGTGAAGGCGATGCTTGGTACGGTGAAGGCGATGCTTGGTACGGTGAAGGCGATGCTTGCTACGGTGAAGGCGATGCTTGCTACGGTGAAGGCGATGCTTGCTACGGTGAAGGCGATGCTTGGTACGGTGAAGGCGATGCTTGCTATGGTGGAGGTGATGCTTGCTATGGTGGAGGTGATGCTTACTATGGTGGAGGTGATGCTTGCTATGGTGGAGGTGATGCTTGCTATGGTGGAGGTGATGCTTGCTATGGTGGAGGTGATGCTTGGTATGGTGAAGGTGTTGCTTGGTATGGTGAAGGTGATGCTTGGTATGGTGAAGGTGATGCTTGGTATGGTGAAGGTGATGCTTGGTATGGTGGAGGTGATGCTTGCTATGGTGAAGGTGATGCTTGCTATGGTGAAGGTGATGCTTGCTATGGTGAAGGTGATGCTTGCTATGGTGAAGGTGATGCTTGCTATGGTGAAGGTGATGCTTGCTATGGTGAAGGTGATGCTTGCTATGGTGGAGGTGACGCTTGCTATGGTGGAGGTGATGCTTGCTATGGTGGAGGTGACGCTTGCTATGGTGGAGGTGACGCTTGGTACGGTGAAGGTGACGCTTGGTACGGTGAAGGTGACGCTTGGTACGGTGAAGGTGACGCTTGGTACGGTGAAGGTGACGCTTGGTACGGTGAAGGTGACGCTTGGTACGGTGAAGGTGACGCTTGGTACGGTGAAGGTGACGCTTGGTACGGTGAAGGTGATGCTTGCTACGGTGAAGGTGATGCTTGCTACGGTGAAGGTGATGCTTGGTATGGTGAAGGTGATGCTTGGTATGGTGAAGGTGATGCTTGGTATGGTGAAGGTGATGCTTGGTATGGTGAAGGTGTTGCTTGGTATGGTGAAGGTGATGCTTGGTATGGTGAAGGTGATGCTTGGTATGGTGAAGGTGATGCTTTTTATGGTGAAGGTGATGCTTGGTATGGTGAAGGTGATGCTTGGTATGGTGAAGGTGATGCTTGGTATGGTGAAGGTGATGCTTGGTATGGTGAAGGCGATGCTTGGTATGGTGAAGGTGATGCTTGGTATGGTGAAGGTGATACTTGGTATGGTGAAGGTGATACTTGGTATGGTGAAGGTGATACTTGGTATGGTGAAGGTGATACTTGGTACGGTGAAGGTGATACTTGGTACGGTGAAGGTGATACTTAGTACGGTGAAGGTGATGCTTGGTACGGTAAAGGTGATGCTTGGTACGGTGAAGGTGATGCTTGGTACGGTGAAGGTGATGCTTGGTATGGTGAAGGTGATGCTTGGTACGGTGAAGGCGATGCTTGGTACGGTGAAGGCGATGCTTGGTACGGTGAAGGCGATGCTTGGTACGGTGAAGGCGATGCTTGGTACGGTGAAGGCGATGCTTGGTACGGTGAAGGCGATGCTTGGTACGGTGAAGGCGATGCTTGCTACGGTGAAGGCGATGCTTGGTACGGTGAAGGCGATGCTTGCTACGGTGAAGGCGATGCTTGCTACGGTGAAGGCGATGCTTGGTACGGTGAAGGCGATGCTTGCTATGGTGGAGGTGATGCTTGCTATGGTGGAGGTGATGCTTACTATGGTGGAGGTGATGCTTGCTATGGTGGAGGTGATGCTTGCTATGGTGGAGGTGATGCTTGCTATGGTGGAGGTGATGCTTGGTATGGTGAAGGTGTTGCTTGGTATGGTGAAGGTGATGCTTGGTATGGTGAAGGTGATGCTTGGTATGGTGAAGGTGATGCTTGGTATGGTGAAGGTGATCTTGGTATGGTGAAGGTGATGCTTGGTATGGTGAAGGTGATGCTTGGTATGGTGAAGGTGATGCTTGGTATGGTGAAGGTGATGCTTGGTATGTTGAAGGTGATGCTTGGTATGTTGAAGGTGATACTTGGTATGTTGAAGGTGATACTTGGTATGGTGAAGGTGATACTTGGTATGGTGAAGGTGATACTTGGTATGGTGAAGGTGATACTTGGTATGGTGAACGTGATACTTGGTATGGTGAAGGTGATGCTTGGTACGGTGAAGGTGATAGTTGGTACGGTGAAGGTGATAGTTGGTACGGTGAAGGTGATAGTTGGTACGGTGAAGGTGATGCTTGGTACGTTGAAGGTGATGCTTGGTACGGTGAAGGTGATGCTTGGTACGGTAAAGGTGATGCTTGGTACGGTGAAGGTGATGCTTGGTACGGTGAAGGTGATGCTTGGTACGGTGAAGGTGATGCTTGGTACGGTGAAGGTGATGCTTGGTACGGTGAAGGTGATGCTTGGTACGGTGAAGGTGATGCTTGGTACGGTGAAGGTGATGCTTGGTACGGTGAAGGTGATGCTTGGTACGGTGAAGGTGATGCTTGTTACGGTGAAGGTGATGCTTGTTACGGTGAAGGTGATGCTTGCTACGGTGAAGGTGATGCTTGCTACGGTGAAGGTGATGCTTGCTACGGTGAAGGTGATGCTTGCTACGGTGAAGGTGATGCTTGCTACGGTGAAGGTGATGCTTGCTACGGTGAAGGTGATGCTTGCTACGGTGAAGGTGATGCGCGGTATGGTGAAGGTGATGCGCGGTATGGTGAAGGTGATGCTTGGTATGGTGGAGGTGATGCTTGGTATGGTGGAGGTGATGATTGCTATGGTGGAGGTGATGCTTGCTATGGTGAAGGTGATGCTTGGTATGGTGAAGGTGATGCTTGGTATGGTGGAGGTGATGCTTGGTATGGTGAAGGTGATGCTTGGTATGGTGAAGGTGATGCTTGGTATGGTGAAGGTGATGCTTGCTATGGTGAAGGTGATGCTTGCTATGGTGAAGGTGATGCTTGGTATGGTGAAGGTGATGCTTGCTATGGTGGAGGTGATGCTTGCTATGGTGGAGGTGATGCTTGCTATGGTGGAGGTGATGCTTGGTATGGTGGAGGTGATGCTTGCTATGGTGAAGGTGATGCTTGCTATGGTGAAGGTGATGCTTGCTATGGTGAAGGTGATGCTTGCTATGGTGAAGGTGATGCTTGCTATGGTGAAGGTGATGCTTGCTATGGTGGAGGTGATGCTTGCTATGGTGGAGGTGACGCTTGCTATGGTGGAGGTGACGCTTGCTATGGTGAAGGTGACGCTTGGTACGGTGAAGGTGACGCTTGGTACGGTGAAGGTGATGCTTGCTACGGTGAAGGTGATGCTTGCTACGGTGAAGGTGATGCTTGCTACGGTGAAGGTGATGCTTGCTACGGTGAAGGTGATGCTTGGTACGGTGAAGGTGATGCTTGGTACGGTGAAAGTGATGCTTGGTACGGTGAAGGTGATGCTTGGTACGGTGAAGGTGATGCTTGGTACGGTGAAGGTGATGCTTGGTACGGTGAAGGTGATGCTTGCTACGGTGAAGGTGATGCTTGGTATGGTGAAGGTGATGCTTGGTATGGTGAAGGTGATGCTTGGTATGGTGAAGGTGATGCTTGGTATGGTGAAGGTGATGCTTGGTATGGTGAAGGTGATGCTTGCTATGGTGAAGGTGATGCTTGCTATGGTGAAGGTGATGCTTGCTATGGTGAAGGTGATGCTTGGTATGGTGAAGGTGATGCTTGCTATGGTGAAGGTGATGCTTGGTATGGTGAAGGTGATGCTTGGTATGGTGAAGGTGATGCTTGGTATGGTGAAGGTGATGCTTGGTATGCTGAAGGTGAGGCTTGGTATGGTGAAGGTGATGCTTGGTATGGTGGAGGTGATGCTTGCTATGGTGGAGGTGATGCTTGCTATGGTGAAGGTGATGCTTGCTATGGTGGAGGTGATGCTTGCTATGGTGAAGGCGATGCTTGCTATGGTGAAGGCGATGCTTGCTATGGTGAAGGCGATGCTTGCTATGGTGAAGGCGATGCTTGCTATGGTGAAGGCGATGCTTGCTATGGTGAAGGCGATGCTTGCTATGGTGAAGGCGATGCTTGCTATGGTGAAGGCGATGCTTGCTATGGTGAAGGCGATGCTTGGTATGGTGAAGGCGATGCTTGGTATGGTGAAGGCGATGCTTGGTATGGTGAAGGTGATGCTTGGTATGGTGAAGGTGATGCTTGGTATGGTGAAGGTGATGCTTGCTATGGTGAAGGTGATGCTTGCTATGGTGAAGGTGATGCTTGGTATGGTGGAGGTGATGCTTGCTATGGTGGAGGTGATGCTTGCTATGGTGGAGGTGATGCTTGCTATGGTGGAGGTGATGCTTGCTATGGTGGAGGTGATGCTTGCTATGGTGGAGGTGATGCTTGCTATGGTGGAGGTGATGCTTGCTATGGTCGAGGTGATGCTTGCTATGGTCGAGGTGATGCTTGCTATGGTCGAGGTGATGCTTGCTATGGTCGAGGTGATGCTTGCTATGGTGAAGGTGATGCTTGCTATGGTGAAGGTGATGCTTGGTACGGTGAAGGTGATGCTTGGTACGGTGAAGGTGATGCTTGGTACGGTGAAGGTGATGCTTGGTACGGTGAAGGTGATGCTTGGTACGGTGAAGGTGATGCTTGGTACGGTGAAGGTGATGCTTGGTACGGTGAAGGTGATGCTTGGTACGGTGAAGGTGATGCTTGGTACGGTGAAGGTGATGCTTGGTACGGTGAAGGTGATGCTTGCTACGGTGAAGGTGATGCTTGCTACGGTGAAGGTGATGCTTGCTACGGTGAAGGCGATGCTTGCTACGGTGAAGGCGATGCTTGCTACGGTGAAGGCGATGCTTGCTATGGTGAAGGCGATGCTTGCTATGGTGAAGGCGATGCTTGCTATGGTGAAGGCGATGCTTGCTATGGTGAAGGCGATGCTTGGTATGGTGAAGGCGATGCTTGGTATGGTGAAGGCGATGTTTGGTATGGTGAAGGCGATGTTTGGTATGGTGAAGGCGATGCTTGCTATGGTGAAGGCGATGCTTGCTATGGTGAAGGTGATGCTTGCTATGGTGGAGGTGATGCTTGCTATGGTGGAGGTGATGCTTGCTATGGTGGAGGTGATGCTTGCTATGGTGGAGGTGATGCTTGCTATGGTGGAGGTGATGCTTGCTATGGTGGAGGTGATGCTTGCTATGGTCGAGGTGATGCTTGCTATGGTCGAGGTGATGCTTGCTATGGTGAAGGTGATGCTTGCTATGGTGAAGGTGATGCTTGCTATGGTGAAGGTGATGCTTGCTATGGTGAAGGTGATGCTTGCTTTGGTGAAGGTGATGCTTGCTTTGGTGGAGGTGATGCTTGCTTTGGTGGAGGTGATGCTTGCTATGGTGGAGGTGATGCTTGCTATGGTGGAGGTGATGCTTGCTATGGTGGAGGTGATGATTGCTATGGTGGAGGTGATGCTTGCTATGGTGGAGGTGATGCTTGCTATGGTGGAGGTGATGCTTGCTATGGTGAAGGTGATGCTTGCTATGGTGAAGGTGATGCTTGGTATGGTGAAGGTGATGCTTGCTATGGTGAAGGTGATGCTTGGTATGGTGAAGGTGATGCTTGGTATGGTGAAGGTGATGCTTGGTATGGTGAAGGTGTTGCTTGGTATGGTGAAGGTGATGCTTGGCATGGTGAAGGTGATGCTTGGCATGGTGAAGGTGATGCTTGGCATGGTGAAGGTGATGCTTGGCATGGTGAAGGTGATGCTTGGCATGGTGAAGGTGGTGCTTGGCATGGTGAAGGTGGTGCTTGGTATGGTGAAGGTGATGCTTGGTATGGTGAAGGTGATGCTTGGTATGGTGAAGGTGATGCTTGGTATGGTGAAGGTGATGCTTGGTATGGTGGAGGTGATGCTTGGTATGGTGGAGGTGATGCTTGGTATGGTGGAGGTGATGCTTGCTATGGTGGAGGTGATGCTTGCTATGGTGGAGCTGATGCTTGCTATGGTGAAGGTGATGCTTGGTATGGTGAAGGTGATGCTTGCTATGGTGAAGGTGATGCTTGGTATGGTGAAGGTGATGCTTGGTATGGTGAAGGTGATGCTTGGTATGGTGGAGGTGATGCTTGGTACGGTGAAGGTGATGCTTGGTACGGTGAAGGTGATGCTTGGTACGGTGAAGGTGATGCTTGGTACGGTGAAGGTGATGCTTGGTACGGTGAAGGTGATGCTTGGTACGGTGAAGGTGATGCTTGCTACGGTGAAGGTGATGCTTGGTATGGTGAAGGTGATGCTTGGTATGGTGAAGGTGATGCTTGGTATGGTGAAGGTGATGCTTGGTATGGTGAAGGTGATGCTTGCTATGGTGAAGGTGATGCTTGCTATGGTGAAGGTGATGCTTGCTATGGTGAAGGTGATGCTTGGTATGGTGAAGGTGATGCTTGCTATGGTGAAGGTGATGCTTGGTATGGTGAAGGTGATGCTTGGTATGGTGAAGGTGATGCTTGGTATGGTGAAGGTGATGCTTGGTATGCTGAAGGTGAGGCTTGGTATGGTGAAGGTGATGCTTGGTATGGTGGAGGTGATGCTTGCTATGGTGGAGGTGATGCTTGCTATGGTGAAGGTGATGCTTGCTATGGTGGAGGTGATGCTTGCTATGGTGAAGGCGATGCTTGCTATGGTGAAGGCGATGCTTGCTATGGTGAAGGCGATGCTTGCTATGGTGAAGGCGATGCTTGCTATGGTGAAGGCGATGCTTGCTATGGTGAAGGCGATGCTTGCTATGGTGAAGGCGATGCTTGGTATGGTGAAGGCGATGCTTGGTATGGTGAAGGCGATGCTTGGTATGGTGAAGGTGATGCTTGGTATGGTGAAGGTGATGCTTGGTATGGTGAAGGTGATGCTTGCTATGGTGAAGGTGATGCTTGCTATGGTGAAGGTGATGCTTGGTATGGTGGAGGTGATGCTTGCTATGGTGGAGGTGATGCTTGCTATGGTGGAGGTGATGCTTGCTATGGTGGAGGTGATGCTTGCTATGGTGGAGGTGATGCTTGCTATGGTGGAGGTGATGCTTGCTATGGTGGAGGTGATGCTTGCTATGGTCGAGGTGATGCTTGCTATGGTCGAGGTGATGCTTGCTATGGTCGAGGTGATGCTTGCTATGGTCGAGGTGATGCTTGCTATGGTGAAGGTGATGCTTGCTATGGTGAAGGTGATGCTTGGTACGGTGAAGGTGATGCTTGGTACGGTGAAGGTGATGCTTGGTATGGTGAAGGTGATGCTTGGTATGGTGAAGGTGATGCTTGCTATGGTGAAGGTGATGCTTGCTATGGTGAAGGTGATGCTTGGTATGGTGAAGGTGATGCTTGCTATGGTGGAGGTGATGCTTGCTATGGTGGAGGTGATGCTTGCTATGGTGGAGGTGATGCTTGGTATGGTGGAGGTGATGCTTGCTATGGTGAAGGTGATGCTTGCTATGGTGAAGGTGATGCTTGCTATGGTGAAGGTGATGCTTGCTATGGTGAAGGTGATGCTTGCTATGGTGAAGGTGATGCTTGCTATGGTGGAGGTGATGCTTGCTATGGTGGAGGTGACGCTTGCTATGGTGGAGGTGACGCTTGCTATGGTGAAGGTGACGCTTGGTACGGTGAAGGTGACGCTTGGTACGGTGAAGGTGATGCTTGCTACGGTGAAGGTGATGCTTGCTACGGTGAAGGTGATGCTTGCTACGGTGAAGGTGATGCTTGCTACGGTGAAGGTGATGCTTGGTACGGTGAAGGTGATGCTTGGTACAGTGAAAGTGATGCTTGGTACGGTGAAGGTGATGCTTGGTACGGTGAAGGTGATGCTTGGTACGGTGAAGGTGATGCTTGGTACGGTGAAGGTGATGCTTGCTACGGTGAAGGTGATGCTTGGTATGGTGAAGGTGATGCTTGGTATGGTGAAGGTGATGCTTGGTATGGTGAAGGTGATGCTTGGTATGGTGAAGGTGATGCTTGGTATGGTGAAGGTGATGCTTGCTATGGTGAAGGTGATGCTTGCTATGGTGAAGGTGATGCTTGCTATGGTGAAGGTGATGCTTGGTATGGTGAAGGTGATGCTTGCTATGGTGAAGGTGATGCTTGGTATGGTGAAGGTGATGCTTGGTATGGTGAAGGTGATGCTTGGTATGGTGAAGGTGATGCTTGGTATGCTGAAGGTGAGGCTTGGTATGGTGAAGGTGATGCTTGGTATGGTGGAGGTGATGCTTGCTATGGTGGAGGTGATGCTTGCTATGGTGAAGGTGATGCTTGCTATGGTGGAGGTGATGCTTGCTATGGTGAAGGCGATGCTTGCTATGGTGAAGGCGATGCTTGCTATGGTGAAGGCGATGCTTGCTATGGTGAAGGCGATGCTTGCTATGGTGAAGGCGATGCTTGCTATGGTGAAGGCGATGCTTGCTATGGTGAAGGCGATGCTTGCTATGGTGAAGGCGATGCTTGCTATGGTGAAGGCGATGCTTGGTATGGTGAAGGCGATGCTTGGTATGGTGAAGGCGATGCTTGGTATGGTGAAGGTGATGCTTGGTATGGTGAAGGTGATGCTTGGTATGGTGAAGGTGATGCTTGCTATGGTGAAGGTGATGCTTGCTATGGTGAAGGTGATGCTTGGTATGGTGGAGGTGATGCTTGCTATGGTGGAGGTGATGCTTGCTATGGTGGAGGTGATGCTTGCTATGGTGGAGGTGATGCTTGCTATGGTGGAGGTGATGCTTGCTATGGTGGAGGTGATGCTTGCTATGGTGGAGGTGATGCTTGCTATGGTCGAGGTGATGCTTGCTATGGTCGAGGTGATGCTTGCTATGGTCGAGGTGATGCTTGCTATGGTCGAGGTGATGCTTGCTATGGTGAAGGTGATGCTTGCTATGGTGAAGGTGATGCTTGGTACGGTGAAGGTGATGCTTGGTACGGTGAAGGTGATGCTTGGTACGGTGAAGGTGATGCTTGGTACGGTGAAGGTGATGCTTGGTACGGTGAAGGTGATGCTTGGTACGGTGAAGGTGATGCTTGGTACGGTGAAGGTGATGCTTGGTACGGTGAAGGTGATGCTTGGTACGGTGAAGGTGATGCTTGGTACGGTGAAGGTGATGCTTGCTACGGTGAAGGTGATGCTTGCTACGGTGAAGGTGATGCTTGCTACGGTGAAGGCGATGCTTGCTACGGTGAAGGCGATGCTTGCTACGGTGAAGGCGATGCTTGCTATGGTGAAGGCGATGCTTGCTATGGTGAAGGCGATGCTTGCTATGGTGAAGGCGATGCTTGCTATGGTGAAGGCGATGCTTGGTATGGTGAAGGCGATGCTTGGTATGGTGAAGGCGATGTTTGGTATGGTGAAGGCGATGTTTGGTATGGTGAAGGCGATGCTTGCTATGGTGAAGGCGATGCTTGCTATGGTGAAGGTGATGCTTGCTATGGTGGAGGTGATGCTTGCTATGGTGGAGGTGATGCTTGCTATGGTGGAGGTGATGCTTGCTATGGTGGAGGTGATGCTTGCTATGGTGGAGGTGATGCTTGCTATGGTGGAGGTGATGCTTGCTATGGTCGAGGTGATGCTTGCTATGGTCGAGGTGATGCTTGCTATGGTGAAGGTGATGCTTGCTATGGTGAAGGTGATGCTTGCTATGGTGAAGGTGATGCTTGCTATGGTGAAGGTGATGCTTGCTTTGGTGAAGGTGATGCTTGCTTTGGTGGAGGTGATGCTTGCTTTGGTGGAGGTGATGCTTGCTATGGTGGAGGTGATGCTTGCTATGGTGGAGGTGATGCTTGCTATGGTGGAGGTGATGATTGCTATGGTGGAGGTGATGCTTGCTATGGTGGAGGTGATGCTTGCTATGGTGGAGGTGATGCTTGCTATGGTGAAGGTGATGCTTGCTATGGTGAAGGTGATGCTTGGTATGGTGAAGGTGATGCTTGCTATGGTGAAGGTGATGCTTGGTATGGTGAAGGTGATGCTTGGTATGGTGAAGGTGATGCTTGGTATGGTGAAGGTGTTGCTTGGTATGGTGAAGGTGATGCTTGGCATGGTGAAGGTGATGCTTGGCATGGTGAAGGTGATGCTTGGCATGGTGAAGGTGATGCTTGGCATGGTGAAGGTGATGCTTGGCATGGTGAAGGTGGTGCTTGGCATGGTGAAGGTGGTGCTTGGTATGGTGAAGGTGATGCTTGGTATGGTGAAGGTGATGCTTGGTATGGTGAAGGTGATGCTTGGTATGGTGAAGGTGATGCTTGGTATGGTGGAGGTGATGCTTGGTATGGTGGAGGTGATGCTTGGTATGGTGGAGGTGATGCTTGCTATGGTGGAGGTGATGCTTGCTATGGTGGAGCTGATGCTTGCTATGGTGAAGGTGATGCTTGGTATGGTGAAGGTGATGCTTGCTATGGTGAAGGTGATGCTTGGTATGGTGAAGGTGATGCTTGGTATGGTGAAGGTGATGCTTGGTATGGTGGAGGTGATGCTTGGTACGGTGAAGGTGATGCTTGGTACGGTGAAGGTGATGCTTGGTACGGTGAAGGTGATGCTTGGTACGGTGAAGGTGATGCTTGGTACGGTGAAGGTGATGCTTGGTACGGTGAAGGTGATGCTTGCTACGGTGAAGGTGATGCTTGGTATGGTGAAGGTGATGCTTGGTATGGTGAAGGTGATGCTTGGTATGGTGAAGGTGATGCTTGGTATGGTGAAGGTGATGCTTGCTATGGTGAAGGTGATGCTTGCTATGGTGAAGGTGATGCTTGCTATGGTGAAGGTGATGCTTGGTATGGTGAAGGTGATGCTTGCTATGGTGAAGGTGATGCTTGGTATGGTGAAGGTGATGCTTGGTATGGTGAAGGTGATGCTTGGTATGGTGAAGGTGATGCTTGGTATGCTGAAGGTGAGGCTTGGTATGGTGAAGGTGATGCTTGGTATGGTGGAGGTGATGCTTGCTATGGTGGAGGTGATGCTTGCTATGGTGAAGGTGATGCTTGCTATGGTGGAGGTGATGCTTGCTATGGTGAAGGCGATGCTTGCTATGGTGAAGGCGATGCTTGCTATGGTGAAGGCGATGCTTGCTATGGTGAAGGCGATGCTTGCTATGGTGAAGGCGATGCTTGCTATGGTGAAGGCGATGCTTGCTATGGTGAAGGCGATGCTTGGTATGGTGAAGGCGATGCTTGGTATGGTGAAGGCGATGCTTGGTATGGTGAAGGTGATGCTTGGTATGGTGAAGGTGATGCTTGGTATGGTGAAGGTGATGCTTGCTATGGTGAAGGTGATGCTTGCTATGGTGAAGGTGATGCTTGGTATGGTGGAGGTGATGCTTGCTATGGTGGAGGTGATGCTTGCTATGGTGGAGGTGATGCTTGCTATGGTGGAGGTGATGCTTGCTATGGTGGAGGTGATGCTTGCTATGGTGGAGGTGATGCTTGCTATGGTGGAGGTGATGCTTGCTATGGTCGAGGTGATGCTTGCTATGGTCGAGGTGATGCTTGCTATGGTCGAGGTGATGCTTGCTATGGTCGAGGTGATGCTTGCTATGGTGAAGGTGATGCTTGCTATGGTGAAGGTGATGCTTGGTACGGTGAAGGTGATGCTTGGTACGGTGAAGGTGATGCTTGGTACGGTGAAGGTGATGCTTGGTACGGTGAAGGTGATGCTTGGTACGGTGAAGGTGATGCTTGGTACGGTGAAGGTGATGCTTGGTACGGTGAAGGTGATGCTTGGTACGGTGAAGGTGATGCTTGGTACGGTGAAGGTGATGCTTGGTACGGTGAAGGTGATGCTTGCTACGGTGAAGGTGATGCTTGCTACGGTGAAGGTGATGCTTGCTACGGTGAAGGCGATGCTTGCTACGGTGAAGGCGATGCTTGCTACGGTGAAGGCGATGCTTGCTACGGTGAAGGCGATGCTTGCTACGGTGAAGGCGATGCTTGCTATGGTGAAGGCGATGCTTGCTATGGTGAAGGCGATGCTTGGTATGGTGAAGGCGATGCTTGGTATGGTGAAGGCGATGTTTGGTATGGTGAAGGCGATGTTTGGTATGGTGAAGGCGATGCTTGCTATGGTGAAGGCGATGCTTGCTATGGTGAAGGTGATGCTTGCTATGGTGGAGGTGATGCTTGCTATGGTGGAGGTGATGCTTGCTATGGTGGAGGTGATGCTTGCTATGGTGGAGGTGATGCTTGCTATGGTGGAGGTGATGCTTGCTATGGTGGAGGTGATGCTTGCTATGGTCGAGGTGATGCTTGCTATGGTCGAGGTGATGCTTGCTATGGTGAAGGTGATGCTTGCTATGGTGAAGGTGATGCTTGCTATGGTGAAGGTGATGCTTGCTATGGTGAAGGTGATGCTTGCTTTGGTGAAGGTGATGCTTGCTTTGGTGGAGGTGATGCTTGCTTTGGTGGAGGTGATGCTTGCTATGGTGGAGGTGATGCTTGCTATGGTGGAGGTGATG
Source organism: Amblyomma mixtum (assembly GCF_055824585.1). Lineage (NCBI taxonomy): Eukaryota > Metazoa > Arthropoda > Arachnida > Ixodida > Ixodidae > Amblyomma > Amblyomma mixtum. The sequence goes on from NW_028317684.1 coordinate 870,548, forward strand.
CTTGCTATGGTGGAGGTGATGATTGCTATGGTGGAGGTGATGCTTGCTATGGTGGAGGTGATGCTTGCTATGGTGGAGGTGATGCTTGCTATGGTGAAGGTGATGCTTGCTATGGTGAAGGTGATGCTTGGTATGGTGAAGGTGATGCTTGCTATGGTGAAGGTGATGCTTGGTATGGTGAAGGTGATGCTTGGTATGGTGAAGGTGATGCTTGGTATGGTGAAGGTGTTGCTTGGTATGGTGAAGGTGATGCTTGGCATGGTGAAGGTGATGCTTGGCATGGTGAAGGTGATGCTTGGCATGGTGAAGGTGATGCTTGGCATGGTGAAGGTGATGCTTGGCATGGTGAAGGTGGTGCTTGGCATGGTGAAGGTGGTGCTTGGTATGGTGAAGGTGATGCTTGGTATGGTGAAGGTGATGCTTGGTATGGTGAAGGTGATGCTTGGTATGGTGAAGGTGATGCTTGGTATGGTGGAGGTGATGCTTGGTATGGTGGAGGTGATGCTTGGTATGGTGGAGGTGATGCTTGCTATGGTGGAGGTGATGCTTGCTATGGTGGAGCTGATGCTTGCTATGGTGAAGGTGATGCTTGGTATGGTGAAGGTGATGCTTGCTATGGTGAAGGTGATGCTTGGTATGGTGAAGGTGATGCTTGGTATGGTGAAGGTGATGCTTGGTATGGTGGAGGTGATGCTTGGTATGGTGGAGGTGATGCTTGCTATGGTGGAGGTGATGCTTGCTATGGTGAAGGTGATGCTTGCTATGGTCGAGGTGATGCTTGCTATGGTCGAGGTGATGCTTGCTATGGTGAAGGTGATGCTTGCTATGGTGAAGGTGATGCTTGCTGTGGTGAAGGTGATGCTTGCTATGGTGAAGGTGATGCTTGCTTTGGTGAAGGTGATGCTTGCTTTGGTGGAGGTGATGCTTGCTTTGGTGGAGGTGATGCTTGCTATGGTGGAGGTGATGCTTGCTATGGTGGAGGTGATGCTTGCTATGGTGGAGGTGATGATTGCTATGGTGGAGGTGATGCTTGCTATGGTGGAGGTGATGCTTGCTATGGTGGAGGTGATGCTTGCTATGGTGAAGGTGATGCTTGCTATGGTGAAGGTGATGCTTGGTATGGTGAAGGTGATGCTTGCTATGGTGAAGGTGATGCTTGGTATGGTGAAGGTGATGCTTGGTATGGTGAAGGTGATGCTTGGTATGGTGAAGGTGTTGCTTGGTATGGTGAAGGTGATGCTTGGCATGGTGAAGGTGATGCTTGGCATGGTGAAGGTGATGCTTGGCATGGTGAAGGTGATGCTTGGCATGGTGAAGGTGATGCTTGGCATGGTGAAGGTGGTGCTTGGCATGGTGAAGGTGGTGCTTGGTATGGTGAAGGTGATGCTTGGTATGGTGAAGGTGATGCTTGGTATGGTGAAGGTGATGCTTGGTATGGTGAAGGTGATGCTTGGTATGGTGGAGGTGATGCTTGGTATGGTGGAGGTGATGCTTGGTATGGTGGAGGTGATGCTTGCTATGGTGGAGGTGATGCTTGCTATGGTGGAGCTGATGCTTGCTATGGTGAAGGTGATGCTTGGTATGGTGAAGGTGATGCTTGCTATGGTGAAGGTGATGCTTGGTATGGTGAAGGTGATGCTTGGTATGGTGAAGGTGATGCTTGGTATGGTGGAGGTGATGCTTGGTATGGTGGAGGTGATGCTTGCTATGGTGGAGGTGATGCTTGCTATGGTGAAGGTGATGCTTGCTATGGTGGAGGTGATGCTTGCTATGGTGGAGGTGATGCTTGCTATGGTGAAGGTGATGCTTGCTATGGTGAAGGTGATGCTTGCTATGGTGAAGGCGATGCTTGCTACGGTGAAGGTGATGCTTGCTACGGTGAAGGTGATGCTTGCTACGGTGAAGGTGATGCTTGCTACGGTGAAGGTGATGCTTGCTACGGTGAAGGTGATGCTTGCTACGGTGAAGGTGATGCTTGCTACGGTGAACGTGATGCTTGCTACGGTGAAGGTGATGCTTGCTACGGTGAAGGTGATGCTTGCTACGGTGAAGGTGATGCTTGCTACGGTGAAGGTGATGCTTGGTATGGTGAAGGTGATGCTTGGTATGGTGAAGGTGATGCTTGGTATGGTGAAGGTGTTGCTTGGTATGGTGAAGGTGATGCTTGGTATGGTGAAGGTGATGCTTGGTATGGTGAAGGTGATGCTTGGTATGGTGAAGGTGATGCTTGGTACGGTGAAGGTGATGCTTGGTACGGTGAAGGTGATGCTTGGTACGGTGAAGGTGATGCTTGGTACGGTGAAGGTGATGCTTGGTACGGTGAAGGTGATGCTTGGTACGGTGAAGGTGATGCTTGGTACGGTGAAGGTGATGCTTGTTACGGTGAAGGTGATGCTTGTTACGGTGAAGGTGATGCTTGCTACGGTGAAGGTGATGCTTGCTACGGTGAAGGTGATGCTTGCTACGGTGAAGGTGATGCTTGCTACGGTGAAGGTGATGCTTGCTACGGTGAAGGTGATGCTTGCTACGGTGAAGGTGATGCTTGCTACGGTGAAGGTGATGCTTGCTACGGTGAAGGTGATGCGCGGTATGGTGAAGGTGATGCGCGGTATGGTGAAGGTGATGCTTGGTATGGTGGAGGTGATGCTTGGTATGGTGGAGGTGATGATTGCTATGGTGGAGGTGATGCTTGCTATGGTGAAGGTGATGCTTGGTATGGTGAAGGTGATGCTTGGTATGGTGGAGGTGATGTTTGGTATGGTGAAGGTGATGCTTGGTATGGTGAAGGTGATGCTTGGTATGGTGAAGGTGATGCTTGCTATGGTGAAGGTGATGCTTGCTATGGTGAAGGTGATGCTTGGTATGGTGAAGGTGATGCTTGCTATGGTGGAGGTGATGCTTGCTATGGTGGAGGTGATGCTTGCTATGGTGGAGGTGATGCTTGGTATGGTGGAGGTGATGCTTGCTATGGTGAAGGTGATGCTTGCTATGGTGAAGGTGATGCTTGCTATGGTGAAGGTGATGCTTGCTATGGTGAAGGTGATGCTTGCTATGGTGAAGGTGATGCTTGCTATGGTGGAGGTGATGCTTGCTATGGTGGAGGTGACGCTTGCTATGGTGGAGGTGACGCTTGCTATGGTGAAGGTGACGCTTGGTACGGTGAAGGTGACGCTTGGTACGGTGAAGGTGATGCTTGCTACGGTGAAGGTGATGCTTGCTACGGTGAAGGTGATGCTTGCTACGGTGAAGGTGATGCTTGGTACGGTGAAGGTGATGCTTGGTACGGTGAAGGTGATGCTTGGTACGGTGAAGGTGATGCTTGGTACGGTGAAGGTGATGCTTGTTACGGTGAAGGTGATGCTTGCTACGGTGAAGGTGATGCTTGGTATGGTGAAGGTGATGCTTGGTATGGTGAAGGTGATGCTTGGTATGGTGAAGGTGATGCTTGGTATGGTGAAGGTGATGCTTGGTATGGTGAAGGTGATGCTTGGTATGGTGAAGGTGATGCTTGGTATGGTGAAGGTGATGCTTGGTATGGTGAAGGTGATGCTTGCTATGGTGAAGGTGATGCTTGCTATGGTGAAGGTGATGCTTGGTATGGTGAAGGTGATGCTTGCTATGGTGAAGGTGATGCTTGGTATGGTGAAGGTGATGCTTGGTATGCTGAAGGTGAGGCTTGGTATGGTGGAGGTGATGCTTGGTATGGTGGAGGTGATGCTTGCTATGGTGGAGGTGATGCTTGCTATGGTGAAGGTGATGCTTGCTATGGTGGAGGTGATGCTTGCTATGGTGAAGGCGATGCTTGCTATGGTGAAGGCGATGCTTGCTATGGTGAAGGCGATGCTTGCTATGGTGAAGGCGATGCTTGCTATGGTGAAGGCGATGCTTGCTATGGTGAAGGCGATGCTTGCTATGGTGAAGGCGATGCTTGCTATGGTGAAGGCGATGCTTGCTATGGTGAAGGCGATGCTTGGTATGGTGAAGGCGATGCTTGGTATGGTGAAGGCGATGCTTGGTATGGTGAAGGTGATGCTTGGTATGGTGAAGGTGATGCTTGGTATGGTGAAGGTGATGCTTGCTATGGTGAAGGTGATGCTTGCTATGGTGAAGGTGATGCTTGGTATGGTGGAGGTGATGCTTGCTATGGTGGAGGTGATGCTTGCTATGGTGGAGGTGATGCTTGCTATGGTGGAGGTGATGCTTGCTATGGTGGAGGTGATGCTTGCTATGGTGGAGGTGATGCTTGCTATGGTGGAGGTGATGCTTGCTATGGTCGAGGTGATGCTTGCTATGGTCGAGGTGATGCTTGCTATGGTCGAGGTGATGCTTGCTATGGTCGAGGTGATGCTTGCTATGGTGAAGGTGATGCTTGCTATGGTGAAGGTGATGCTTGGTACGGTGAAGGTGATGCTTGGTACGGTGAAGGTGATGCTTGGTACGGTGAAGGTGATGCTTGGTACGGTGAAGGTGATGCTTGGTACGGTGAAGGTGATGCTTGGTACGGTGAAGGTGATGCTTGGTACGGTGAAGGTGATGCTTGGTACGGTGAAGGTGATGCTTGGTACGGTGAAGGTGATGCTTGCTACGGTGAAGGTGATGCTTGCTACGGTGAAGGTGATGCTTGCTACGGTGAAGGTGATGCTTGCTACGGTGAAGGCGATGCTTGCTACGGTGAAGGCGATGCTTGCTACGGTGAAGGCGATGCTTGCTACGGTGAAGGCGATGCTTGCTATGGTGAAGGCGATGCTTGCTATGGTGAAGGCGATGCTTGCTATGGTGAAGGCGATGCTTGGTATGGTGAAGGCGATGCTTGGTATGGTGAAGGCGATGTTTGGTATGGTGAAGGCGATGTTTGGTATGGTGAAGGCGATGCTTGCTATGGTGAAGGCGATGCTTGCTATGGTGAAGGTGATGCTTGCTATGGTGGAGGTGATGCTTGCTATGGTGGAGGTGATGCTTGCTATGGTGGAGGTGATGCTTGCTATGGTGGAGGTGATGCTTGCTATGGTGGAGGTGATGCTTGCTATGGTGGAGGTGATGCTTGCTATGGTCGAGGTGATGCTTGCTATGGTCGAGGTGATGCTTGCTATGGTGAAGGTGATGCTTGCTATGGTGAAGGTGATGCTTGCTATGGTGAAGGTGATGCTTGCTATGGTGAAGGTGATGCTTGCTTTGGTGAAGGTGATGCTTGCTTTGGTGGAGGTGATGCTTGCTTTGGTGGAGGTGATGCTTGCTATGGTGGAGGTGATGCTTGCTATGGTGGAGGTGATGCTTGCTATGGTGGAGGTGATGATTGCTATGGTGGAGGTGATGCTTGCTATGGTGGAGGTGATGCTTGCTATGGTGGAGGTGATGCTTGCTATGGTGAAGGTGATGCTTGCTATGGTGAAGGTGATGCTTGGTATGGTGAAGGTGATGCTTGCTATGGTGAAGGTGATGCTTGGTATGGTGAAGGTGATGCTTGGTATGGTGAAGGTGATGCTTGGTATGGTGAAGGTGTTGCTTGGTATGGTGAAGGTGATGCTTGGCATGGTGAAGGTGATGCTTGGCATGGTGAAGGTGATGCTTGGCATGGTGAAGGTGATGCTTGGCATGGTGAAGGTGATGCTTGGCATTGTGAAGGTGGTGCTTGGCATGGTGAAGGTGGTGCTTGGTATGGTGAAGGTGATGCTTGGTATGGTGAAGGTGATGCTTGGTATGGTGAAGGTGATGCTTGGTATGGTGAAGGTGATGCTTGGTATGGTGGAGGTGATGCTTGGTATGGTGGAGGTGATGCTTGGTATGGTGGAGGTGATGCTTGCTATGGTGGAGGTGATGCTTGCTATGGTGGAGCTGATGCTTGCTATGGTGAAGGTGATGCTTGGTATGGTGAAGGTGATGCTTGCTATGGTGAAGGTGATGCTTGGTATGGTGAAGGTGATGCTTGGTATGGTGAAGGTGATGCTTGGTATGGTGGAGGTGATGCTTGGTATGGTGGAGGTGATGCTTGCTATGGTGGAGGTGATGCTTGCTATGGTGAAGGTGATGCTTGCTATGGTGGAGGTGATGCTTGCTATGGTGGAGGTGATGCTTGCTATGGTGAAGGTGATGCTTGCTATGGTGAAGGTGATGCTTGCTATGGTGAAGGCGATGCTTGCTACGGTGAAGGTGATGCTTGCTACGGTGAAGGTGATGCTTGCTACGGTGAAGGTGATGCTTGCTACGGTGAAGGTGATGCTTGCTACGGTGAAGGTGATGCTTGCTACGGTGAAGGTGATGCTTGCTACGGTGAAGGTGATGCTTGCTACGGTGAAGGTGATGCTTGCTACGGTGAAGGTGATGCTTGCTACGGTGAAGGTGATGCTTGCTACGGTGAAGGTGATGCTTGGTATGGTGAAGGTGATGCTTGGTATGGTGAAGGTGATGCTTGGTATGGTGAAGGTGTTGCTTGGTATGGTGAAGGTGATGCTTGGTATGGTGAAGGTGATGCTTGGTATGGTGAAGGTGATGCTTGGTATGGTGAAGGTGATGCTTGGTATGGTGAAGGTGATACTTGGTATGGTGAAGGTGATACTTGGTATGGTGAAGGTGATACTTGGTATGGTGAAGGTGATACTTGGTATGGTGAAGGTGATACTTGGTACGGTGAAGGTGATGCTTGGTACGGTGAAGGTGATGCTTGGTACGGTGAAGGTGATGCTTGGTACGGTGAAGGTGATGCTTGGTACGGTGAAGGTGATGCTTGGTACGGTGAAGGTGATGCTTGGTACGGTGAAGGTGATGCTTGGAACGGTGAAGGTGATGCTTGGTACGGTGAAGGTGATGCTTGGTACGGTGAAGGTGATGCTTGGTACGGTGAAGGTGATGCTTGGTACGGTGAAGGTGATGCTTGGTACGGTGAAGGTGATGCTTGGTACGGTGAAGGTGATGCTTGCTACGGTGAAGGTGATGCTTGGTACGGTGAAGGTGATGCTTGGTACGGTGAAGGTGATGCTTGCTATGGTGAAGGTGATGCTTGCTATGGTGAAGGTGATGCTTGCTATGGTGAAGGTGATGCTTGGTATGGTGAAGGTGATGCTTGGTATGGTGAAGGTGATGCTTGGTATGGTGAAGGTGATGCTTGGTATGGTGAAGGTGATGCTTGGTATGGTGAAGGTGATGCTTGGTATGCTGAAGGTGATGCTTGGTATGGTGAAGGTGATGCTTGGTATGGTGAAGGTGATGCTTGGTATGGTGAAGGTGATGCTTGGTATGGTGAAGGTGATGCTTGGTATGGTGAAGGTGATGCTTGGTATGGTGAAGGTGATGCTTGCTATGGTGAAGGTGATGCTTGCTATGGTGAAGGTGATGCTTGGTATGGTGAAGGTGATGCTTGCTATGGTGAAGGTGATGCTTGGTATGGTGAAGGTGATGCTTGGTATGGTGAAGGTGATGCTTGGTATGGTGAAGGTGATGCTTGGTATGCTGAAGGTGAGGCTTGGTATGGTGAAGGTGATGCTTGGTATGGTGGAGGTGATGCTTGCTATGGTGGAGGTGATGCTTGCTATGGTGAAGGTGATGCTTGCTATGGTGGAGGTGATGCTTGCTATGGTGAAGGTGATGCTTGCTATGGTGAAGGCGATGCTTGCTATGGTGAAGGCGATGCTTGCTATGGTGAAGGCGATGCTTGCTATGGTGAAGGCGATGCTTGCTATGGTGAAGGCGATGCTTGCTATGGTGAAGGCGATGCTTGCTATGGTGAAGGCGATGCTTGCTATGGTGAAGGCGATGCTTGCTATGGTGAAGGCGATGCTTGGTATGGTGAAGGCGATGCTTGGTATGGTGAAGGCGATGCTTGGTATGGTGAAGGTGATGCTTGGTATGGTGAAGGTGATGCTTGCTATGGTGAAGGTGATGCTTGCTATGGTGAAGGTGATGCTTGGTATGGTGGAGGTGATGCTTGCTATGGTGGAGGTGATGCTTGCTATGGTGGAGGTGATGCTTGCTATGGTGGAGGTGATGCTTGCTATGGTGGAGGTGATGCTTGCTATGGTGGAGGTGATGCTTGCTATGGTCGAGGTGATGCTTGCTATGGTCGAGGTGATGCTTGCTATGGTCGAGGTGATGCTTGCTATGGTCGAGGTGATGCTTGCTATGGTGAAGGTGATGCTTGCTATGGTGAAGGTGATGCTTGGTACGGTGAAGGTGATGCTTGGTACGGTGAAGGTGATGCTTGGTACGGTGAAGGTGATGCTTGGTACGGTGAAGGTGATGCTTGGTATGGTGAAGGTGATGCTTGGTACGGTGAAGGTGATGCTTGGTACGGTGAAGGTGATGCTTGGTACGGTGAAGGTGATGCTTGGTATGGTGAAGGTGATGCTTGGTACGGTGAAGGTGATGCTTGGTACGGTGAAGGTGATGCTTGGTACGGTGAAGGTGATGCTTGCTACGGTGAAGGTGATGCTTGCTACGGTGAAGGTGATGCTTGCTACGGTGAAGGTGATGCTTGCTACGGTGAAGGCGATGCTTGCTACGGTGAAGGCGATGCTTGCTACGGTGAAGGCGATGCTTGCTATGGTGAAGGCGATGCTTGCTATGGTGAAGGCGATGCTTGCTATGGTGAAGGCGATGCTTGCTATGGTGAAGGCGATGCTTGGTATGGTGAAGGCGATGCTTGGTATGGTGAAGGCGATGTTTTGGTATGGTGAAGGCGATGTTTGGTATGGTGAAGGCGATGCTTGCTATGGTGAAGGCGATGCTTGCTATGGTGGAGGTGATGCTTGCTATGGTGGAGGTGATGCTTGCTATGGTGAAGGTGATGCTTGCTATTGTGAAGGTGATGCTTGGTATGGTGAAGGTGATGCTTGGTATGGTGGAGGTGATGCTTGCTATGGTGGAGGTGATGCTTGCTATGGTGGAGGTGATGCTTGCTATGGTGGAGGTGATGCTTGCTATGGTGGAGGTGATGCTTGCTATGGTGGAGGTGATGCTTGCTATGGTGGAGGTGATGCTTGCTATGGTCGAGGTGATGCTTGCTATGGTCGAGGTGATGCTTGCTATGGTCGAGGTGATGCTTGCTATGGTCGAGGTGATGCTTGCTATGGTGAAGGTGATGCTTGCTATGGTGAAGGTGATGCTTGGTACGGTGAAGGTGATGCTTGGTACGGTGAAGGTGATGCTTGGTACGGTGAAGGTGATGCTTGGTACGGTGAAGGTGATGCTTGGTACGGTGAAGGTGATGCTTGGTACGGTGAAGGTGATGCTTAGTACGGTGAAGGTGATGCTTGGTACGGTGAAGGTGATGGTTGGTACGGTGAAGGTGATGCTTGGTACGGTGAAGGTGATGCTTGGTACGGTGAAGGTGATGCTTGGTACGGTGAAGGTGATGCTTGCTACGGTGAAGGTGATGCTTGCTACGGTGAAGGTGATGCTTGCTACGGTGAAGGTGATGCTTGCTACGGTGAAGGCGATGCTTGCTACGGTGAAGGCGATGCTTGCTACGGTGAAGGCGATGCTTGCTACGGTGAAGGCGATGCTTGCTATGGTGAAGGCGATGCTTGCTATGGTGAAGGCGATGCTTGCTATGGTGAAGGCGATGCTTGCTATGGTGAAGGCGATGCTTGCTATGGTGAAGGCGATGCTTGGTATGGTGAAGGCGATGCTTGGTATGGTGAAGGCGATGTTTGGTATGGTGAAGGCGATGTTTGGTATGGTGAAGGCGATGCTTGCTATGGTGAAGGCGATGCTTGCTATGGTGGAGGTGATGCTTGCTATGGTGGAGGTGATGCTTGCTATGGTGGAGGTGATGCTTGCTATGGTGGAGGTGATGCTTGCTATGGTGGAGGTGATGCTTGCTATGGTCGAGGTGATGCTTGCTATGGTCGAGGTGATGCTTGCTATGGTGAAGGTGATGCTTGCTATGGTGAAGGTGATGCTTGCTATGGTGAAGGTGATGCTTGCTATGGTGAAGGTGATGCTTGCTTTGGTGAAGGTGATGCTTGCTTTGGTGGAGGTGATGCTTGCTATGGTGGAGGTGATGCTTGCTATGGTGGAGGTTATGATTGCTATGGTGGAGGTGATGCTTGCTATGGTGGAGGTGATGCTTGCTATGGTGGAGGTGATGCTTGCTATGGTGAAGGTGATGCTTGCTATGGTGAAGGTGATGCTTGGTATGGTGAAGGTGATGCTTGGTATGGTGAAGGTGATGCTTGCTATGGTGAAGGTGATGCTTGGTATGGTGAAGGTGATGCTTGGTATGGTGAAGGTGATGCTTGGTATGGTGAAGGTGATGCTTGGCATGGTGCAGGTGATGCTTGGCATGGTGAAGGTGATGCTTGGCATGGTGAAGGTGATGCTTGGCATGGTGAAGGTGATGCTTGGCATGGTGAAGGTGATGCTTGGCATGGTGAAGGTGGTGCTTGGTATGGTGAAGGTGGTGCTTGGTATGGTGAAGGTGATGCTTGGTATGGTGAAGGTGATGCTTGGTATGGTGGAGGTGATGCTTGGTATGGTGGAGGTGATGCTTGGTATGGTGGAGGTGATGCTTGGTATGGTGGAGGTGATGCTTGCTATGGTGGAGGTGATGCTTGCTATGGTGGAGGTGATGCTTGCTATGGTGGAGGTGATGCTTGCTATGGTGAAGGTGATGCTTGGTATGGTGAAGGTGATGCTTGGTATGGTGAAGGTGATGCTTGGTATGGTGAAGGTGATGCTTGGTATGGTGGAGGTGATGCTTGGTATGGTGGAGGTGATGCTTGGTATGGTGGAGGTGATGCTTGCTATGGTGGAGGTGATGCTTGCTATGGTGAAGGTGATGCTTGCTATGGTGGAGGTGATGCTTGCTACAGTGAAGGTGATGCTTGCTACGGTGAAGGTGATGCTTGCTGCGGTGAAGGTGATGCTTGCTACGGTGAAGGTGATGCTTGCTACGGTGAAGGTGATGCTTGCTACGGTGAAGGTGATGCTTGCTACGGTGAAGGTGATGCTTGCTACGGTGAAGGTGATGCTTGCTACGGTGAACGTGATGCTTGCTACGGTGAAGGTGATGCTTGCTACGGTGAAGGTGATGCTTGCTACGGTGAAGGTGATGCTTGGTATGGTGAAGGTGATGCTTGGTATGGTGAAGGTTGTGGGAATCCTGGCTTTCTGCCGTCGCCTTTGCGCGGCTAGCCGGCCTCCCGCGTTGTTTCTCCTCTTTCCCTTGCTCCCGCCTCAGGCGGTGGAGAGGCGGCTGGGTGACTAATCACTGTCATTTAGCCACAGCTCCGCCCCGGCTCCCCAAGGGCCTTTGCCATTGGCGCCTTTTGGCGGGAATCCGGGACCCGTTTTGGGCCGCCGCGCACTGCGCGACCGTCCGAGCGGGGCCCTAAAGAGAGGGATCCCTCGGAGACAGCGTAAGGTGCGTACGTTACTGTTTGTCCGTGCCGGCCTTGCCGCTCGGACCAGTGCTTACTCGAGCTCGCCCGCACGTGTCCTCTGACCTGCAGCGGCTCGAGCCTGTCCAGCGGGGTCCAGCGACCTCTGACAGGCGTACCTTGTGTTGATTGCCCACTCTCTCTCGCAACCGGCCCAACGGTCGACACGAGAGAGAGATCACAGCACTGCCGCGGGGACATTCTCCTGCAGCGGCGTGCTAGCGGTGCGCATTACTCGAGTCGCTTCGTGCGCGCAGCGGAGCCTTGCTCCTCGCGCGCCCCCGGGACGGGGTGACTATTGAGTGTGTGTGTATCTGCTGGAGGACGATGTGAATAAACGTCTCCTTTGTGAACTTGGAGGCCTATTTCTTTGCGGCGAATCGCTCTCCTCCCAGCGGAGGTTGAGTGCACCGCATCGGTGTCCCAGTGTGTGTGTGGTGACGGCTGATCGGGGCCCTTGGCTCGCGCGAAGCTCGAACCCGCGGTGGGTGGTGGCCTGTGTCCACTTAGGAACCCACAACTGGCGCCCAACGTGCTAAGTCATTGGCGCTTACGCCTTTGATGGCACATTAGCCGAGCAGGTCGCCTTGACGATCACGCTTGCGCACCATGTCTAACACCCCCAGCGGGGCATTCGGCAGCTACATGTCGGCTCCCTACGGAGTTGTAGCGTCGTTTTATCCGCTGGCTGCTGTTCCTACGAATAGCTAGACACCGTGGTTGGCCGCGGCCCCCAGTGGGGTTCACGGCGAGACAACCCAAAATGTCGACCACGCGGCTCCCATTGGAGCTGTATCGGAAGCACCCTGCGGTGCATCCGCTGGTCGCATGCCTCGGCTGTGCAAGCTTTCCGCCCAGTGCGAAAGCAGTTCGTGTCACGCTGCCGCAACCGGCAGTTTCGAATAGCAGCAGCCGTGCCCCGCGAGCAGTCAATTCTGCTCAGGGAACGGCGAGGCGCTGGCCCGGTTCCCTGTGGAAACCACGCCGCTCATCGAACTAGGAGCCTTGCCTCCCTCGTTCGTGCAGCCCGCCCAAGCCTCCACTGAGGCAGGGGTGCAGTGCGCTCAGTTGGCTGATGCGGCTCCGCGAGCCTGCGGGTCGGCTGGCGCGCTGGGCTCTCCTGATACAGCATTACGACTTTTCCGTGCAGTGTCGAAAGGGGAGCACAAACGTGGTAGCTGACGCGCTATCCCGTGCCCCACTCGCCAGCGGCGCCTTGACGCCTGTAGGCGGAGGGGGCGAAACAGCGGACGAGCCGCCGGGCGGCAAGGAGGGGGAGCCCGCAAACGGGCTAACCCATTCCGCTAACCAGGCAAGCAGCGCTTCGCAAAGCGGACGAGAGGCAAAGCTCCTCGTGAGCGCCTCGGAAGTGCCGACGCGAACGGAAATTTTGGCTGCAAACCTGAGTGGGGACGAGACCACGCTCCCCTCTGGGATGACTGGAATCGTTTTCAGCCGTAAAGAGCTACTGAAAGCCCAGCAAAATGACCCCTTTTGTCGCGTAATGAGCGACGGTCTCAGGGAGACGGAGCGCCGTGACGCTACTGGTATTGTAGCGGGCGCAGGGGGGCAGAAGCCAGCGTGTGTCGCGGCGAACCCCGGGGATTCATATTTGCTGGACAATGACGGGCTCGTGCTGAAGTACATAGCCACCGATGACGAGTCCATCGACCCGTTCAAGGTGGTTATCCCCAAAAGTCTGAGAGGCGCACTTTTGCGATTCTCTCATGACGAACCACTGGCCGGTCATCTGAGTGGCTCCAAAGTTTTTGCAAAACTGAGTCAATCGGTGACGTGGCCCGGCATGAAGCGTGACATTTTCCGCTATTGCCGTTCCTGCCATGTCTGTCAAGCGGTGAAGTCACGGGGCGGCAAGCCGCCTGGAATGATGAAACCAATTGACAGTGTGCGTCCGTGGCAGATGGCCACCTGCGATTTGATGGGGCCTTTCCCCAGGAGCAAGCAGGGGTTCATTTACCTGATGGTAGTCGCTGACCACTTTTCCAAATGGGTTGAGTTGTACCCCCTTCGGAAAGTGTCAGCACGAGCGGTGCTGGATAAACTCCAGGATGTGTTCTGTCGGTTCGGCTTTCCGGAAAGACTGATCACGGACAATGCGTCCTATTTCACCGCTCGGGTGTTCGGTAACACGTGCCGTTCCCTCGGAATCGAGCACTACACCACTTCACCCTACCACCCCCAGTCCAATTTGACCGAGCGAATCAACCGAACGCTCAAGCCAATGCTGGCGGCCTTTGCCGAGTGTCAAAAGGATTGGGCAGACCATTTGAGCGAGTTTGCGTTCGCCATCCGAACAGCTGAGAATCGCTCAACTGGTTTCTCTCCCGCCTTCCTCAATTTCGGGAGGGAGCTGGCGAATCCGATGTCAAACGTCGTGCAGAGCCAGCTCGGGGATGAGCAGACGCGGGCAGACTGCTCTGCTTATGCGTCGACGCTTCGGGACCGGCTTGGTCGGGCTCTCAACAGAGCAAGGCAGAGTTTGGCGGCAGCCAGAGCCCAACAGAAGGCTCAATATGACCGCAAGCACCGCCGCCTGACTTTTCAGGTGGGTGATCTTGTCCTGAAGCGCAACCACGTTCTTAGCGATGCGAGCAAGGGGTTCTCAGCCTCGCTCGCTCCTAAGTGGCTTGGTCCGTACCGAGTGGTCAGAGTCTGGTCGCCACTCGCGTACCTGCTGGAGGATCCCCTTACGGGGAAAACCAGCCGTGCCCACATCGCAGACCTGAAGGCCTACGCGTCACGGTCTGACGAGCTTGCGCCGGTACCCATTGGTATCAAAGGCAAGCGCAAAGGCACAACTGGTGCTGCGGAACGCAAGCGTACGGAGCACCGGTACAATCTGAGGCGACGGTCACCGGTGTGATTAATGCCGGACGGCGGACTTTTCCGCAACCGAAGGCACGCAGCCTCAGCTAGCTGGCGAGCTTTCTCGTCAGGCCCTACCTAGGCGAAGCACGGTGTGTTATTTTTTTTTGTTTTTGCAGCATGCTCAGTTCCAGCCTTGTGTGTTTATCAGTTTATTTATTTGTTTTGTTTTAATCAGTTTTTAGCCTCTTGCGCTTCCTGCTTCTAACATCTGTTTTGTTCTAACGTACCGAGATGTACATAGGCAAACTTCAGCCCGCTTGTGCTTGCTCTTATCTTCTAGAAGGAATGGATTGGATTAGGTGTCGTTTGCACAGCGCGCCTGTTCTCATTTCCGGCCCGACTGTGGGTGGTTGGCTCGTTAAGGAGCCGTGTGTCGCGGTGCGAGTTTTGTGCGGCCCGCATGGAGGGGAAGTTGGCGGGGCGTTTGGGGCGATGGGGGGGCGGAAAGTGCACCCTTTGACCCTCGCCGCGGCGCCTCTGGACGCTTCTGATGAGGGGATCGTTGTCGCCGACCAGCGTCCGCGCACTTGCCGGTGTATGCGTGGTTGTGGCTGTGACTGTGTGCGCGCGTAACCATGAGCCAAGGCGACGCCTGTGAATTGTGCCGTTGTGTCCTTCTGCGTGAGCGCGAGGATGAGAAGGACCCCTCGCGGTGGACAAGGTTACACATCTGGACGCCGCCGAACGTCCTCGCCCGTTTCAGCCCGCGTGAAAGGGGTGCACTAACTTTCTTGTGCCCGAACGTGATGTCGTGTCCAAGGGCGCGAGGTCAGTGCTCTGCCGCGGCCCCGTCGTCATCAACGCACCCTACATCAACGGAAAGGAGACCGCCATCAGTCGTCGGCCCTCCCAACCTGTTCAACTTGAAATCTGCGAGCGGTGAGTCGCCGACAGGCCCACTGGGCCGCGCCACCGAACTTTGAGGCTGGCATCCACCTGTAACATAGTTGTACAGTTGTATTCACATCTTCTTGTGTACCGTGTATATAATCTGCAAGCTGTTTTGATTTACTGAAGCGTATGCAAGTGTTGTTTCCCTTGTTTTTCCTTTGTTTTTTTTACATTGTTCTGGCTGGAACTGAAGTGTAGCTAGTTTTTTTTTGTGTATTCATTTCTTTATTTTGGAACTGAAGTGTAGCTAGTTTTTTGTGTGTATATATTTCTTTATTTTGGAACTGAAGTGTAGCTAGTTTTTTGTGTGTATATATTTCTTTATTTTGGAACTGAAGTGTAGCTTATTTTTTGTGTATTGATTTCTTTATTTTTGGCCGCGTGCTTTGCCGATGGGTAGGAGGGCATTTAAGGAGAGGGGGATGTGGGAATCCTGGCTTTCTGCCGTCGCCTTTGCGCGGCTAGCCGGCCTCCCGCGTTGTTTCTCCTCTTTCCCTTGCTCCCGCCTCAGGCGGTGGAGAGGCGGCTGGGTGACTAATCACTGTCATTTAGTCACAGCTCCGCCCCGGCTCCCCAAGGGCCTTTGCCATTGGCGCCTTTTGGCGGGAATCCGGGACCCGTTTTGGGCGGCCGCGCACTGCGCGACCGTCCGAGCGGGGCCCGAGAGAGAGAGATCCCTCCGAGACAGCGTAAGGTGCGTACGTTACTGTTTTGTCCGTGCCGGCCTTTGCCGTTCGGACCAGTGCTTACTCGAGCTCGCCCGCACGTGTCCTCTGACCTGCAGCGGCTCGAGCCTGTCCAGCGGGGTCCAGCGACCTCTGACAGGCGTACCTTGCGTTGATTGCCCACTCTCTCTCGCAACCGGCCCAACGGTCGACACGAGAGAGAGATCACAGCACTGCCGCGGGGACATTCTCCTGCAGCGGCGTGTTAGCGGCGCGCATTACTCTGGTCGCTTCGTGCGCGCAGCGGAGCCTTGCTCCTCGCGCGCCCCCGGGACGGGGTGACTATTGAGTGTTTGTGTATCTGCTAGAGGACGACGTGAATAAACGTCTCCTTTGTGAACTTGGAGGCCTATTTCTTTGCGGCGAATAGCTCTCCTCCCAGCGGAGGTTGAGTGCGCTGCATCGGTGTCCCAGTGTGTGTGTGGTGACGGCTGATCGGGGCCCTTGGCTCGCGCGAAGCTCGAACCCGCGGTGGGTGGTGGCCTGTGTCCACTTAGAAACCCACAAGGTGATGCTTGGTATGGTGAAGGTGATGCTTGGTATGGTGAAGGTGATGCTTGGTATGGTGAAGGTGATGCTTGGTATGGTGAAGGTGATGCTTGGTATGGTGAAGGTGATGCTTGGTATGGTGAAGGTGATGCTTGGTGTGGTGAAGGTGATACTTGGTATGGTGAAGGTGATACTTGGTATGGTGAAGGTGATACTTGGTATGGTGAAGGTGATACTTGGTATGGTGAAGGTGATACTTGGTATGGTGAAGGTGATACTTGGTACGGTGAAGGTGATAGTTGGTACGGTGAAGGTGATGCTTGGTACGGTGAAGGTGATGCTTGGAACGGTGAAGGTGATGCTTGGTACGGTGAAGGTGATGCTTGGTACGGTGAAGATGATGCTTGGTACGGTGAAGGTGATGCTTGGTATGGTGAAGGTGATGCTTGGTATGGTGAAGGTGATGCTTGGTATGGTGAAGGTGATGCTTGGTATGGTGAAGGTGATGCTTGGTATGGTGGAGGTGATGCTTGGTATGGTGGAGGTGATGCTTGGTATGGTGGAGGTGATGCTTGCTATGGTGAAGGTGATGCTTGCTATGGTGAAGGTGATGCTTGCTATGGTGGAGGTGATGCTTGCTATGGTGAAGGTGATGCTTGCTATGGTGAAGGTGATGCTTGCTATGGTGAAGGTGATGCTTGGTACGGTGAAGGTGATGCTTGGTACGGTGAAGGTGATGCTTGCTACGGTGAAGGTGATGCTTGCTACGGTGAAGGTGATGCTTGCTACGGTGAAGGTGATGCTTGCTACGGTGAAGGTGATGCTTGCTACGGTGAAGGTGATGCTTGCTACGGTGAAGGTGATGCTTGCTACGGTGAAGGTGATGCTTGCTACGGTGAACGTGATGCTTGGTACGGTGAAGGTGATGCTTGGTACGGTGAAGGTGATGCTTGGTACGGTGAAGGTGATGCTTGGTATGGTGAAGGTGATGCTTGGTATGGTGAAGGTGATGCTTGGTATGGTGAACGTGATGCTTGGTACGGTGAAGGTGATGCTTGGTACGGTGAAGGTGATGCTTGGTACGGTGAAGGTGATGCTTGGTATGGTGAAGGTGATGCTTGGTATGGTGAAGGTGATGCTTGGTATGGTGAAGGTGATGCTTGGTATGGTGAAGGTGATGCTTGGTATGGTGAAGGTGATGCTTGGTATGGTGAAGGTGTTGCTTGGTATGGTGAAGGTGTTGCTTGGTATGGTGAAGGTGATGCTTGGTATGGTGAAGGTGATGCTTGGTATGGTGAAGGTGATGCTTGGTATGGTGAAGGTGATACTTGGTATGGTGAAGGTGATACTTGGTATGGTGAAGGTGATACTTGGTATGGTGAAGGTGATACTTGGTAGGGTGAAGGTGATACTTGGTAGGGTGAAGGTGATAGTTGGTACGGTGAAGGTGATAGTTGGTACGGTGAAGGTGATGCTTGGTACGGTGAAGGTGATGCTTGGTACGGTGAAGGTGATGCTTGGTACGGTGAAGGTGATGCTTGGTACGGTGAAGGTGATGCTTGGTACGGTGAAGGTGATGCTTGGTACGGTGAAGGTGATGCTTGGTACGGTGAAGGTGATGCTTGGTACGGTGAAGGTGATGCTTGGTGCGGTGAAGGTGATGCTTGGTACGGTGAAGGTGATGCTTGGTACGGTGAAGGTGATGCTTGGTACGGTGAAGGTGATGCTTGGTACGGTGAAGGTGATGCTTGGTACGGTGAAGGTCATGCTTGGTACGGTGGAGGTGATGCTTGGTACGGTGGAGGTGATGCTTGGTATGGTGGAGGTGATGCTTGGTATGGTGAAGGTGATGCTTGGTATGGTGGAGGTGATGCTTGGTATGGTGGAGGTGATGCTTGGTATGGTGAAGGTGATGCTTGGTATGGTGAAGGTGATGCTTGCTATGGTGGAGGTGATGCTTGCTATGGTGGAGGTGATGCTTGGTATGGTGAAGGTGATGCTTGGTATGGTGAAGGTGATGCTTGGTATGGTGAAGGTGATGCTTGGTATGGTGAAGGTGATGCTTGGTATGGTGAAGGTGATGCTTGGTATGGTGGAGGTGATGCTTGCTATGGTGAAGGTGATGCTTGCTATGGTGAAGGTGATGCTTGCTATGGAAGGTGATGCTTGCTATGGTGAAGGTGATGCTTGCTATGGTGAAGGTGATGCTTGCTATGGTGAAGGTGATGCTTGCTATGGTGAAGGTGATGCTTGCTATGGTGGAGGTGATGCTTGCTATGGTGGAGGTGATGCTTGCTATGGTGGAGGTGACGCTTGCTATGGTGGAGGTGACGCTTGGTACGGTGAAGGTGACGCTTGGTACGGTGAAGGTGACGCTTGGTACGGTGAAGGTGACGCTTGGTACGGTGAAGGTGACGCTTGGTACGGTGAAGGTGACGCTTGGTACGGTGAAGGTGACGCTTGGTACGGTGAAGGTGATGCTTGCTACGGTGAAGGTGATGCTTGCTACGGTGAAGGTGATGCTTGGTATGGTGAAGGTGATGCTTGGTATGGTGAAGGTGATGCTTGGTATGGTGAAGGTGTTGCTTGGTATGGTGAAGGTGATGCTTGGTATGGTGAAGGTGATGCTTGGTATGGTGAAGGTGATGCTTTTTATGGTGAAGGTGATGCTTGGTATGGTGAAGGTGATGCTTGGTATGGTGAAGGTGATGCTTGGTATGGTGAAGGTGATGCTTGGTATGGTGAAGGCGATGCTTGGTATGGTGAAGGTGATGCTTGGTATGGTGAAGGTGATACTTGGTATGGTGAAGGTGATACTTGGTATGGTGAAGGTGATACTTGGTATGGTGAAGGTGATACTTGGTACGGTGAAGGTGATACTTGGTACGGTGAAGGTGATACTTAGTACGGTGAAGGTGATAGTTGGTACGGTAAAGGTGATGCTTGGTACGGTGAAGGTGATGCTTGGTACGGTGAAGGTGATGCTTGGTACGGTGAAGGTGATGCTTGGTACGGTGAAGGTGATGCTTGGTACGGTGAAGGCGATGCTTGGTACGGTGAAGGCGATGCTTGGTACGGTGAAGGCGATGCTTGGTACGGTGAAGGCGATGCTTGGTACGGTGAAGGCGATGCTTGGTACGGTGAAGGCGATGCTTGGTACGGTGAAGGCGATGCTTGCTACGGTGAAGGCGATGCTTGCTACGGTGAAGGCGATGCTTGCTACGGTGAAGGCGATGCTTGGTACGGTGAAGGCGATGCTTGCTATGGTGGAGGCGATGCTTGCTATGGTGGAGGTGATGCTTACTATGGTGGAGGTGATGCTTGCTATGGTGGAGGTGATGCTTGCTATGGTGGAGGTGATGCTTGCTATGGTGGAGGTGATGCTTGGTATGGTGAAGGTGTTGCTTGGTATGGTGAAGGTGATGCTTGGTATGGTGAAGGTGATGCTTGGTATGGTGAAGGTGATGCTTGGTATGGTGGAGGTGATGCTTGCTATGGTGAAGGTGATGCTTGCTATGGTGAAGGTGATGCTTGCTATGGTGAAGGTGATGCTTGCTATGGTGAAGGTGATGCTTGCTATGGTGAAGGTGATGCTTGCTATGGTGAAGGTGATGCTTGCTATGGTGGAGGTGACGCTTGCTATGGTGGAGGTGATGCTTGCTATGGTGGAGGTGACGCTTGCTATGGTGGAGGTGACGCTTGGTACGGTGAAGGTGACGCTTGGTACGGTGAAGGTGACGCTTGGTACGGTGAAGGTGACGCTTGGTACGGTGAAGGTGACGCTTGGTACGGTGAAGGTGACGCTTGGTACGGTGAAGGTGACGCTTGGTACGGTGAAGGTGACGCTTGGTACGGTGAAGGTGATGCTTGCTACGGTGAAGGTGATGCTTGCTACGGTGAAGGTGATGCTTGGTATGGTGAAGGTGATGCTTGGTATGGTGAAGGTGATGCTTGGTATGGTGAAGGTGATGCTTGGTATGGTGAAGGTGTTGCTTGGTATGGTGAAGGTGATGCTTGGTATGGTGAAGGTGATGCTTGGTATGGTGAAGGTGATGCTTTTTATGGTGAAGGTGATGCTTGGTATGGTGAAGGTGATGCTTGGTATGGTGAAGGTGATGCTTGGTATGGTGAAGGTGATGCTTGGTATGGTGAAGGCGATGCTTGGTATGGTGAAGGTGATGCTTGGTATGGTGAAGGTGATACTTGGTATGGTGAAGGTGATACTTGGTATGGTGAAGGTGATACTTGGTATGGTGAAGGTGATACTTGGTACGGTGAAGGTGATACTTGGTACGGTGAAGGTGATACTTAGTACGGTGAAGGTGATGCTTGGTACGGTAAAGGTGATGCTTGGTACGGTGAAGGTGATGCTTGGTACGGTGAAGGTGATGCTTGGTATGGTGAAGGTGATGCTTGGTACGGTGAAGGCGATGCTTGGTACGGTGAAGGCGATGCTTGGTACGGTGAAGGCGATGCTTGGTACGGTGAAGGCGATGCTTGGTACGGTGAAGGCGATGCTTGGTACGGTGAAGGCGATGCTTGGTACGGTGAAGGCGATGCTTGCTACGGTGAAGGCGATGCTTGCTACGGTGAAGGCGATGCTTGGTACGGTGAAGGCGATGCTTGCTATGGTGGAGGTGATGCTTGCTATGGTGGAGGTGATGCTTACTATGGTGGAGGTGATGCTTGCTATGGTGGAGGTGATGCTTGCTATGGTGGAGGTGATGCTTGCTATGGTGGAGGTGATGCTTGGTATGGTGAAGGTGTTGCTTGGTATGGTGAAGGTGATGCTTGGTATGGTGAAGGTGATGCTTGGTATGGTGAAGGTGATGCTTGGTATGGTGAAGGTGATCTTGGTATGGTGAAGGTGATGCTTGGTATGGTGAAGGTGATGCTTGGTATGGTGAAGGTGATGCTTGGTATGGTGAAGGTGATGCTTGGTATGTTGAAGGTGATGCTTGGTATGTTGAAGGTGATACTTGGTATGTTGAAGGTGATACTTGGTATGGTGAAGGTGATACTTGGTATGGTGAAGGTGATACTTGGTATGGTGAAGGTGATACTTGGTATGGTGAACGTGATACTTGGTATGGTGAAGGTGATGCTTGGTACGGTGAAGGTGATAGTTGGTACGGTGAAGGTGATAGTTGGTACGGTGAAGGTGATAGTTGGTACGGTGAAGGTGATAGTTGGTACGGTGAAGGTGATGCTTGGTACGTTGAAGGTGATGCTTGGTACGGTGAAGGTGATGCTTGGTACGGTAAAGGTGATGCTTGGTACGGTGAAGGTGATGCTTGGTACGGTGAAGGTGATGCTTGGTACGGTGAAGGTGATGCTTGGTACGGTGAAGGTGATGCTTGGTACGGTGAAGGTGATGCTTGGTACGGTGAAGGTGATGCTTGGTACGGTGAAGGTGATGCTTGGTACGGTGAAGGTGATGCTTGGTACGGTGAAGGTGATGCTTGTTACGGTGAAGGTGATGCTTGTTACGGTGAAGGTGATGCTTGCTACGGTGAAGGTGATGCTTGCTACGGTGAAGGTGATGCTTGCTACGGTGAAGGTGATGCTTGCTACGGTGAAGGTGATGCTTGCTACGGTGAAGGTGATGCTTGCTACGGTGAAGGTGATGCTTGCTACGGTGAAGGTGATGCGCGGTATGGTGAAGGTGATGCGCGGTATGGTGAAGGTGATGCTTGGTATGGTGGAGGTGATGCTTGGTATGGTGGAGGTGATGATTGCTATGGTGGAGGTGATGCTTGCTATGGTGAAGGTGATGCTTGGTATGGTGAAGGTGATGCTTGGTATGGTGGAGGTGATGCTTGGTATGGTGAAGGTGATGCTTGGTATGGTGAAGGTGATGCTTGGTATGGTGAAGGTGATGCTTGCTATGGTGAAGGTGATGCTTGCTATGGTGAAGGTGATGCTTGGTATGGTGAAGGTGATGCTTGCTATGGTGGAGGTGATGCTTGCTATGGTGGAGGTGATGCTTGCTATGGTGGAGGTGATGCTTGGTATGGTGGAGGTGATGCTTGCTATGGTGAAGGTGATGCTTGCTATGGTGAAGGTGATGCTTGCTATGGTGAAGGTGATGCTTGCTATGGTGAAGGTGATGCTTGCTATGGTGAAGGTGATGCTTGCTATGGTGGAGGTGATGCTTGCTATGGTGGAGGTGACGCTTGCTATGGTGGAGGTGACGCTTGCTATGGTGAAGGTGACGCTTGGTACGGTGAAGGTGACGCTTGGTACGGTGAAGGTGATGCTTGCTACGGTGAAGGTGATGCTTGCTACGGTGAAGGTGATGCTTGCTACGGTGAAGGTGATGCTTGGTACGGTGAAGGTGATGCTTGGTACGGTGAAGGTGATGCTTGGTACGGTGAAGGTGATGCTTGGTACGGTGAAGGTGATGCTTGGTACGGTGAAGGTGATGCTTGCTACGGTGAAGGTGATGCTTGCTACGGTGAAGGTGATGCTTGGTATGGTGAAGGTGATGCTTGGTATGGTGAAGGTGATGCTTGGTATGGTGAAGGTGATGCTTGGTATGGTGAAGGTGATGCTTGCTATGGTGAAGGTGATGCTTGCTATGGTGAAGGTGATGCTTGCTATGGTGAAGGTGATGCTTGGTATGGTGAAGGTGATGCTTGCTATGGTGAAGGTGATGCTTGGTATGGTGAAGGTGATGCTTGGTATGGTGAAGGTGATGCTTGGTATGGTGAAGGTGATGCTTGGTATGCTGAAGGTGAGGCTTGGTATGGTGAAGGTGATGCTTGGTATGGTGGAGGTGATGCTTGCTATGGTGGAGGTGATGCTTGCTATGGTGAAGGTGATGCTTGCTATGGTGGAGGTGATGCTTGCTATGGTGAAGGCGATGCTTGCTATGGTGAAGGCGATGCTTGCTATGGTGAAGGCGATGCTTGCTATGGTGAAGGCGATGCTTGCTATGGTGAAGGCGATGCTTGCTATGGTGAAGGCGATGCTTGCTATGGTGAAGGCGATGCTTGCTATGGTGAAGGCGATGCTTGCTATGGTGAAGGCGATGCTTGGTATGGTGAAGGCGATGCTTGGTATGGTGAAGGCGATGCTTGGTATGGTGAAGGTGATGCTTGGTATGGTGAAGGTGATGCTTGGTATGGTGAAGGTGATGCTTGCTATGGTGAAGGTGATGCTTGCTATGGTGAAGGTGATGCTTGGTATGGTGGAGGTGATGCTTGCTATGGTGGAGGTGATGCTTGCTATGGTGGAGGTGATGCTTGCTATGGTGGAGGTGATGCTTGCTATGGTGGAGGTGATGCTTGCTATGGTGGAGGTGATGCTTGCTATGGTGGAGGTGATGCTTGCTATGGTCGAGGTGATGCTTGCTATGGTCGAGGTGATGCTTGCTATGGTCGAGGTGATGCTTGCTATGGTCGAGGTGATGCTTGCTATGGTGAAGGTGATGCTTGCTATGGTGAAGGTGATGCTTGGTACGGTGAAGGTGATGCTTGGTACGGTGAAGGTGATGCTTGGTACGGTGAAGGTGATGCTTGGTACGGTGAAGGTGATGCTTGGTACGGTGAAGGTGATGCTTGGTACGGTGAAGGTGATGCTTGGTACGGTGAAGGTGATGCTTGGTACGGTGAAGGTGATGCTTGGTACGGTGAAGGTGATGCTTGGTACGGTGAAGGTGATGCTTGCTACGGTGAAGGTGATGCTTGCTACGGTGAAGGTGATGCTTGCTACGGTGAAGGCGATGCTTGCTACGGTGAAGGCGATGCTTGCTACGGTGAAGGCGATGCTTGCTATGGTGAAGGCGATGCTTGCTATGGTGAAGGCGATGCTTGCTATGGTGAAGGCGATGCTTGCTATGGTGAAGGCGATGCTTGGTATGGTGAAGGCGATGCTTGGTATGGTGAAGGCGATGTTTGGTATGGTGAAGGCGATGTTTGGTATGGTGAAGGCGATGCTTGCTATGGTGAAGGCGATGCTTGCTATGGTGAAGGTGATGCTTGCTATGGTGGAGGTGATGCTTGCTATGGTGGAGGTGATGCTTGCTATGGTGGAGGTGATGCTTGCTATGGTGGAGGTGATGCTTGCTATGGTGGAGGTGATGCTTGCTATGGTGGAGGTGATGCTTGCTATGGTCGAGGTGATGCTTGCTATGGTCGAGGTGATGCTTGCTATGGTGAAGGTGATGCTTGCTATGGTGAAGGTGATGCTTGCTATGGTGAAGGTGATGCTTGCTATGGTGAAGGTGATGCTTGCTTTGGTGAAGGTGATGCTTGCTTTGGTGGAGGTGATGCTTGCTTTGGTGGAGGTGATGCTTGCTATGGTGGAGGTGATGCTTGCTATGGTGGAGGTGATGCTTGCTATGGTGGAGGTGATGATTGCTATGGTGGAGGTGATGCTTGCTATGGTGGAGGTGATGCTTGCTATGGTGGAGGTGATGCTTGCTATGGTGAAGGTGATGCTTGCTATGGTGAAGGTGATGCTTGGTATGGTGAAGGTGATGCTTGCTATGGTGAAGGTGATGCTTGGTATGGTGAAGGTGATGCTTGGTATGGTGAAGGTGATGCTTGGTATGGTGAAGGTGTTGCTTGGTATGGTGAAGGTGATGCTTGGCATGGTGAAGGTGATGCTTGGCATGGTGAAGGTGATGCTTGGCATGGTGAAGGTGATGCTTGGCATGGTGAAGGTGATGCTTGGCATGGTGAAGGTGGTGCTTGGCATGGTGAAGGTGGTGCTTGGTATGGTGAAGGTGATGCTTGGTATGGTGAAGGTGATGCTTGGTATGGTGAAGGTGATGCTTGGTATGGTGAAGGTGATGCTTGGTATGGTGGAGGTGATGCTTGGTATGGTGGAGGTGATGCTTGGTATGGTGGAGGTGATGCTTGCTATGGTGGAGGTGATGCTTGCTATGGTGGAGCTGATGCTTGCTATGGTGAAGGTGATGCTTGGTATGGTGAAGGTGATGCTTGCTATGGTGAAGGTGATGCTTGGTATGGTGAAGGTGATGCTTGGTATGGTGAAGGTGATGCTTGGTATGGTGGAGGTGATGCTTGGTATGGTGGAGGTGATGCTTGCTATGGTGGAGGTGATGCTTGCTATGGTGAAGGTGATGCTTGCTATGGTCGAGGTGATGCTTGCTATGGTCGAGGTGATGCTTGCTATGGTGAAGGTGATGCTTGCTATGGTGAAGGTGATGCTTGCTGTGGTGAAGGTGATGCTTGCTATGGTGAAGGTGATGCTTGCTTTGGTGAAGGTGATGCTTGCTTTGGTGGAGGTGATGCTTGCTTTGGTGGAGGTGATGCTTGCTATGGTGGAGGTGATGCTTGCTATGGTGGAGGTGATGCTTGCTATGGTGGAGGTGATGATTGCTATGGTGGAGGTGATGCTTGCTATGGTGGAGGTGATGCTTGCTATGGTGGAGGTGATGCTTGCTATGGTGAAGGTGATGCTTGCTATGGTGAAGGTGATGCTTGGTATGGTGAAGGTGATGCTTGCTATGGTGAAGGTGATGCTTGGTATGGTGAAGGTGATGCTTGGTATGGTGAAGGTGATGCTTGGTATGGTGAAGGTGTTGCTTGGTATGGTGAAGGTGATGCTTGGCATGGTGAAGGTGATGCTTGGCATGGTGAAGGTGATGCTTGGCATGGTGAAGGTGATGCTTGGCATGGTGAAGGTGATGCTTGGCATGGTGAAGGTGGTGCTTGGCATGGTGAAGGTGGTGCTTGGTATGGTGAAGGTGATGCTTGGTATGGTGAAGGTGATGCTTGGTATGGTGAAGGTGATGCTTGGTATGGTGAAGGTGATGCTTGGTATGGTGGAGGTGATGCTTGGTATGGTGGAGGTGATGCTTGGTATGGTGGAGGTGATGCTTGCTATGGTGGAGGTGATGCTTGCTATGGTGGAGCTGATGCTTGCTATGGTGAAGGTGATGCTTGGTATGGTGAAGGTGATGCTTGCTATGGTGAAGGTGATGCTTGGTATGGTGAAGGTGATGCTTGGTATGGTGAAGGTGATGCTTGGTATGGTGGAGGTGATGCTTGGTATGGTGGAGGTGATGCTTGCTATGGTGGAGGTGATGCTTGCTATGGTGAAGGTGATGCTTGCTATGGTGGAGGTGATGCTTGCTATGGTGGAGGTGATGCTTGCTATGGTGAAGGTGATGCTTGCTATGGTGAAGGTGATGCTTGCTATGGTGAAGGCGATGCTTGCTACGGTGAAGGTGATGCTTGCTACGGTGAAGGTGATGCTTGCTACGGTGAAGGTGATGCTTGCTACGGTGAAGGTGATGCTTGCTACGGTGAAGGTGATGCTTGCTACGGTGAAGGTGATGCTTGCTACGGTGAACGTGATGCTTGCTACGGTGAAGGTGATGCTTGCTACGGTGAAGGTGATGCTTGCTACGGTGAAGGTGATGCTTGCTACGGTGAAGGTGATGCTTGGTATGGTGAAGGTGATGCTTGGTATGGTGAAGGTGATGCTTGGTATGGTGAAGGTGTTGCTTGGTATGGTGAAGGTGATGCTTGGTATGGTGAAGGTGATGCTTGGTATGGTGAAGGTGATGCTTGGTATGGTGAAGGTGATGCTTGGTACGGTGAAGGTGATGCTTGGTACGGTGAAGGTGATGCTTGGTACGGTGAAGGTGATGCTTGGTACGGTGAAGGTGATGCTTGGTACGGTGAAGGTGATGCTTGGTACGGTGAAGGTGATGCTTGGTACGGTGAAGGTGATGCTTGTTACGGTGAAGGTGATGCTTGTTACGGTGAAGGTGATGCTTGCTACGGTGAAGGTGATGCTTGCTACGGTGAAGGTGATGCTTGCTACGGTGAAGGTGATGCTTGCTACGGTGAAGGTGATGCTTGCTACGGTGAAGGTGATGCTTGCTACGGTGAAGGTGATGCTTGCTACGGTGAAGGTGATGCTTGCTACGGTGAAGGTGATGCGCGGTATGGTGAAGGTGATGCGCGGTATGGTGAAGGTGATGCTTGGTATGGTGGAGGTGATGCTTGGTATGGTGGAGGTGATGATTGCTATGGTGGAGGTGATGCTTGCTATGGTGAAGGTGATGCTTGGTATGGTGAAGGTGATGCTTGGTATGGTGGAGGTGATGTTTGGTATGGTGAAGGTGATGCTTGGTATGGTGAAGGTGATGCTTGGTATGGTGAAGGTGATGCTTGCTATGGTGAAGGTGATGCTTGCTATGGTGAAGGTGATGCTTGGTATGGTGAAGGTGATGCTTGCTATGGTGGAGGTGATGCTTGCTATGGTGGAGGTGATGCTTGCTATGGTGGAGGTGATGCTTGGTATGGTGGAGGTGATGCTTGCTATGGTGAAGGTGATGCTTGCTATGGTGAAGGTGATGCTTGCTATGGTGAAGGTGATGCTTGCTATGGTGAAGGTGATGCTTGCTATGGTGAAGGTGATGCTTGCTATGGTGGAGGTGATGCTTGCTATGGTGGAGGTGACGCTTGCTATGGTGGAGGTGACGCTTGCTATGGTGAAGGTGACGCTTGGTACGGTGAAGGTGACGCTTGGTACGGTGAAGGTGATGCTTGCTACGGTGAAGGTGATGCTTGCTACGGTGAAGGTGATGCTTGCTACGGTGAAGGTGATGCTTGGTACGGTGAAGGTGATGCTTGGTACGGTGAAGGTGATGCTTGGTACGGTGAAGGTGATGCTTGGTACGGTGAAGGTGATGCTTGTTACGGTGAAGGTGATGCTTGCTACGGTGAAGGTGATGCTTGGTATGGTGAAGGTGATGCTTGGTATGGTGAAGGTGATGCTTGGTATGGTGAAGGTGATGCTTGGTATGGTGAAGGTGATGCTTGGTATGGTGAAGGTGATGCTTGGTATGGTGAAGGTGATGCTTGGTATGGTGAAGGTGATGCTTGCTATGGTGAAGGTGATGCTTGCTATGGTGAAGGTGATGCTTGGTATGGTGAAGGTGATGCTTGCTATGGTGAAGGTGATGCTTGGTATGGTGAAGGTGATGCTTGGTATGGTGAAGGTGATGCTTGGTATGGTGAAGGTGATGCTTGGTATGCTGAAGGTGAGGCTTGGTATGGTGAAGGTGATGCTTGGTATGGTGGAGGTGATGCTTGCTATGGTGGAGGTGATGCTTGCTATGGTGAAGGTGATGCTTGCTATGGTGGAGGTGATGCTTGCTATGGTGAAGGCGATGCTTGCTATGGTGAAGGCGATGCTTGCTATGGTGAAGGCGATGCTTGCTATGGTGAAGGCGATGCTTGCTATGGTGAAGGCGATGCTTGCTATGGTGAAGGCGATGCTTGCTATGGTGAAGGCGATGCTTGCTATGGTGAAGGCGATGCTTGCTATGGTGAAGGCGATGCTTGCTATGGTGAAGGCGATGCTTGGTATGGTGAAGGCGATGCTTGGTATGGTGAAGGTGATGCTTGGTATGGTGAAGGTGATGCTTGGTATGGTGAAGGTGATGCTTGCTATGGTGAAGGTGATGCTTGCTATGGTGAAGGTGATGCTTGGTATGGTGGAGGTGATGCTTGCTATGGTGGAGGTGATGCTTGCTATGGTGGAGGTGATGCTTGCTATGGTGGAGGTGATGCTTGCTATGGTGGAGGTGATGCTTGCTATGGTGGAGGTGATGCTTGCTATGGTGGAGGTGATGCTTGCTATGGTCGAGGTGATGCTTGCTATGGTCGAGGTGATGCTTGCTATGGTCGAGGTGATGCTTGCTATGGTCGAGGTGATGCTTGCTATGGTGAAGGTGATGCTTGGTACGGTGAAGGTGATGCTTGGTACGGTGAAGGTGATGCTTGGTACGGTGAAGGTGATGCTTGGTACGGTGAAGGTGATGCTTGGTACGGTGAAGGTGATGCTTGGTACGGTGAAGGTGATGCTTGGTACGGTGAAGGTGATGCTTGGTACGGTGAAGGTGATGCTTGGTACGGTGAAGGTGATGCTTGGTACGGTGAAGGTGATGCTTGCTACGGTGAAGGTGATGCTTGCTACGGTGAAGGTGATGCTTGCTACGGTGAAGGTGATGCTTGCTACGGTGAAGGCGATGCTTGCTACGGTGAAGGCGATGCTTGCTACGGTGAAGGCGATGCTTGCTACGGTGAAGGCGATGCTTGCTATGGTGAAGGCGATGCTTGCTATGGTGAAGGCGATGCTTGCTATGGTGAAGGCGATGCTTGGTATGGTGAAGGCGATGCTTGGTATGGTGAAGGCGATGTTTGGTATGGTGAAGGCGATGTTTGGTATGGTGAAGGCGATGCTTGCTATGGTGAAGGCGATGCTTGCTATGGTGAAGGCGATGCTTGCTATGGTGGAGGTGATGCTTGCTATGGTGGAGGTGATGCTTGCTATGGTGGAGGTGATGCTTGCTATGGTGGAGGTGATGCTTGCTATGGTGGAGGTGATGCTTGCTATGGTCGAGGTGATGCTTGCTATGGTCGAGGTGATGCTTGCTATGGTGAAGGTGATGCTTGCTATGGTGAAGGTGATGCTTGCTATGGTGAAGGTGATGCTTGCTATGGTGAAGGTGATGCTTGCTTTGGTGAAGGTGATGCTTGCTTTGGTGGAGGTGATGCTTGCTTTGGTGGAGGTGATGCTTGCTATGGTGGAGGTGATGCTTGCTATGGTGGAGGTGATGCTTGCTATGGTGGAGGTGATGATTGCTATGGTGGAGGTGATGCTTGCTATGGTGGAGGTGATGCTTGCTATGGTGGAGGTGATGCTTGCTATGGTGAAGGTGATGCTTGCTATGGTGAAGGTGATGCTTGGTATGGTGAAGGTGATGCTTGCTATGGTGAAGGTGATGCTTGGTATGGTGAAGGTGATGCTTGGTATGGTGAAGGTGATGCTTGGTATGGTGAAGGTGTTGCTTGGTATGGTGAAGGTGATGCTTGGCATGGTGAAGGTGATGCTTGGCATGGTGAAGGTGATGCTTGGCATGGTGAAGGTGATGCTTGGCATGGTGAAGGTGATGCTTGGCATGGTGAAGGTGGTGCTTGGCATGGTGAAGGTGGTGCTTGGTATGGTGAAGGTGATGCTTGGTATGGTGAAGGTGATGCTTGGTATGGTGAAGGTGATGCTTGGTATGGTGAAGGTGATGCTTGGTATGGTGGAGGTGATGCTTGGTATGGTGGAGGTGATGCTTGGTATGGTGGAGGTGATGCTTGCTATGGTGGAGGTGATGCTTGCTATGGTGGAGCTGATGCTTGCTATGGTGAAGGTGATGCTTGGTATGGTGAAGGTGATGCTTGCTATGGTGAAGGTGATGCTTGGTATGGTGAAGGTGATGCTTGGTATGGTGGAGGTGATGCTTGGTATGGTGGAGGTGATGCTTGCTATGGTGGAGGTGATGCTTGCTATGGTGAAGGTGATGCTTGCTATGGTGGAGGTGATGCTTGCTATGGTGAAGGTGATGCTTGCTATGGTGAAGGTGATGCTTGCTATGGTGAAGGTGATGCTTGCTATGGTGAAGGCGATGCTTGCTACGGTGAAGGTGATGCTTGCTACGGTGAAGGTGATGCTTGCTACGGTGAAGGTGATGCTTGCTACGGTGAAGGTGATGCTTGCTACGGTGAAGGTGATGCTTGCTACGGTGAAGGTGATGCTTGCTACGGTGAAGGTGATGCTTGCTACGGTGAAGGTGATGCTTGCTACGGTGAAGGTGATGCTTGCTACGGTGAAGGTGATGCTTGGTATGGTGAAGGTGATGCTTGGTATGGTGAAGGTGATGCTTGGTATGGTGAAGGTGTTGCTTGGTATGGTGAAGGTGATGCTTGGTATGGTGAAGGTGATGCTTGGTATGGTGAAGGTGATGCTTGGTATGGTGAAGGTGATGCTTGGTATGGTGAAGGTGATACTTGGTATGGTGAAGGTGATACTTGGTATGGTGAAGGTGATACTTGGTATGGTGAAGGTGATACTTGGTATGGTGAAGGTGATACTTGGTACGGTGAAGGTGATGCTTGGTACGGTGAAGGTGATGCTTGGTACGGTGAAGGTGATGCTTGGTACGGTGAAGGTGATGCTTGGTACGGTGAAGGTGATGCTTGGTACGGTGAAGGTGATGCTTGGTACGGTGAAGGTGATGCTTGGAACGGTGAAGGTGATGCTTGGTACGGTGAAGGTGATGCTTGGTACGGTGAAGGTGATGCTTGGTACGGTGAAGGTGATGCTTGGTACGGTGAAGGTGATGCTTGGTACGGTGAAGGTGATGCTTGGTACGGTGAAGGTGATGCTTGCTACGGTGAAGGTGATGCTTGGTACGGTGAAGGTGATGCTTGGTACGGTGAAGGTGATGCTTGCTATGGTGAAGGTGATGCTTGCTATGGTGAAGGTGATGCTTGCTATGGTGAAGGTGATGCTTGGTATGGTGAAGGTGATGCTTGGTATGGTGAAGGTGATGCTTGGTATGGTGAAGGTGATGCTTGGTATGGTGAAGGTGATGCTTGGTATGGTGAAGGTGATGCTTGGTATGCTGAAGGTGATGCTTGGTATGGTGAAGGTGATGCTTGGTATGGTGAAGGTGATGCTTGGTATGGTGAAGGTGATGCTTGGTATGGTGAAGGTGATGCTTGGTATGGTGAAGGTGATGCTTGGTATGGTGAAGGTGATGCTTGCTATGGTGAAGGTGATGCTTGCTATGGTGAAGGTGATGCTTGGTATGGTGAAGGTGATGCTTGCTATGGTGAAGGTGATGCTTGGTATGGTGAAGGTGATGCTTGGTATGGTGAAGGTGATGCTTGGTATGGTGAAGGTGATGCTTGGTATGCTGAAGGTGAGGCTTGGTATGGTGAAGGTGATGCTTGGTATGGTGGAGGTGATGCTTGCTATGGTGGAGGTGATGCTTGCTATGGTGAAGGTGATGCTTGCTATGGTGGAGGTGATGCTTGCTATGGTGAAGGTGATGCTTGCTATGGTGAAGGCGATGCTTGCTATGGTGAAGGCGATGCTTGCTATGGTGAAGGCGATGCTTGCTATGGTGAAGGCGATGCTTGCTATGGTGAAGGCGATGCTTGCTATGGTGAAGGCGATGCTTGCTATGGTGAAGGCGATGCTTGCTATGGTGAAGGCGATGCTTGCTATGGTGAAGGCGATGCTTGGTATGGTGAAGGCGATGCTTGGTATGGTGAAGGCGATGCTTGGTATGGTGAAGGTGATGCTTGGTATGGTGAAGGTGATGCTTGCTATGGTGAAGGTGATGCTTGCTATGGTGAAGGTGATGCTTGGTATGGTGGAGGTGATGCTTGCTATGGTGGAGGTGATGCTTGCTATGGTGGAGGTGATGCTTGCTATGGTGGAGGTGATGCTTGCTATGGTGGAGGTGATGCTTGCTATGGTGGAGGTGATGCTTGCTATGGTCGAGGTGATGCTTGCTATGGTCGAGGTGATGCTTGCTATGGTCGAGGTGATGCTTGCTATGGTCGAGGTGATGCTTGCTATGGTGAAGGTGATGCTTGCTATGGTGAAGGTGATGCTTGGTACGGTGAAGGTGATGCTTGGTACGGTGAAGGTGATGCTTGGTACGGTGAAGGTGATGCTTGGTACGGTGAAGGTGATGCTTGGTATGGTGAAGGTGATGCTTGGTACGGTGAAGGTGATGCTTGGTACGGTGAAGGTGATGCTTGGTACGGTGAAGGTGATGCTTGGTATGGTGAAGGTGATGCTTGGTACGGTGAAGGTGATGCTTGGTACGGTGAAGGTGATGCTTGGTACGGTGAAGGTGATGCTTGCTACGGTGAAGGTGATGCTTGCTACGGTGAAGGTGATGCTTGCTACGGTGAAGGTGATGCTTGCTACGGTGAAGGCGATGCTTGCTACGGTGAAGGCGATGCTTGCTACGGTGAAGGCGATGCTTGCTATGGTGAAGGCGATGCTTGCTATGGTGAAGGCGATGCTTGCTATGGTGAAGGCGATGCTTGCTATGGTGAAGGCGATGCTTGGTATGGTGAAGGCGATGCTTGGTATGGTGAAGGCGATGTTTTGGTATGGTGAAGGCGATGTTTGGTATGGTGAAGGCGATGCTTGCTATGGTGAAGGCGATGCTTGCTATGGTGGAGGTGATGCTTGCTATGGTGGAGGTGATGCTTGCTATGGTGAAGGTGATGCTTGCTATTGTGAAGGTGATGCTTGGTATGGTGAAGGTGATGCTTGGTATGGTGGAGGTGATGCTTGCTATGGTGGAGGTGATGCTTGCTATGGTGGAGGTGATGCTTGCTATGGTGGAGGTGATGCTTGCTATGGTGGAGGTGATGCTTGCTATGGTGGAGGTGATGCTTGCTATGGTCGAGGTGATGCTTGCTATGGTCGAGGTGATGCTTGCTATGGTCGAGGTGATGCTTGCTATGGTCGAGGTGATGCTTGCTATGGTGAAGGTGATGCTTGCTATGGTGAAGGTGATGCTTGGTACGGTGAAGGTGATGCTTGGTACGGTGAAGGTGATGCTTGGTACGGTGAAGGTGATGCTTGGTACGGTGAAGGTGATGCTTGGTACGGTGAAGGTGATGCTTGGTACGGTGAAGGTGATGCTTGGTACGGTGAAGGTGATGCTTGGTACGGTGAAGGTGATGGTTGGTACGGTGAAGGTGATGCTTGGTACGGTGAAGGTGATGCTTGGTACGGTGAAGGTGATGCTTGCTACGGTGAAGGTGATGCTTGCTACGGTGAAGGTGATGCTTGCTACGGTGAAGGTGATGCTTGCTACGGTGAAGGCGATGCTTGCTACGGTGAAGGTGATGCTTGCTACGGTGAAGGCGATGCTTGCTACGGTGAAGGCGATGCTTGCTATGGTGAAGGCGATGCTTGCTATGGTGAAGGCGATGCTTGCTATGGTGAAGGCGATGCTTGCTATGGTGAAGGCGATGCTTGCTATGGTGAAGGCGATGCTTGGTATGGTGAAGGCGATGCTTGGTATGGTGAAGGCGATGTTTGGTATGGTGAAGGCGATGTTTGGTATGGTGAAGGCGATGCTTGCTATGGTGAAGGCGATGCTTGCTATGGTGGAGGTGATGCTTGCTATGGTGGAGGTGATGCTTGCTATGGTGGAGGTGATGCTTGCTATGGTGGAGGTGATGCTTGCTATGGTGGAGGTGATGCTTGCTATGGTCGAGGTGATGCTTGCTATGGTCGAGGTGATGCTTGCTATGGTGAAGGTGATGCTTGCTATGGTGAAGGTGATGCTTGCTATGGTGAAGGTGATGCTTGCTATGGTGAAGGTGATGCTTGCTTTGGTGAAGGTGATGCTTGCTTTGGTGGAGGTGATGCTTGCTATGGTGGAGGTGATGCTTGCTATGGTGGAGGTTATGATTGCTATGGTGGAGGTGATGCTTGCTATGGTGGAGGTGATGCTTGCTATGGTGGAGGTGATGCTTGCTATGGTGAAGGTGATGCTTGCTATGGTGAAGGTGATGCTTGGTATGGTGAAGGTGATGCTTGGTATGGTGAAGGTGATGCTTGCTATGGTGAAGGTGATGCTTGGTATGGTGAAGGTGATGCTTGGTATGGTGAAGGTGATGCTTGGTATGGTGAAGGTGATGCTTGGCATGGTGCAGGTGATGCTTGGCATGGTGAAGGTGATGCTTGGCATGGTGAAGGTGATGCTTGGCATGGTGAAGGTGATGCTTGGCATGGTGAAGGTGATGCTTGGCATGGTGAAGGTGGTGCTTGGTATGGTGAAGGTGGTGCTTGGTATGGTGAAGGTGATGCTTGGTATGGTGGAGGTGATGCTTGGTATGGTGGAGGTGATGCTTGGTATGGTGGAGGTGATGCTTGGTATGGTGGAGGTGATGCTTGGTATGGTGGAGGTGATGCTTGCTATGGTGGAGGTGATGCTTGCTATGGTGGAGGTGATGCTTGCTATGGTGAAGGTGATGCTTGGTATGGTGAAGGTGATGCTTGGTATGGTGAAGGTGATGCTTGGTATGGTGAAGGTGATGCTTGGTATGGTGGAGGTGATGCTTGGTATGGTGGAGGTGATGCTTGGTATGGTGGAGGTGATGCTTGCTATGGTGGAGGTGATGCTTGCTATGGTGAAGGTGATGCTTGCTATGGTGGAGGTGATGCTTGCTATGGTGGAGGTGATGCTTGCTATGGTGAAGGTGATGCTTGCTATGGTGAAGGTGATGCTTGCTACGGTGAAGGTGATGCTTGCTACAGTGAAGGTGATGCTTGCTACGGTGAAGGTGATGCTTGCTGCGGTGAAGGTGATGCTTGCTACGGTGAAGGTGATGCTTGCTACGGTGAAGGTGATGCTTGCTACGGTGAAGGTGATGCTTGCTACGGTGAAGGTGATGCTTGCTACGGTGAAGGTGATGCTTGCTACGGTGAACGTGATGCTTGCTACGGTGAAGGTGATGCTTGCTACGGTGAAGGTGATGCTTGCTACGGTGAAGGTGATGCTTGGTATGGTGAAGGTGATGCTTGGTATGGTGAAGGTTGTGGGAATCCTGGCTTTCTGCCGTCGCCTTTGCGCGGCTAGCCGGCCTCCCGCGTTGTTTCTCCTCTTTCCCTTGCTCCCGCCTCAGGCGGTGGAGAGGCGGCTGGGTGACTAATCACTGTCATTTAGCCACAGCTCCGCCCCGGCTCCCCAAGGGCCTTTGCCATTGGCGCCTTTTGGCGGGAATCCGGGACCCGTTTTGGGCGGCCGCGCACTGCGCGACCGTCCGAGCGGGGCCCTAAAGAGAGGGATCCCTCGGAGACAGCGTAAGGTGCGTACGTTACTGTTTGTCCGTGCCGGCCTTGCCGCTCGGACCAGTGCTTACTCGAGCTCGCCCGCACGTGTCCTCTGACCTGCAGCGGCTCGAGCCTGTCCAGCGGGGTCCAGCGACCTCTGACAGGCGTACCTTGTGTTGATTGCCCACTCTCTCTCGCAACCGGCCCAACGGTCGACACGAGAGAGAGATCACAGCACTGCCGCGGGGACATTCTCCTGCAGCGGCGTGCTAGCGGTGCGCATTACTCGAGTCGCTTCGTGCGCGCAGCGGAGCCTTGCTCCTCGCGCGCCCCCGGGACGGGGTGACTATTGAGTGTGTGTGTATCTGCTGGAGGACGATGTGAATAAACGTCTCCTTTGTGAACTTGGAGGCCTATTTCTTTGCGGCGAATCGCTCTCCTCCCAGCGGAGGTTGAGTGCACCGCATCGGTGTCCCAGTGTGTGTGTGGTGACGGCTGATCGGGGCCCTTGGCTCGCGCGAAGCTCGAACCCGCGGTGGGTGGTGGCCTGTGTCCACTTAGGAACCCACAACTGGCGCCCAACGTGCTAAGTCATTGGCGCTTACGCCTTTGATGGCACATTAGCCGAGCAGGTCGCCTTGACGATCACGCTTGCGCACCATGTCTAACACCCCC